>NC_080539.1:288914515-289230015 GCF_028640845.1 Ahaetulla prasina | reverse complement strand
GCTGTCTAGTATTGTTAGAGGTGGTAGTATGGGAGAGTTTCTCCTAAAGTCTACCACTATTTCTACGGTTTTGAGTGTGTTCAGTTCCAGTTTGTTCTGGTCTCACCACGAGGCTAGTTGTTCAATCTCCCATCTGTATGTAAATTCATCATTGTCTCGAATGAGACCGATCACTGTTGTGACATCTGCAAACTTCAGTAGTTTAACTAATGTATCATTTGAGATGCAGTCATTGGTATATAGAGAGAAGAGAAGTGGAGAGAGCACACAGCCTTGGGGGGTGGGCTGTGCTAATTGTACAATTATCTGATGTGATTCTGCTTAGCTTCACTAATTTAGAATGGATTCAAGTCACTTGATCCATTGGATGTCCAGTGTATTCCTCACAATGGTCCACTAGATGTTCTTGTGGCCTTTGCCTACCTTGCAAGGAATAAGTCACTAAATATACTTTTATTATGGCACTCCTAGACATACCTTTCATCTCTCAGATGAAATCTTTAGAAATCAGTCCAGCCATTGGAAGAGTTTGTAGAGGAGCAACATGAGCTAAGGCTGTCATCACCTCCTCTTCCAGATGAGATGAAAGCCTCAGTTGAGTCATTTACCAGATACCCAGAAAAAGTTCCAAGCTCCCTTGGAAACCCATCAGCATCTATTAGCCACTTGGGGTGAAACAATCTTCTTAGACAACCTAACATCTCTTCAGGGAGGGAGGCAGAATCTGTAAGTCAAACAGCAACCAGAGAGTGAACTGACCATGGCAAAAGACTCATGATAATCTCCTCCAACTTCAAATAACACTACATTGTCCTGTGATTTTTTTAAAAAAACCCACAGCTCTAGAGTGGGATCAGCTACCCAAGACCCAACCATTGGGTCAGATCCATAACTGCCATTATGGCTATGAACTCCTAAGCCATTCCAGACTCCACCACAAACTACAGCCAACCTAGCAGCAGAGTCAAGAAGTCGAGGCAGCCAACCTCAGTCACAAGATTTCATATCCAGTTATCTGTGAGACATTATCTGTGATACCCCCATCTCTGCTCTGCCGGTGCAGCTGTTATTGCACTCAAAACTAATAGCGGACACTATCCACCCAAGCTGCTTTTGCCTTGCTGCACTCAGCCATTGCAGGGCAAACCTGTACAATATGTTTTTTTTTTATGTACAATATAGGCATACAGTAACCCAGCTGCACATGCAGGAGTATATTATCAGGCAGTTACAGGGCATGAACAAGACTAATACTTGGAATTAGTCAAACACCTCAAATTGCCTGCCAAATAACTACTATGCTGCAATATCCCTGCATCTAAGATTCCTCCTGGCTTGTTGTACTCTTCAAAAAAAAAAGGACCTCCACTTCAGTAACTAATTCGTAAGGTACCTAACAAAAATCCTACTCAAAAGCTCATATAGTCATTGCTGGAAGCCTACTGGCTCATTCTCAATTCCCAACTATTCCAGTTCTTCACAGCATACCATTCCATTTCAGTCCTGTTCCAGTTCACTGCTCCCAATTCAGCTGCACTCCATCACCACAGCCATTTCAAAAATTCTGTCCATCAAAGCAACCTGCCAACCAAAACACACAAAACTTATCTTCTGCAAACCAGCACCATCATTTAACTTCACAAAATTGAGTCATGGTTTTTAAAAACTGTTTCTGAGAAAGAGATGGATCACTAGAAAGTGAGCTATTTATTTTTAAAGATGGAAGGAAAGGACAGGAAGATCCCATGTTAAATATTGGAAGAGTTAGACCAGTCATTTGCTTCCTATCCATACTCTGCTCCAGACTTCTGCCCTTAGTGTTAATCAGCTGGACCTCACAGCTTTTGAAAGTAGAGCTTTCAAGTAGAGCTTTCAAGTAGAGCTATTGTCAGAAAAGAGCTTGATGTTCAGCAATGATGTTATCTATTCCCCTGATTTTAACTTACATATAACATACAGACCCATAAGACATATAGCTCTGCTCTTTGGGCATGAGCAACAGTGCTACATTGTTTTGATTGCATTGATTCTTTAGATGAACCAAAATAAGTACATGGGACACTAAGAGGAATTTGACAGCAATGTGCTGCAGGCAAATTCAAACAGAAGGAGAAATGAAGTCTCTTGTATCGTATTCAAAAACTGTGGGGTGATGCGACATCTCTCCTTCCTTTAAAAAGAAAACTATTATATCTCCACAGAACAAAGCTCCACATTCAAAATTAGTAATAAGGATTTAAAATAAAAAATATATAAGTGTTGTACTTTTTTTAATTTATTTATTTATTTATTTATTTATTTATTTTCATTGCCATATGTCAGAAGTCTTCAAACTTGGCAGCTTTAAGACTTGTGGACTTCAACTCCCAGAATTCTAGCATAGCTGGATGGAGAATTCTGGGAGGTGAAGTCCACAAGTCTTAAAGCTGCCAAGTTTGGGGACCCCTGCCACATGTTATCACCCTTCGCATCTGAGAATACCTTTTGGAGCAGCCTTCCCCAAAAGCTGACAGGGTCCTCTTCTCTTGACCCTTTGAAAATGTTTTAAAGATACATTCCCTCACCCCACCCCACCCCACCAATTATTGGTATACTTTGAAGCTGGAGCACAGTGAAGCTCTACAGTTTCTATGGATATGTGGGAATCTCTTCTCTGAAGCACCAGAAGGGGGTTTTGTTGGTTCTTATGCTTTTTACTGTTTTTATTATTTTATCATTGAGCCATCCAGAGCTATTACAAATGTGCTTGTAGGCTGCATGAATTGGAGTTACACAGTGTGTAGCTAGAGACCCTTTTAATCATTTGGAGTGAGCAGGGCTATTTTTAGTTGTTTCATATTTAGAGAGGGAGAGAGTTTGATGTAGTAGTTAAGATATCAAGCTAGAAAGCAGGAGACTGTGAGTTCTGGTCCTGCCTTAGGCACAAAGCCATCTGGTGACCTCAGGCCAGTCCCTCTCAGCCCTAGAAAACAGGCAAAGGCAAACTGCTTCTGAGAAACCTACTTTTAGAGGCTCTGAAGGATTCACAAAGTATTTGAAGTTGATCTGGAGCTCCTTGGAAATTTTTGAAGCAAAAAAGCCATCTTCTGTTACTACTTGCTTCAGCCACTTCAAAAACCTTGAACTATGGAATTTGCATCGTCAATCCAAACTAGCCAGCTTTCCGTATTTAATTAAAACTGATAATTTACGTTTTCCCCCCTCAAAAGCATTGTGTCAGTCCTCATTGTTATGCTGAATCTGAAGTTAGCTTGGTTGCTTGCCAAAAAGTTAAGCAACTGTGACTTCTTCAGAGAGTTTTACTCACTGAACTGGAAAATACAGTGCATCTAGTATTTAAGCGAGTCAGTGATTTTTACACGTATAAGGACTGATTCTGCCTTATAAATTTAATACAAGCTTTATGCTGGCTTTCAACAGATAAAGAGACATCCCCCCCATATTGCTTGATTTTGGAAAAAGGGACACTTATTGTTTAAACAATAAGGGTATCAATCTATATAGATTCCCAATGGACAAGAGATACATCATCCAAGTCTTCTGTGTATTTATCATACGCACAGAACCCTAAACCCTCACCAGACTATTGGCTTAGTCTTAGTCCAATAGTTCTCCCTCTCTGCCTCTCCGTCTCTCCCATTCTTGGGTTTTTGAGTAGAATCTTAGGATTTTTGCAGAACAAAAAATGACAAAGATGTTCCTGGATTACAGAAGGAACAAGGATTGTGTTCTGTTGATATCTCAGCTCTTAACAATTTCTAATCAAGTTTCTAAGAATGCAGTGAGTAGTGGCTCATCTCATGGAAAGTCATAAAATGCAAAGGCTATTTAGCAAATGAGTGAATCATTTACTGTGACATCAAGAGTCTTCTATATCAATAACAATATTCTCAGGTGATATTTTCAAGTGGTCATATCCTTTATCACAATTTAATGAAATAGATACTTTTAGAAAACCAACAAGACGGTTACAAATACAAATTCCTCAACCATATTTCCTGAGAAATATGTCTTAGATGCTGAAAGTTCCATTTAGCCATCATGGCAAATTACTGGTCATATAAACCAGAAATCTGGTATTTAGTCTGTGAATTCTAGTGAATTATATAAATACATTCATTAATTATTCTAATATCTTGCCATGCCATCTACAGTACATTAGTAGCCATTCAACATCATTTGAAGCAGCAAATTAAGATATTCATTTATTTGCACACAAGACAATTTTTCAGAATTTCAAGATTTTTTAACAATAGAGGTAGAGAAAAAAAACATTTCTACATGCTGAGCAGGATAATACAAGAAACGTCGAATAAGATTGTAGATATCCTAGTGAAAACCAGAAAATAGAATAGAATAGAATAGAATAGAATAGAATAGAATAGAATAGAATAGAATAGAATAGAATAGAATAACAGAGTTAGAAGGGACCTTAGAGGTGGGCAGAATTCTGCTTAGGCAGAATACCCTACACCACTTCAGACAAATGGTTATTCCATCTCTTCTTAAAAACTTCTAGTGTTGGAGCATTTATAACTTCTGGAGGCAAGTTGTTCTGCTGATTAATTATTCTGTCAGGAAATTTCTCCTTAGTTCTAAGTTGCTTCTCTCCTTGATTAGTTTCCACCCATTGCTTCTTGTCCTGCCCTCAGGTGCTTTGGAGAATAGCTTGATTCCCACCTCTTTGTGGCAGCCTCTGAGATATTGGAACACTGCTATCATGTCTCCCTAGTCCTTCTTTTCATCAGATTAGACATACCCAGTTCCAGCAACTGTTCTTTATATATTTTAGCCTCCAGTCCCCTAATCATCTTTGTTGCTCTTCTCTGCACTCTTTCTAGAGTCTCAACATCTTTTTTACATCGTGGCAATCAAAACTGGATGCAATATTCCAAGTGTGGCCTTACCAAGGCATTATAAAGTGGTATTAACATTTCACACAATTTTGATTCTATCCATCTGTTTATGCAGCTAGAACTGTGGTCTTTTTGGCAGCTGCAGCACACTGGTGGCTCATATTTAAGTGATTGTCCACTAGGACTCCAAGATCCCTCTCACAGTTACTACTATTGAGCAAGGTATCACATATACTGTACCTGTGCATTTTGTTTTTCGTGCCTAAATGTAGAACCTCACTTTTTTTCACCATTGAATTTCACTTTATTAGATAGCACCCAATGTTCAAGTCTATCAAGATCCTTCTGTATCTTAAGCCTATCTTCTTGAGAGTTGGATATTTCTGCTAGCTTGGTGTCATTTGCAACTTTGACAGTTCCCCATCTATCCTCTGGTCCAAATCATTGATGAAGGTGTTGAAGAGAACTGGGCCTAAAACAGAGCCTTGGGGTACCCCGCTACATATTTTCCTCCATGTAGATGCAGTTCCATTGAGGACTATACATTGAGTGCAGTTAGTCAGCCAGTTATGAATCCATTTGGTGATGATGTTGTCTAACCCACATTTTTCTATTTTATAAGTATGAAGTATCTTTCTAGAATTTTTTGTTCTTTTCCTAAGATATGGATGCAATTTTAAATCTTATTAACTAGAGAGAAAGCTTTGCCATGCATTTAATGCTGACCTGTCATGGAAGACTTCAGCAGGTGCTACTCAATTGAAACCACAAAATAGCTAAGTAATAGCCAATCAATGGCCATGTTTTTGCTTCAAATGTGACAGTTATTGAGTGTCCTCCTGCTCAATCCCATGTGCTTCCAGCACTGCGTGAAATGAAAAGAGAAGCAAAGAAAAAAAAGCACAGTCAATTCCCATGGTACTAGTCTGTCAGTCCATTTGAAAAACATCACCCTAGCAATCCTGCTAGTATAAAACTTGACAAAATCTATCTGAGATTTTTTTTCCTGAGCTGGGCAAAATAGAGGAAGACGACAGGGGACATGCCTAATAGTATACAATGGGTATATTTATCTCTGAGGAGAAATGCACAGAAATATATGATATCTACTACAATGTAAAGTTTGCCTTCAGTAGAAGTGCTCAATAATGAGGGGGAGAGTAGTTTTCAAAAAAATGCTGAAGAGGTAGTCTTTTAAGCCTTTTTCTGGAGCCAATTAACTAATTTAGTATTGAATTCTGTTATAAACTGTTGGTTGAGATAAACATGTTGGTGAGATTTTCTTTCAAAGATGGGCTATTTGAATAAGTAAGGTCAAGGAAGAGACTAAGGCAGAAATATGTAACACAGTTATTATCAGAAAGCACTTTCAATGTTGATGACTGATGTTGAGTTAAACATTTTAGCTATCTTCTTTTTACAACTTGAATGTGTAATGTAATCTTAAATTACTGCTACTTTCTTTTAATTATGATATCTTCGGAACGCATATATGACATTAAAGCATGTAACTTTCATTGCTTTAGTACAGTATCAGCATTTCTCACTGTTCATTGCCACTCTAATATTAACAGCCAGATGTTCCTTTCTCTATTGCTTCCCCCAAGCAATATGATTTTTATTCACCAGTGAACTACATTTCATACTACAGTGCTGCTGTCTGCTAAAACATCATGAACCAGTGGTGAGGGGATAGTAATGGCAGAACCACATTCTGCTTTACTATGTCATAACAAAGATAGAAGCAGGGAGGGTCTGCTGAACTGAAAGTGATTAACATCAATCATAAAGCAAAATATCCAATGTTTATGGCTAAACGAGGAAAGGATGTGCAGTCATTTAATACCAAAGTACTTCATCACTCTACTGAGTTGATGAGTTTTTACTCAGAAAATGTTTAGGGAAGATCAATGCCACAGGCAAGACAGTGCATGTTTACGGTGCTATGGAATAGGAAGGATGCCTGCCGTTAGCAGTTAAAGAGATCACAGCCAGTAGAGGGCAGGAAGGTTCAAGGTATTTTGGCCAACATGAAAAGGTAGGGAAAATAGCTTATTTACTTCTAAGGCAAGCTGATTCAGCTCCTCTGAAGGCAAACTTTCTCAGAGGTAAAAATAAGATGATAGTACTGGATTGTGAATTGGGTCCTAATTTCAAATAATTTTTACTCTTCCTTCTGTACTCTATGGTGTGAATTTCCTTCTCCCTGTCCACTCTTGGTTAATGTGGGACTAATTATTTGACTAGGTACTTCTAATTCCCAGGATTAAAACATCCTTAGTTATCCTAGTTAGGATACATCCCTAGTATCCTAATTAGGATATGTAAAGATGTGCTCAATAAGATTTGAAGGAAGGAAGGAAGGAAGGAAGGAAGGAAGGAAGGAAGGAAGGAAGGAAGGAAGGAAGGAAGGAAGGAAGGAAGGAAGGAAGGAAGGAAGGAAACCAAATTCAACAACATTTGGAGAGTCAGAGATTCCTTATTTTAACATAATCCTATTTCATGGTAAAGTTAAAAAGAGACACAGCCTTTCTGTATCTCATAAAAAGGGTATATAACTCATTAATACAAATCTTCATGAACTTTGTGCCAGCAAATGCTGATTTCCCTGTTGTAGATTGCTATGGTAAAACACATATGGATAGCTTGCTATTATGGGCCACATGCAACCCAGACCAAACTGTCAGAACCTTGACATTCAAGCTCACATATATCATTCTCCAGCTGAGGATTAACCATCAGCAAGGGGAGAAGACTAAATTACAATATTTCCACTGGTAATAGAAGCAAATGATCAGCAATCATGCTAAAATTGAGGAAGACAGGAGGTTCTGCTGTCAAAAGGCTATCTTTTTTATTTATTTATTTTTATTTTTGTCACATAGTATATATAAGCATAAGCATGTAATAACTATACAATATATAAGCATATATATGAGTATGTAATAACTATATTAATTGGATATAATGAAAGGAAACAATAGGACAGGAACAGTAGGCACATTTGTGCTCTTATGCACGCCCCTTACAGACCTCTTAGAAATGGGGTGAGGTCAATAGTAGACAGTTTTTGGTTGAAGCTTTGGGGATTTGGCAAAGAGACCACAGAGTCAGGTAGTTTATTCCAAGGATTAACAACTCTGTTACTGAAGTCATATTTTCTGCAATCAAGATTGAAGTGGTTAACATTAATCTTAAATCTATTGTGTGCTCGTGTATTGTTGCAATTGAAGCTGAAGTAGTCTTCGACAGGAAGGACATTGTAATAGATGATTCTATGAGTTAAACTCAGGTAATGTTGAAGGCGGCATAGTTCTAAATTTTCTAAACCCAGGATTTCAAGTCTGGTGGCATAAGGTATTTTGTTGTATTCAGAGGAGTGGAGAACATTATTTTGTTGTATTCAGAGGAGTGGAGAACAATTCAATTGTATTGATGTCAGAAATGTGGTATGGGTTCCAGACAGTCGAGCTGTATTCAAGAATTAGTCTTAATTGGTCTTAATCTTAATGAGTACTGTGGTAGTAATCTGTGGTAGACATCAGATAGCCATTGAAGGACACCCTAACACTTTTGCCTGATTTCCATGGTCTGGGTTTCTTAGAACCCAGTGTGTTGTTATCCCAAACTCATTCCTATAACGTTGGAATCAGATTATATCAGATCATACAACTCCCCTTTCAAAAACTATGTTGAAACTAATGATGTAGATCATAGGTGCCTAGTATGTAGGTGTAGATTCTGGTGGAGGAATATTACCTTAAATTTTTCAACATGGGGTTGAACAGGAAGAATTTTTTTTCCAATAATGTCACTGTTGAGGGTTGTTTTTCCCACCCTTCCATCTTCTGTTCTTTCAAAAGGCATGAAAGACTGCCTGTTGATTGGGATTTTATGAAAGCTTGTTAGGGAGCTGGGCATTGGTCCAACTTGAAATAAGGAAAATAACCTTATTGCTCACAAGAGCTGATGGAGGAATACAGGAAGATATATTAAAACTGGAGATAGGAAGAATTAGGTATTGAGACAGCATACACTGAGGACAGGAGAAATAATTCATCTAGCATAAAGCAAAGGGAGTTTTTAATCTGGCTTCTTAAAATTGAAACAGAAATTGGAAGGTTAACATTTCTATTCAGGAGCTACCTGTGGCACCACAAATAGATCATGATTAGACTTTATGTTTCACAGCCAAAGAGAGAAGTAATGATAGAGAAAGCTATTCCTTAAAAACAACAACACCTAAAACCAAACTAAGCCAATACATCTCTAACAGAGAAAAAGAAAACACGGACACATTCCTAGAAACAAGGACTGCAATTTCTGCACTGTTTTAGTAATAGAATAAAGCCATTTCTCCTCAGTTGAGGTCTGTGAAATAATAATCCCCTAAAATATATGTTATAGTTATTATTTCTCTTGGAACATTTATGTTTATCAATGTTTAAATGGTCGGTGTCTTTCTGGTTCTTTCCGCATTTAGAAGTTATCAGAAAAAGAAATAATCCTATTATGAACACTTTATTCCATTCAAATCATTTCTGGAGTATTGCATTGAGATTTCCTCTAGAATTGGAGGAAATTTCAGGCCTGCATCCATTCAAAACTCAAGAAAGAAAACCCCCAACTCCATTGAATTAGAGAAGAGATACTTTTACTAAGATTGAAATGATAGCAGCAAAAGCAAGGCAAGATCTGATTCAAAACACGCAAAGGTTATACATTGAAAGTCATCTCAAATCTCTTCCCCCAGGGTCCAGCACTGAGAGTCCAATCAATGTCCAGTATGATGTTATGGGTATTTCATGCATCTGGAGTCTCCGAACAGAGTGCCTTGACAGAAACAATTCCACTCAGCAGCACCATAATTCATGAGTACAAACCTCCCTTCCAGTTCTCATAAGGGACTGTTATACAGCAGCTCACATCCCTATCCCAAATGTCCAAGCCCCCTTCCTGTTTCTATGGCAGCCAATAGTAAGCACGCTGCAGAAACCCATGCTGGAGAATCCATGGCTGACAGGAAACATTTCAAAAGAGATTCAAAGTTTCAAAGGAGAGGAAGGATTGTTAACAATCCCTCCTCTTTTTGACTGAAAAATCCATTTAGTGGGACAGAACCTAGAAGGAAGTGAATCTTTGAGTAGGGAATGTTGGGAATGTCAGTTTTTATTAAACATGTCATATTATAATGCACAATCCCATACCCTAGAATACCTTAAATGCTGAAAGACTGCATGTGGTGTTGTTGGTGGTGGTAGTAGTGGTGGTAGTAGTAGTAGTGGTGGTGGTAATAATAATAATAATAATAATAATAATAATAATAATAATAATAATAATAATAATAATAATAATAATAATAATAGACACGAGCGAGTTGCTAAATTAATCCATTGGTCATTATGTAAAAAATACAACTTACCTATATTCAAAAAATCATGGGAACATAAAATGGAAAAAGTTATAGAAAATGAGAAGGTGAAGATCTTGTGGGAGTTTTGAATACAGACAGATCGTCACTTGGAACACAACACGCCAGATATCACAGTTGTCAAAAACCTAAACGTACAATTTATTGACATCACAGTACCAAGAGATGCCAGAGTCGAAGAAAAAGAACTGGAAAAACTCATGAAATATCGCGACCTGGCCATTGAAACTACACGGCTATGGATGAAACATGTAACAGTGATACCCATTGTCATCGGGGCACTTGGTACCATGTCCAAGAATTTTATAAGATACATCAACAAATTGCAGATTCCTGCAATAACACCAGCGGAACTGCAAAACACTGCACTATTTGGAATATCGTACATTTTAAGAAGGCACTTGGTTGATACCTAGGACGCTGGCAGCAACCTGTATCAACCATCAGCACCAGTCAATGGTATTTCTGATGCATTTTTGAATGTTCAGTTGACTGAGTTTCATGTTTAATAAATAATAATAATAATAATAATAATAATGAGGAGGAGGAGCAGGAGCAGGAGCAGGAGCAGGAGCAGGAGGAGGGGAGGTGGTGGTGGTACTTGGTTGATACCTAGTATGCTGAGAGCGTCCCTATCAACTATCAGTGCCAGTCAATAATATTTATGATACATTTTTAAATGTTCAGTTGACTGAGTTTCATGTTTAATGAATAAAAGAGATAATAATAATAATAATCCCAAGCATATTTTGCAAATATTTTATCTCACAATACAATTTTCAAGATAATGGTAAAGCCAAAATATGCTATCTATCTAAATTTGTGACCAAATCAAATTTAGCTACTTCTCATAATTTATTGTTCTAAAAAGAAAGGTAATACTAAATATTCTCATCTGCCTTTATCATATTGTTCTGATCTGCTTACTATCTCTAGGAGATTTGATTTGCAATAAATCTGATTCTAGTTAAATTCTCCAATCTAGAAATAGTAATCTAGGTCCTATTCATTCCCTTTCAACTTTCTTCACATTGTTTCAATATTTAAAAGAAACAAAACAGTACCTTGAAGATCTGATGGGGTAAATTTAGATACATCTTTCCAACCTTGCCTATATACTGTTTCTATAAAATCCATACCATATTAGTTTTCATTCTTATATAACAGAATTCATATGACAGCAGGATTAGTCAAAGGAGGGAGAAGGAAGAGGGGAGATACACAAAATGTCACATTAGAAACAAGGCATGCATTTTATCTAGTCTGATACCATATCTGCAACTGTCAGGTTTGCCTGAGCTGACTTGATGGTTTGGCTCCTGCTGTTAATTTCAAGAGATGAAATATTTTTATTCTGTACTATTTATTCTTCCTGCTATACAGCCTCCCTCAAATACATGTGCTTATACCATGTTTCCCTGAAAATAAGACCCATTCTTATTACTATTTTTTTGCCTCCAAAAAAGGCAGTGATGAAATGTAAAATTTGTTACTACCGGTTCTGTGGGCGTGGCTTGGGGGGGGTAATGTGACTGGGTGGCCAACTTTTTTTTTTTACTTTTAAAAGCATTTTTTTACAACCTCTTTGGCCAAAGAGGTTGTAGAAAAAATGCTTCTAAAAGGCTCCTCTGATGATCCCAGCTGAGCCACGCGTTCATCAGAGGTTTTTTTTTTTTAACTTTTAAAAGCATTTTATTGGCCAAAGAAAAAATGCTTTTAAAAGTAAAAAAAACAACAATCTCTGATGATTGCGAAGCTCAGCTGGGCAAGTGGGGGGGAGGGATTTTTGCTACCAGTTCTCTGAACCACCCGCCACCATCGCTACTGGATCGGGAGATCCGGTCCAAACCGCGAGCATTTCACCCCTGACAGTAGGCCTTATTTTCAGGGATATCTTTTCCACTGTTTCACCTTGCAGTAGCAGCACCAACAGCACCACCCAGCAGGAACCCATGTGGCCATTGCCAGCCTATTTCTGTGGCCACTTGCTGCCGCTCACGTGCGGGGCACCTGGCTTTTGTTTTGCCAACAAAGGCCTTCAAGAAAAGCCTTTGCAATCGAAAAACAAGCTCTGGATTGATGCATGTGGTGCCCATTTTACCATCATAGGACTTTCATCATCAATCCAGAGCTCATTTCTTGGCTGCAGAGGCCTTTCTGAAGACTTCTGATAGTAAAACGGAGGCCAGAGGGTGCCACACACATCAATTTGGAGCTTGTTTCTTAGCTGCAAAGACCTTTCTCTTCTTTTTAATAAGAAGTTTTTATTTTATTTTATAACATACAAAAATTCCAGTTTTAATTGAACAGTGTGTTGTCTGGGTACAAATCATTTTAGGAAATAATAGTCAAAGTGTTTACAACAGTATTCATTGCATTAGTATCAGTTATAATAGAATTATTATTATTATTATTAATAATAATAAATAACAATAGTATTTGTTTAACCAATTTAAAATACTTTCCTTATATCACTGATCCTTCCAAATATTTCTCTGTTTCTAACTCCTGTTTTTGTCAGCTAACCATTAATAAAATAAGTACTGTCAAAAAATATTCAGTTTCTTCCTTTTCCTTAATTATAAGTGTTAGCCTGTCCATTTCTGCACAATCTAGTATTTATTTAAATCACCTTTTCATCTGTTGGGGTCTTTTCACTTTTCCATTGTTGTGCAAATACTATTCTAGCTGCAGTCAGTACATGTAAAATCAAATATACATTCCCTTTATTTTATTTGTCCGGTAAAATGCTCAACAAAAATGTCTCTGGATTCAAATCAATATGCTGTCTTATTATTTTTTCTAGTCATGTATGTATTTTTGTCCAATATTTTTTTCATTTTTTGACATGTCCACCACATATGATAGTATGAACCAGGTATCTGCTGGCATTTCCAACACTTTACAGATTTGTCCTTAAACATCTTTGCTAACCTTGAGGGTGGAAAGTACCATCTATAAAACATTTTATAAATATTTTCTATGTATGCAGTAGACATTGTTAATTTACAATTTCTGCCCCATAGTTTCTGCGATTTATCTAACTCAATTGGATAGCCAAAATTTTTAGCCCATACTATCATTGTCTCTTTTACTTGTTCATCTTCTATCTTAATACTTAACAAGTATTCTTTATTAACAAATTTTCTTTATTAATTTTTCATCTATCCATGTTAATATCTGATCTAATTCTGATAATTCTGTATATAAACCATGAATTTTAACATCCTTCTCATATCTAGGTTTTATCTGCACATATGACCACTCTATTATCTCAATCCCTTGGTCACAAAGTTCCTGCATGGTATCTGGTAACATTCTCTATATCAATAACATTTGGATAAATCAATGCCTCCATTGTGGAGAGCCAGACTGGTATTTTCAAATAATAATATATAACCCTAATATAGCAAAACCCTTAAGCATAAACTTTGAAAAAGCTTTCACGACCAGTTCCCTTCCCAAACTTTGGTCACTAGCCACGGTCATCCCTGTCTTCAAAAAAGGTGACCCCAGCCTAGTTGAAAATTACAGACCAATCTCTCTATGCTGCGTCACCTGCAAAGTAATGGAATATATCATCAACTAATCCATTACCCTCCACCTAGAAATAAACAACCTACTCTCTAATAAACAATTTGGTTTCAGAAAAAAATTATCATGTAACTTACAACTTCTTCACTGCAAAAACATATGGACTACAGATCTTGATCAGGGCAAAGCAATAGATGCAATCTACATAGACTTATGTAAAGCTTTTGACTCAGTAGTACATAATAAACTTCTCCTAAAACTAAAATCCTATGGCATTTCAGGACCCCTCCACAATTGGATAACAGATTTCCTGTCAAACAGACAAGAAGTGGTCAAAATTGGCAATGCTCTATCAAATCCTGTTCCTGTCAAAAGTGGCGTTCCCCAAGGCAGCGTTCTTGGACCAATTCTTAATCAATCAATCAATCAATCAATCAATCAATCAATTAATTAATTAATAAAGTAAGGGGCATGCATAAGAGCACAAGCGTGCCTACTGTTCCTGTCCTATTGTTTCCGTTATATCCAATTGTTTCCATTATATCCAATCAATATAGTTATTAATACTCATACTTATACATATGCTTATATATTGTATAGTTATTACATGCTTATGCTTATATATACTGTGTGACAAAAATAAATAAATAAAATAAATAAATAAAATAAATAAATATTGTTCTTTTATTTTCTCCCATACTAATAATAATGCATTCCTAATATAGTGTCTTTGGAAATAGCTGTGTATTTTTTTTCCATACCATAAAAAAGCATGTCAACCTAGTTTGAGATCACGTCCCTCCAAAGTCAATAGTCTTTTGTTCCTGAAGCCAATTCATTCCTTCACCCAAGTAAGTGTCGGGGCCTGGTAATACAATTTCCAATCTTCAAGAACTTTCTTGAAGGTCTCTGATGGCAAAACTGAGGCCAGGGTATGCTGTGTGCATCAATCCAGAGCTCGTTTCTCAGCTGCAGCCTCTGATTGTGAAATGGAAGCCGGTAGATGGCAAACTCAAGTAGCCGCAAGCGACCGTAGAAGTGGACTGGCAAGGTGAGGCAGGTGTCAGGGCTTGGGAGTCCTGGCTGCAACTGTCCTAAGATAAGCAGGTGAAGGGCACATGGGGAAGTTCCAACCCTCATCCCACCCAGCTTCATTTTTATTTGTACGCCTCATCTCACCCCATGCAACCAGTCTTAAATGGGGCTTATTTTGGGGGGGGGGGTAGGGTTTATATTAGGTGCATGTGTAAAAATCAAGCCAGGGCTTATTTTGGGGATAGGTCTTATTTTCAGGGAAACACGGTATTTACCAAACAGTGTTTTTCTTTTGGCTAATGGAAGCATATTTCATCTGTGTGTGATAAACATATGGAGTTCCTTTTGCCCTCCTGCTCAGAAAATAAATGAGAATTAAGGAAAAGAGAAGGAAAGAAGCACTTCATTGAAGGACTATTCTGGCTGACTTTCTTAATGACAGACCAGATGCCTAGGGTGGAATTTAGAATGACAGAGGTGTTAAATTCGCAATGATGTTTTGCATTCCTGTGCTTAAACTTAAACTTAGATGCTTATTCAGCCTGTTTCTTCCATGCAAACAACCAAATCTGGCTTCATTTACAATACTAAAAAGAGAGTAAAACAGCAGGGCAATGAATTTTCTTTTGAGTTAATGTTAGATAAACCTAAACTTAATAATCTCTCTCTCTCTCTTCTTTTCTTCTCCCCCATATATGTATAGACACAAATGTACATATTTCAAAAAACTTGATAAATAATGTAACTTGGTGCTCTTTTTCAAGTGAAAAGCCATATATCCAATCAACCTTGACCTTGTAATACAATGTCTTCTAATACAACACTTTGAACAGTTACGTAGCAATCAGAATTTCTATCAATTCAGTCAGGAAAAATAAATACATAAGTATGTATGTATGTACTAATTTCCATTGTCTTCAAACCTGTATGATTGAGCAATTGCAAGCTTACATAGAAGTTCTGCCATTCTACAAAGCTCACAATAACCATCAGTAAACTTGGAGCTTCTGCGCCTGAAAACAATTTCTGTAAGAATATATTTGCTATCATGTGTTTCTTGGTTTCAGTTTTAAAATCATGACTTCTCACTCCTATCTGTTGTGGCTCCAGCCCCCCCGGGCCTGGCCCCCTGCCAGAAAATGACTCAGAGAGTGAGGGGTAAGGGCCATCAGGGCTCCCCTCTGCAGGGCCAGCCTCTCTGGCTCAGCTCCAGGAGCCAGAGGCAGGCCAGGTGGAGGAGGTGATGAGGCCTCTGTCTCCTGTATCTCCCCACACCCAGGCAATGCTTCCAGACCCAGCTGTGGACAATCAGTCCTGGTTAGATCCCAGGTTTCATAGACAAGAGAGGTGGGAACAACAAAAGAAGGGGTGGGGCAGGCCTAGAGAGTGCTGAGTCATGGAACCAAACCCCACAGGGTATAAAAGCAGGAGGGGCTGCTCTACTACTTCGTGACGGACAAAACAAACTGACTGGAGAAAACTTGAGCTGAACTATTTGACTGAGCATTTGGCCTGGATTGCTGTTTGTTCCTGACTTCCTGGTTGCTCCGGTAACGAGCTTCTGAGACGCCGGCATCAGGGAAGATAAAGAAAACCTTGGCAGACGATCGCTGGTTTGCTGCCAGAGCTGATAGCTGTCGTGGACTAAATTGCTGGCTAATTGAGTCAGTTCACGTGTCTCCCGGACTGAGGTGGGGGGGACAGAACACTATCCAAGGTTGGTCCAAAGTTGCTTTTTCAAAAGCTTCTGAAAAACCTTTTGAAAAAGCATCTTTAGGACAACCATAACCTGGATGACTGAGAATCTCCATAGATATCCAAGCTTAGTTTTACTTCCTGTATTAAAAAGGTAATATATTGGTTTACTTTTTTTAGGGATCACTTTGAACCCTGGTAGTACAAAACACAACACAACAAATCACAAAAAGATATATTGTAATTACTATATTCTGCATTATTTTTTTAATTTGCATATTTTTTTTAAAAAAAGGAGGAATATAAGGATTCTTAAAGTATATAATTGTGTTGATATGATAATAATTACAATAATCAGTAATTTTACTAGCATCTGAAACATGGATTACAGAGCCAGAGTCAAAAAAAAACCCCACACACCATGATTAAAGACTGAAGACAGAAGAATAATTTCTATGTTGAAAACTGGAACCTTTCCATTAGTTAGCTGGTATAAAAGAAGCTAAAGTTGTATTATTATTATTTTTTTAAAAAAAATAAGATCTTAACAGCAGATGGTCAGTTTTCACAGTGAAGAGATATAAATCAGCATGTCAATATTTTAATTGGTCCATAAATAATCTAGAATTAGGAATAAACATTGAAATCACCACATTTACTAATGACACCAAATTAACCAGGGAAAACAAAAAAACTAAATAAAAGGGGAGAGGGGATCTAACAAGAAAACTTCTTGATCAAACTCCAACTTCACTTCATCTGTCTCTTCTACATTTTGGATGCTTATATACTGTATACTTTGCTCAAAAGAAGTTGGATACATCTTTCATTAGGTCTTCAACTGAACTGAATCTTTTCAGTGGTGGGATTCAACTGGTTCACATCACTTTGGCTGAACCAGTTGTTAAATTGCTGGCCCGGGCACAGCGAATTCTGGCACGCTGGATGCAGGTGTAAAGGGCCTGGCTCTGCAGTGCTTCCTCATTCAGTTGAAAACTTTGGTCAGCCTTCTATAATTTGCTGCACCGGGGCAGGAATGATTCCCGCAGACCCCGCCTCTGCTTGAGCAGGGAGGATGATGCTGAGGAGGATAAAAACTGACTAAAGTTGTGCTCACTGCAAATCACCAATGTTGGCCTTGATGACTTCTGAAAAAAGCTTTTTGATACCCTTCTGCAGCTCCTTTAGATCTCACCCACTGTTGTGTCTGCGCCCCCCGAGCCGGGCACCCTGCCAGAAAGTGACTTGGAAAGTGAGGGCGAAGGGCCATCAGGACTTACCTTGGGAGCACCGGCTTCCCTGGCTCAGCTCCAGGAGTCAGAGGCAGGCCAGGTGGAGGAGATAACGAGGCCTCCAGCCCCTACTCTTTCTCCCCAGGCCATGCCTCCATACCCAGCTGATGGCAATCAGGCCTGGCTGGACCCTAGCTTTCGTAGGCAGGAGAGGTGGGAACAACAGAAGCAGGCCTAGGAAGTGCTGAGTCATGGAGCCACACCCCACAGGATATAAAAGCAGCAAGGGCTGCTATGCCTCTTCGTAGCAGGCAAATCAACTGCTTGACTGGAGCTGAAGTACTGTTTGTTGACTCATCGGCATCGAGGGAGATAACAGAGGCACTTGGCAGATGCTTGCTCGTTTGCTGCCAGAGTTGATAGTGCTGGCTAATTAAGCCATCGTTTACTGAGGCGAGGGGGACAGAACACCCGCTTTCAGGACAATGCACCCCCACACTGCATATTCTACTGCTTTGACCTGCCGGTTCATAGATTCCAATGTGAAGATCATCTTACATGATGTCTTCTCTTTCAGCTGCAGCGCTGGGCTTTGGCTGCAGTGCTGCTCCTATCAGCCAGCGCAAGCCAAAGCTGGGCTGGCTGCTCATCAGCGGCTGGGCAATGCTGCATGGGGCATTGAGAAGCTGTTGGCCCCATGGCTCTTTGCCGATGGCCAGCCAGATGAGGAAGTGCCTTGGCTCTGCACTCAGTAAAGCAAGAGGGAGTGGTGTGACAATAGCTTCCCTGCTCAGCCCTGACAAACAATGCATGGTGCCCACACCAGCATCCCAAGAGAAGCAGAGTAGATCACCGCTTGCAAGCAAATAAGCAGAGGTAGCAATCAAATGCTGCACCATGGAAAAAATGAGAGGCCCTGTTGACTCGCAGAGCCTGCCGCCACTTGAGAGGGGAGGAGAACCATGGGACTCAGGTAGTAGGTCAGGTGGAGCTGGCTGACTGGGGAGGTGAGGTTCATGCTGCTCAGAAGCTGCCCCTGCCGCTGCCTCCCCACAAACAGAGAGAGGTTGGAGAGCTGTGAGGGGAGGGATGAGGTAAGGTGCCTCTTTGCCATGCCCACCGAATCACATGCCCACCCAGCATGTCCACCCAGTTACATAACCTTCAAGGTTCTGGTTACTACCTTTAAAGCGCTCCATGGCTTAGGGCCTGGGTACTTACGGGACCGCCTACTGTTACCTCATGCCTCCCACCGACCCGTACGCTCACACAGAGAGGGACTTCTCAGGGTGCCGTCCGCCAAACAATGTCAGCTGGTGGCCCCCAGGGGAAGATCCTTCTCTGTGGGGGCTCCTACCCTCTGGAACGAACTTCCCCCTGGTTTACGCCAAATACCTGACCTTCGGACCTTCCGCCGCGAATTGAAAACACACTTATTTATTCGCGCGGGGCTGGCTTAAATTTTTGTGGGTTTTAACTTTATATTATGAATTTTAATGGGTTTTTAGAATTTTAAATGTTTTAAAGTTTTAGGCCAATTGTGTAATAAGTTTTTTAATTCTTGTTTTAATTGTATATTGTATTGTTTGTTTTTATTTTGGCTGTACACCGCCCTGAGTCCTTCGGGAGAAGGGCGGTATAGAAATCGAATAAATAATAATAATAATAATAATAATAATAATAATAATAATAATAATAATAATAATAATAATAATAATAATAATAATAATAATAACCACCACCCAGCCATGCCCACCAAGCCACATCCACCAAGCCACGCCCACAGAACCGATTGTTAAAAAATTTGAATCTCACCACTATTTGTAATTGATTGTCAGCTATTGTGTGTGCATGGTTTTTTTTAAAGAAACAGATGTCTAAGTTACATCTAGAAATATGTCTGTTTTTTCCAAAATTTTCTTCCTTCCTCTCATTCAAATTTGCTAACTGAAAGAGGACACTGGGGATTTTCGGTGTGACATCATGGTGGTGCAGTGCAGGGGAACTGGACTCCATTCTCCCTGCCCAATTTTCTGCGTTTGGAAGCTGGTAACGGCAAAGCAGGTTCTTGGAGGGGGCAGCAATAGTGAGGGGAGCATCCAAGGGTGACGGGGAGAGGAGCAATCTCCCGTTACGAAAGGTGAGAGCCCTGAAAACCAGCACAGAAGAGACCAGCTGTCATGGTGAGGTCCGGAGATGTGGCAGCCTGACCAAATAAGAGTGGAAGCAGAAAGTGAGAAGCAGCAGAAGTATCAGCGGATAGAAAAAAAATGAGACACTGAACTATTGGAATTGATTATAAAAATCAATATATAACTAAATTATAAGTTGTATAAAATGTGACTCGGTCAATACTCTGTTCATAAAATATGCATGTGAAAGAAAAAAATAATAAAACTTGTGTAAAAAAAAGAAAGAAACACAAAACACCTCAGTCACACGCAGAGATACACATAAGATCTATTTTCATGTCCTGAAGAATGTGTGAAGCTCAAGTGTACTCTATATGTTCCTGCTTTGTTTTACTTCTTGATCTTTGAATAGGATTTGAACATAACTTTTCACATGTTCCAGCAACTATAATTCAAACTCAGCTTAAGGAAAAATCCCATTAAACTTGATAAAAGCATGGTCAGTGCTTTCCATACTTGGATTATTTAAAAAAAATGCCAGAGATGACAGAAACATCACTCTTAGGGACTGAAATGACTAGAACAGTGCAACAATTCAGATTTGAAGCAGAAAAGTTGCTTCTTTAAGGAATGTTGGGTGCTCCAAAAGTGCCTCTTTGTGCTCTGAATCACATTTTCTCTGTCAAATTCAGTTCACTGTACAATTACACAAATGACTACATTGTACTAATAGGTTATTTTCTTTGTGCAACCTATTTCAAAACCACATGTCATTGTTGAAATAGTTTTCTCATAATAGCCGGTTATCTCTTATTTGGATGGACAAAAGTTTTGATAGAAAAATTATTCAGTGGGATGATTAATGCGAAATCAATGCCTTTGTAGTTTAGATCTCCAACAAGGATAAGAGCACATTCATTGTCAGTGTTTTTCAAATTTAATGAAGTCTCAAGAAGATGCTGCAGTGAGTACAAATCACTTTTTCAATCATATTAATCTCTTTCTGTATTAAGCTCATAAAGATTAATCTCTTTTCATATCAAATTCACATTTGCATAAACAGTTGGTTTGGTAGTGGCTTCAGACTCAGTAATATTCTCCTAGTATTTGTTGAGTAGTTCCAATCTTGATCATCAAATCAAGAAGAGAAATTGAATCTGTGTAGAGGTAGGTGGATAGAACTGTGGTGATGAGAGGTCTTTCCTGATAGGATGCAATCAAGAGTATCAATTCTGAAATTTATTGCTTCAGTTTTGTAAGTAGATAGAAAGCAGCACAACTCTGAAGAAAGCACAAGGGAAGGAGAAAATCATTAATGCTAAGAGAAAAAGGTCATCTACACTTTCAATTAATAAGGAAAGCCAAGAGTTGAAAATTTATGAAGGGATGGTTGTTATAAAGATTATAAGTTGTAAGAACTGCTGAAACACTTTTTGTGTATAGGTATTCTGCTGCATTGCATCTTATTATATATCGTGCAGATGACACAATAGCATTTGGTTTTTGAACAACATAGATGCTTCAAGGAATCTGGCAGGGATTATAATTAAGACTACTACACTTTTAAAATCTGTTTTACTGGTCAGTGCTTTCAAACGTTGCTTGATCCAGTTTCCAAATAAAATATATGTCAGTAAATTTAAAGTGATTCTTTTTTAACACAGGTTCTATCTGGCAGTCTTTCTCCTTCTGCCATCATTAAGTAGACCTGAGATATATTGGCTACAGCAACAGCCTGCAATATTTTTTTGGCTCCAGGGACTGGTTCTGTGGAGGGTGGTTTTTCCATGGATAAGGGGCTATAGTTTTAAGTGCAGGTGCGGATGGGACTTGACTTGCTTGTGTGGCCCAGTTCCTGCTGAGCTCTGTAAACTTGGCTCTTTTAAGGCTTGTGGACTTCAAGTCCCAGAGTTCCTCAGTCAGCAAAGTCTTAAAAGAGCCAAGTTTGCAGACCCCTGGCCTAGGCGTTGGGGATCCCCAGCCTATAGAACTGGGTGAGATGGTGAAATTACTACTTTGGTTAAAGAAAAGACTTTATTTCTTCTTGGAAACCACTTTTGAACTTTTTTCTTTGAGGCTTTTTTCTTTGAATTTTAATTTTGGGGTTTGACAGAACTGCTTAGGGTTATAGAAATATTGTGCATTATTGTTAATTTTAGAGTAAGAGGTTTATATTTAATATTTGTATCCATACCTCAAAAGGTCAGAAATTATTCTTTTTTTTTTTTTTGTTTACATTTATACCCCGCCCTTCTCCGAAGACTCAGGGCGGCTTACAGTGTATAAGGCAATAGTCTCATTCTATTTGTATATTTTTACAAAGTCAACTTATTGCCCCCCCAACAATCTGGGTCCTCATTTTACCTACCTTATAAAGGATGGAAGGCTGAGTCAACCTTGGGCTGGGCTCGAACCTGCAGTAATTGCAGGCTACTGTGTTCTTAATAACAGGCTTTACCAGCGTGAGCTAAACCGGCCCATACTTTTTTTTCTACTTCCTGTTTTCTTTTTTTTTCCTCCTCTCTTAATTTTGCCCTTTTTTTCTAACCTATTTATGAGCCATTTATGAATGTCTATTTTACATGTGTGTTCACAGACATTTGGTAATTTGGTACATTTATATCTATAAAGAAGACACAAGATGTCTACAAGAAAAAAAGGTGAAAATAGGAAGAAAAGAGCTTCTGTAATTAGAGGATCATTATTTGTCAAATTTTAATGATTTTCTATGGAAAATGTTATCCATGCATGAACACTGCTAAGACTGTGGGAAATTGCATTAACAGAATTGTGACTTCAAAGCAATCTTTTTCTCATCATTGGCGATTTATCTGCCTGATGTTGAATTGCTAAGGCATTTCTATGTTGGTAACTGCCTATCAATAATATACTGAGCATTTTTTTACCATTTGAAAACCTTAATATAAAAAGGGTTTTAATATTAAGAGTGACAGGAGCAGAACATAATTAAACTTTACTATCTAGTGTACCAAAGTTTTCTTATTTTCAGAGTTTGCAGGTCAGGGCTGTAGGATGATCATTTTTGCGGATCCAGAACCTCACTAATAAAC
This sequence comes from Ahaetulla prasina, assembly GCF_028640845.1. Lineage (NCBI taxonomy): Eukaryota > Metazoa > Chordata > Lepidosauria > Squamata > Colubridae > Ahaetulla > Ahaetulla prasina. The sequence goes on along the minus strand of NC_080539.1, from coordinate 289,207,029 downwards.
TAGGATTATTGAGATCCTGACCATGTCTAGGGGCTAAAACAGTGGGGAAGATGATTTTTTATTTTTATTTGTCAATCATATATAAGATAACAGGTAAAAGTATAAACATAATTTGGATACATGAAAAGAGTAAGTAAAAAGGAATATTAGGACAGGGACAGTAGGCATGCAGGTGCACTTATGCATGCCCCTTACAGACCTCTTAGGAATGGGGTGAGGTCAACAGTAGACAGTTTAAGCTTAAAATTTTCGGGTTTTGGAGAAGAAATTACAGAGTCAGGTAGTGAATTCCAGGCATTGACCACTCTGTTACTGAAGTCATATTTTCTGCAATCGAGTTTGGAATGGTTTACCTTGAGTTTGTATCTGTTATTTGCTCGTGTATTGTTGTGGTTGAAGCTGAAGTAGTCATTGAAAGATAGGACATTGTAGTAGATAATTTTATGTACTATGCTTAGGTCAGACTGAGGTCGGCGTAGTTCTAAATTGTCTAAATTGTCTTGGCCAATAAATTCTATTCTATTCTATTCTATTCTATTCTATTCTATTCTATTCTATTCTATTCTAGTGCCTTAATATATATATATATATATATATATGTAGGTCAAAAAACATATATATATATATATATATATATATATATATATATATATATATATATATATATATATATATATATATATATATATATATATATATATATATATATATATATATATATACACACCTATTTATACATATATAGACATATATATATATATATATATATATATATATATATATATATATATAACTATAACTATAACTATAACTAACTATAACTATAACTATAACTATAACTATAACTATAACTATAACTATAACTATAACTATAACTATAACTATAACTATAACTATATATATATATATATATATATATATATTTGTTTTCTGAGGTTTTCATGGTGTTTGTATGTAGGTCTTTGGTTATTCGGGTTTTCTCCCGCGTAAAATTGGAAGTGTCTTGGCGACGTTTCGACGAAGTCTCATTCGTCATCTTCAGGCTTCAGCTTCGTGCTTCTGGGAGCAATGTGCGATCGCAGCTGTTTCTTCCTTTTAACTGCTAGTGGGGGTTTGAACTGATTGGGTGTGAACTGATTGGGTGAGAAGCCATTGAGATAGAAAAACGCCCACACAGCATGAACAAACGAGATGATACCTCCCGCCTACCAGCCATTTGAAAACCCGCCCTTATTGACAAACGAGTCCCTAACACGAGGAATGACACCAGACCCACACTCACGAGGTCCACACAGGATGTCACCACCGCACATCCACCCAGAAAGCAGACCCAAACCCACACTGATCAAGAAGCACGACCAAGGACCAGAAGCCAGACCGCAGTTGCAACATTAGCTATTTCAAACCCCTCCAATCCATACATGCAGCAGACTGACACCCACTATGAAGATGTAGCACCACCACAAAGCCAAACAACAGCTATGCAGCTCACCAGCTCAAATCCCCCTGCAACACAGACTAAATTGAGCACAACCAAGCCCCCACCCAAACAGGACACACCCCCAGCCAATCAGAGCACAAAAAAACCTCCATCCAATCAGAGCACAGCCAAGCTCCCACCCAATCTGTTCAAACCCCCACTAGCAGTTAAAAGGAAGAAACAGTTGAGATCACACATTGCTCCCAGAAGCACGAAGCTGAAGCCTGAAGATGACGAATGAGACTTCGTCGAAATGTTGCCAAGACATTTCCAATTTTACACGGGAGAAAACCCGAACAATTCAAAGCAGTGCTTCAAAACTCTCAGGCTTTGAAAGGTAATTTATAAGCCTTTGGAAAAGCCTGGGCTGAAACTCCAGATAACTATAAGAGTCAGTTAGGGTTGTAGCCACAGCAGGGGAGGGGGGGGGAGAGAGATGAGAAGTGCTCATTTAAAATGGTTGAATTAGGCCTCATTTGAGATGGGAAGATAGGCTTCCTGAGGCTGACCTTCGCCTTCCTCATCATGACTTTAGTTGATGATATAGTGTAAGGTTTAATTAAGCACTATGGGGTACAGAGTTCAATTTGAAAATCCCCAAGGTGGTTGTCACATAGCCAAAAAGCTGGCTTACAGACACTGTCTATAAAGAACCAGGATTTCTCACCTCCACTCTATTATTAGGCAGTGCATATTTGAGAGAATCCACCCCCCCACCAGTTAGCCTTCCCAGTTTTTTGTTTTTTTTTTGGATCAAGTAAAAAGGCTGTGTTCCAAGTAGTTAATTCTTAATCTGCATACATTATTGCACGTCTGTTTCCACTGGAAGGTTTTACACCAAAAAAAAAAAAAGTCACTACGAATACATTAAAAAGCAAGTACATGTTTTTAAATAATATCCATATTTGGAAGCCAACTAAGGTAATAAAATGAAATTTATAGGCAGTGCTTGGCTTTAATCTTCAGCAAAGAGAGATGCATGTGAACATTATTTACTTTCCATCTCAGGAGGGAAATATAGATTGGAGAGTTATTAGGTTATCATTAAACAATCCATGACAGATATGTGATTCACAATAGAGACTTGGTAGGCAAAGCAGAACAAATCAGTGGTGTATCTAGCAAAGGATATATGTAATGTGGACCATATTTCCATTACAACTCTTCGCAGATTAAATATTGGATGCATGACTACTTTTCACAATTGTGGATGAGGGAAACTGAATCATACTTTTCTCATGTGCAAAGCCTAGTTCATTTCTGACACAGGAGTTAAACTGAAGCACATTGGTGCTGAAGTTGCAGAGCTGAGTTGCAGAATGATAATAATCAAAAAAATCAGTTATCCACTCTGTTGCGAAGGAATGCAGTTAAGCTATTCATTTTGAAGTACATTTTACTGATCTTCAATTCAGAGTTCTACTTAATCCCAAAACCTAGGTTGACCTACTAGGGAAGGAGGAGGGGGGGTGTATTTTAAACTAACTGATCCTTAACCATTCCTAAGAATACTCCTCTAGCCTACAAAATTAAATTCACCAGTATTTTACTAAATTTTAGTCATTTATATCCAAGTAGAAACACTGAGTGGTAGTTTGACTAAAACAGCTATATTAACAGATTAATGAGTAATATTTATTTTATCTGATTGTTTAGACACAGGCAGCAGAAGCTTTTGGGGTTTTGCTATCGTCCCAGCTATAAAAACAAAACAAAACTATTCCAACAGTCCTCTGCATTAAAGGTAGTCCTCAATTTAGGATTGGTCATTTAATGATTGGAGGAGGCAACTGGACATTCTGGGTTGTTTTTTTTAAGACGTTTCACTTCTCATCCAAGAAACATTTTCAGCTCTGACTGGATGGTGGGGGATCCTCCAGTTATTTAATGATTGTTTGAATTTACAGCAGATTTTTTAAAAAGTGTCTTTTGACCTGTCATTGAAGTTATCACTGCTGTCCCCAACCCATGAACTTGTGATCACATTTCAGATGCTTGGCCATTGCCTCATAATTACAACTATTTGTGGTATTTGTGGATTCCATGGCCACGTGACCAAAATTTCTAACATTTTGGCCTATTTCTGACATTTTTTGCCATTTCTGGCCAAAAAAAATAAATGCCCATTTAGAAGAATGGATTTGCTTAATGACCATGCAATCCATTTAACAACCATGTGACTATAGTGACTTGCTTTATGACCATATTAAAAGCCATCGGTAAAACTGATGCAATTCATGTGGTGTCTTGTCTTATGACTGGAATTCTCAGCTCCGTTGTGGTCATAAATTGAGGACCACCTGTACATGATTGCTGATTTAAAGCAGATATATATATATATATGGAGAAACAAGCCTGCATCTACAAATTTATGCAAGCTAATGTGATTCTATTTTAATTCAATTAAAGAAATGTCCAGAATGTTTTCAACTGGTGTATAAAAGCCGAATGGGTTTCCAGAAGAATTAAAAAAAATATCCAATAGATATGATATGGAATAGTTTTATGTGTGACAGAAAGGTATCCATGCTGTCTTTAGCTATGCCATTACACTCACAAAAAGTTATTCGATACAGTCATTTAAAAAAAATAAAAATAAAAACCCAGAAGCTGCTGAGAGCATTCACAAAATTTCACATTCAAAACAATATCCAGATGTGGCCAAATTCTAAAATTATAGAGATGATGAACAGAATTGGTTTATTTTGGTCAATAGGTTTGTATTTATAATTTATTTTAATGGTAGATACATCAGCTATTTAATGGATATTTTTTCTATTAACAAATAACATAGATATGATATAATTACTGATATGAATAAATAATAATTTACATTGATAACTTTCTACAAAGTATTATTTTGCAGTACTGTTGTGATACATATGTAGTTACTTACCAAGCACATCTGAATTATATTAAAGTAACCAACATATCTTTACAATCCCCAAGACATATCACAACTTTTGAGCAACCCTAACGTTTGGAAATTGAAAGTTGAAAAATTTGGCACACCCTAACATTAATAAAAAGAGGAAGAAGGAAAAAAAGAATGTCCTCACTTTACAAGAACAGCTTACATGAAGGGTAGCTTTTGTTTTAGAATACCAATAACATTAGAACTGGTATTGCAAGCCAATAATCATCAGAAGAAAATTAGGAAGGATTTAGCAAAGCTGAGTGAGCTGAAAAATATAATGGAAAAATTCATTACAGACTGACCAACCCTGAGAGCTAAAGTGAGAGGAATAATTCATTCTAATTGTTATTTGCAAATATACGGGCTGCAGTCCCACTCTGTTCTTTTTTTATTCTTTCCTAAAATCAAACAGCCCGAGAACCAGTCAACCTTATCTCATAATTACAATTTATATGTAAAATTGTGATTCATGTCACCAATCATTAAGATAGTTCCAGCAGTGAGAAGGGGTAAGAGCTGTCATTTTGTCCTGATGTCATCACACAAATGATGAGATTATAAAATTTGATGCAGGTAGCGGCAAATCATTGAACTCCTGTTATTTGCATAATGATGCAATAATGCCTACAATATCACTATACTTTGACCTGGTTGCCTATGTCACTTTGGGGGGAAAACCATGGTATTTAATGAACTGTCACAGTGCTCAAAGATAAGATCCTATGTTAAGTGGATTTCAAACAAATTACAGACAAAAACTGCATCTGATATTAACAGCATGAGCCTCAAATAAAATAAAAATATATGAGAGCAAACATGTTTTCAGAGTTGTGTTTATACATTGCTATTCAATGTTCTTTATTCTTTCCTTATTTATTCAACCTATATCTGAATATACACTGGGACTGGCTGAACTGGAAGAACACCGGTGTAGTTTTTAAATTGGAGAAAGAAACATCAATAATCTGTACTATGCTAATGTCACTATTCTATCAGAAAGTCAAAGAGATCTGCAAGCTCTAATAATGAACATCAAGTAGCGCAGTTAAAAAAAATGAAAATACAATTTAACATAAAGAAGATCAAACTAATGACAACAGGCACTGTAATCAACCTTTATACCGACAAAGAAAATGTTGAAATGGTAGATAGCTCCAGCCTTTTAAGATCAGCTGTCAAAAGAAAAGACACTAGCAATCAAGAAATACTAGCACTTGGTACAATAGAAACAAAGACCTTGGAACTGTGTAGACAAATTGACAAGAAATTATTGGTACAAAATCAGTCAATCAATGTGATGTTAATATAACCTGAAACAAAATATTGTGATTTGAGCTAGGTAGATTTAAATAGGAGTTTAGGATTGAATCAGGGCTGAAATGCTCCCGGTTTGGACTGGATTGGCCAATCCGGTAGTGATGGTGGTGGGTGGTTCGGAGAACCGGTAGCAAAAATCCATGCCCACCCCCACCCATCCCCACCCAATTCCCAGTTGCCCACTTTCCCACTTGCTGCTTCTTTTAAAAAAATGCTTTTAAAATGTAAAAAAAGGCTCTGACGATCCCAGCTGAACTGCCTGATCGTCAGAGTGGTTTTTTTACTTTTAGAAGCATTTTTTACAACCTATTTGGCCAAATAGGTTGTAAAAAAATGCTTTTAAAAGTAAAAAAAAAAAGTGTGCGCCACAGCTAAGGAACCCCGCATGCACAATGTTCTACTTAACCCATGCCTCCTTTTGGCGTGCACTGTGCGTGCGTGTGCACCTTGCATTTAGTGTGTGGTGCACACTGTGCATGCGCACACACAGTGTGCATGCGCAGCCAGCGAACTGGTAGCAAACCAGTTCAGATTTCACCACTGGATTGAATGCACTGATAAAGAATGGTGGAAAGTTGTATTTAAAGTCTGTAGAGAGTCTCAGTCATCCAGGTCCTAGTTGTCCCAAAGGTGCTTTTTCAGGAGGCAACTAAACTCTCTTGTTCTTTGTCTGAAGATGTTTTGCTTCTCATCCAAGAAGCTTTTTCAGCTCTGACAGGATAGTGGGGAATGGAAAGATTTCTATTTCTTGGAGAAAGCTGGTCATTTGCATCCTTTCAGAGGGTTGCTGAAGCACTTGGAGGTTTATCTGTGTCCTCAGGGTCATCTGTGTAGTACTCCTGGTTCCTCTGGAAATCCATTCCTACTCCCACACCATTCAAAGAGTCTTCATCCCAAATTGTACAGCTAAAACTCTATAAAGATTCTCAGTCATCCAGGTCATGGTTGTCCCAAAGGTGCTTTTTCAGGAGGCAACTGGACTTTCTTGTTTTTTCTTTGAAGACGTTTCACTTCTCATCCAAGAAGCTTCTTCAGCTCTGACAGGATAAGTGATTCAATGACCCTCTAAAAGGATGCAAATGACCAGCTGTCTGCAAGGAATAGAAATCCTTCCATTCCCCACTAACCTGTCAAAACTGAAGAAACTTCTTGGATAAAAAGTGAAACGTCTTCAAAGAAAAAACAAGAAAATTCAGGTGCTTCCTGAAAAAGCACCTTTGGGAAACTTGTATTTATTTATTTATTTCCCATGAGGAAAACAGGGGCTTTCCAAGTACTATGGGATTCTATAATTCTTCAATAATCTCTAGGGATAATTGGAGTCAAATGCTTGGAGACACCCGTTTTCTTTTTACTCCTGTTATTTTTATTCACTTAATTTGCACACTGCTTTGCACCGGTATATCACAGAGCATTTTATAAAATGCAACCATGATACAGATGATTAAAAATGATACTGAAAACTCGCTATCCTCAGTATCAAAAGCAGTATATGAATTCAGAGGATTCTAAACCAAAGAGAAGCAAAATCTGTATGTGATAAACAAGGATGATAATTGCGTAAGGCAGAGAGTTGTCATCAAAGCACCATAATTGAAAAATAACAATTTGTACAGAAAGCTTTTCTAGTTAAGTATGACATCCAAGCAGCCTTATTGCAGATGTAGTCAAATGCTCAGATATTATGTTGGCATTCAATATATTCTTGATTATCACATGTAAACATTATCAGAAAATGATTCACTTCAATTTTCTTGGGAAGCTATGTAGAAAACCATTTGACAATGTAGATATTGCTGGCAGACAGATGTTGCTTCTCATCTGTATTTATTGTTCAATGAGTAGCTCATTTTTTTGGAGGGGGAATCTATTTAATGAGACACATTTTTGAAACATTTGTGAATAATTGCAGCAAACTGAAAATCTGTTAATTTTTTGCATAGATTCAAACAGATTTATTACCTTATTATTATCCATTACCTGCTGTATATAGAGATTCTCATTACCTACATAGAAATCACTGTTGTTCAGGAAAAATGTGTTATGTGCATTCATATTCTTCATTCTATCATAATTATTAGGAATGGAGGAAAGGATCTTTAGCACTGTCAGAAGATTTCTTGATTATGATGGAATACATTTCCAGTACCATGATGACAATGGACATTGAAGCATGCCACAAATTTTTACTGCTCTTATGGGTTTATAAGGTGTGCTTGAGGAATCACATTGCTATCCAAAAATATGAGGTATCCATCATATTTTGACCTTGCCAACTGTCTCAATACAGTTCTCAGATTTAAATAATATGTAACAGTATTTATCTTCTTATACAGAACATATAGACTAGTACTGATAATACTGGCATCAGCTTACATTTCCAACAGAATGACATGTACAAATCAATTTACACAGTGTGTAATTATAAATTGCTAAAATAAAATAGTGGGGAGTATTAAAAAAATCCTTTTCTATAACCATCTTGAACCTATTTGCATTACCATACTTGAAGACCAAGAAGATCTGTTCTGATATATTTTTCTCATTTCAGTGGTGGAGTTCACTGAAACCATTGCAATGCCAGAAAATGTATACTCTAAATGTTATCATGAAACATGAATATTATTACATAAATAGCAGAAAGACATGGTATGAGAGGAAGTCTAGAAAATACCTCAAAAATCCGGCATAAAATCCATAGTTGGACTTTAAGCACTTCTTGTTGCACAAAGAGTATCTCAAATATTACCAGTATATAGTTTATTTGTATTATTATTATCTTTATTGGTTAAACATGAAACTCAGTCAGCTGAACATTCAAAAAGGCATCACAAATTTGAATGATTGGTGCTATTGGTTGATATGGGTTGCTGCCAGCGCCCTAGGTATCAACCAAGTACCTTCTTAAGATGTACGATGTTTCAAGTAGCACAGTTTTTTGCAGTTCTGCTGGTGTTATTGCAGGAAGCTGTAATTTGTTGAGGTATCTTATAAAATTCTTGGACATGGTACCAAGTGCCCCGATGACAATGGGTATCACTGTTACATGTTTCAGTCATAGCGGTGTAGTTTCGATGGCCAGGTCATATTTCATGATTTTTTCCAGTTCTTTTTTAATGACTTTGGCATCTCCTGGTACCACGATGTCAATAAATTGTACGTTTAGGTTTTTGACAACTGTGATATCTGGTGTGTTGTTTTCCAAGTGACAATCCATCTGTATTCAAAAGTCCCACAAGATCTTCACCTTCTCATTTTCTATAACTTTTTTCATTTTATGTTCCTATGACTTTTTGGATACAGGCAAGTCATATTTTTTACATAATGACCAGTGGATTAATTTAGCAACTCGGTCGTTTCTAGCTTTGTAATCAGTTTGCGCAATTTTGCTGCATTCACGTATTAAATGTGAAACAATTTTGCTTTTGTTGTTGCAAAGTTGGCAGTTTGGATTCGGTAGCTTTTTGTATCTTTGCTTTCATGGTATTGAGGGACATGGTGGCTCAGGGGCTAGGACGTTGAGCTTGTCGATCGAAAGGTCGGCAGCTCAGCGGTTCAAATCCCTAGTGCTGCCGTGTAATGAGGTGAGCTCCCGTTACTTGTCCCAGCTTCTGCCAACCTAGCAGTTTCGAAAGCACATAAAAATGCAAGTAAAAAAAATAGGGACCACCTTGGTGGGAAGGTAACAGCGTTGCGTGCACCTTTGGCGTTGACTCATGCCGGCCACATGACCACGGAGACGTCTTCAGACAACTCTAGCTCTTCGGCTTTGAAATGGAGATGAGCACTGCCCCCTAGAGTCAGTAATGACTAGCATGATTGTGCAAGGGGAACCTTTACCTTTACCTTTCATGGTATTAGTTTGTGGTGCTTGTTCTTGAGCAGAGAGTATTAAACCTTCCGTTTCTTTCTTGATGATTCCCATCTTAAGCCATGCCCATGTCAAGTTGTCATCACATTTTCCTTCAAAGTTTTTCAAGTGCTGTCCATGCAAAGCTTTGGTTTTCCATCTATTTAATCTGTCATCCAGCTGTTTTTCCTTATATTCTGCCTTTGTGTCTGTTGTTTTTATAATGTTCTCTGTTTTCACAGCCTGCAGCAGTTTTTCTGTAATTTGGTTCACATGATCATTCAAACTTCGTTTTTCTTCTACCACAGTTTGATGGATTTGCAATAGCCCTCTTCCCCCTATTTTTCTTGGCTGGTACAACCTGTTGATGTCACTTGGTGGATGTAAAGCGTGCATATTCAAAAGTCTGCATGTTTTCCAGTCCAGGTTTTCTAGTTAAGCCAGAACTACTACTACTATTACTACTACTACTACTACTACTACTACTACTACTACTACTATTACTATTATTATTATTATTATTATTATTATTATTTTCTATTTTATCAAAGTGTTGATATCAGATGGGTGTGTGATCCTACAAAAAGTCAAAATAGCTTTTTGTATACCAGATAGTAGATCAAAGATTTAATTCTCACAACACTAGTAAGTTTTCCTCCTTCACAGTTTTACAGTAAAGAATTGCTGTCTCTAAATAAATTTCACTTTGCTAAAAATAAACTATATACTGATAATATTAGAGATGCCCTTTGTACAACAAGAAGTGCTTAAAGTCTAACTTTGGATTTTATGCTGGATTTTTGAGGTATTTTCTAGACTTCCTCTCATGCCATGTCTGTCTGCTGTTTATGTAATAATATTCATGTTTCATGATAACGAGCACACATTTTCTGGCATTGCATTGGTTTCAGTGAACTCCACCACTGAAATGAGAAAAATATATCAGATAGATAGATAGCAAAGTGAAGTTTCTTTAGAGATAGCAATTTTTTTACCATCCATCCATTACAAGTGGCACTTTTGCAAACTATATGCAATTATCATATACAGGAAATCTTATTCTCATATTATACATATAATTAATCTTTGACATGTTCTCCTCTTGTGTTGTTGCATCATTATTCAAGCAAAGAAAGAAACCCATCACACTTTTAAAAGAACATTTTATTAGTAATACTTCACAGATCCTTTAAGATGCAATTTTCTCAAGTTGTTGCCATTTCTTAATTATTTGAGTTATTCAAGCAGGATGGATAAGTCCAGGGATTCATATTTCATTTAGGTTCAATTCCACAGGCAGAACAGCTCTCTGAAACAACCCCCATCAAACAGTTACAGATGAACTAACAGCTGAAATCAGTGTTGCGCATTTAAAATTGAAGTCATGTACAGTACACTAACGGTCAGCCACCTGTCACATGGTGTAAAGAATATATTCCTAAAACCCTGAAAAACAAGCCCTGCTTTCTTTTTCATTCCCAAGAGTATAAATTGTCCAATGAACTGTACTGAGCTTTGCAGATTTGTATAGAACACAAAAAAAGGTATCAACAACTGGAATATGTTTTCTCTTTTCATTTTCATTCTGAGTTCATCAGTATACTCTGCACCTCATTAGATTTATTTATTCCTATGTAGCATCTTTAGAAGCAGGAGGCTAGTGAACAACAACGGTGGAAATGATCATGACAGATAGCTATTATCTCATGTTTGCTTTTGGGCTTCCAATATGAATATTGTGTCTGAATACTATATGACCTAATTCAGAAACTGATTGGTCTGTCTCAGAGGTGAAATTCACTTACCTTCCCTACCGGTTTGCAAATGTGCACGCGCCATCATCTCTGCATGTGCAAAGCCTTCTGCGCATGCACAGAGGCTGAAAATCATTGCAAAAAGGGACATCAGGATGTCTGTGGGGGTGGCGGGCTTCACATAGCCAGCCCTACTGTATTGCGCGATTTTATATAAACCGGCTGAATTTCAACCATGGTCTGTCTGTCTGTGTGTCTGTGTGTCTAAAATAACAATTTGTAGTAACTTAAAAATGGTTTAAACAAATGACCCACTAACACCTCTAAAATATTGTACTTATGATTGATAGTTTCAGAATTATCTTACTAAAAATTAAATTATAACTATTAGACAGAACATCACAAATGAAGCAAATTAGAATGTATAGTGGCACCCAGTTTAGCTGTTTGCCTGGGTCAATATATTTGACTGAAAGTTTGTCTAGTTAAATGCCAGCTGAATCTAAATAGGAAATTCCATTATATAACTGGAGCATTTATACTGAATGCCTTCACTCAGATAGCTGTATTACAAACCGATCAAAGGTAGCATTGCAGTAATCCAATTATGAGTTTTGAACTGATGGATTGCTGAGGCACGTGATCCCTGCACCTTAAAGGAAAATTAGCCAGAAATGGAAAGAAATACCACCTGTCCCAGAGGTTATTTGTATGCCTATGAATGTCAGGAAACTCAGATCATCCATAAATTCCTTTGGAAAACAGCCTCCATCTTTTCTGTAAAAGACTCTCATGGACTGGTGCAATAAAAGTAATCTGGTTCTAAATGTTTATAAAACAAAGGAGATCATTGTAAATTTTAGAAAGAACCGGCATAGTCATACTCCGTTCAGTATCAAGGATGCGGCAGTAGAGGTGGTCAACAGTATTAAGTATCTAGGGGTGCAGATAACTAACAATCTGAATGGTCTCTCCACATATCATCCTTAGTGAAGCATGCAAACCAGCGCTTGCATTTCCTGCATCGGATAAGGAAAGCACATCTTTCTCTTTCTGTCTCAGCCACTTTTTACAGAGGTACAGTTGAAAGCATTTTAACAAACGGCATCACTGTTTGGTTTGGTGGCAGCAGTGCCTCAGATAGAAAGTCCATATAGAGAGTGATAAGGGCAGCCGAGAAGATTATAGGAAGCTGGCTTCCTGTTATTCAGGATACTGCTTATAAATGCTCTGTGTTTAGAGCTCAAAGCATTGTTAGAGATCCCATTCACCCACTTTATAGTTTTTTTCTATTGCTCCTCTCTTGGGAGGAGGTTTCAAAGTATTTCTAACAAGACTACCAGATCCTGTAACAGTTTTGTTCCCTATACCATCCATCTGGTAAACTCTCAGGATTCGTTTTTCTCGCCATGTACATGGATACATCCGAACTAGACTGGGTTGTTTCTCTGTTTCATGTAATATGTGGATATATGCTTATTTATTTATTTATTTAGTCATGTTTATGTAGTGTATTTTGGAGGTGTATGCAACAAAATGTCTTTTTATTGTACGCCGATTAGTGTAAATTCAAAGTGACAATAAAGTTATTCTAAGTCTAAGTCAAAATCCTGTGATGCACAGTGAACTGGTTATTTCAAGTTTAGCCTTACCTTATATTTCTCATCTTGTTCTCAGTATGTCTAGATACCAATATAGAACATGTACAGTCACTCCTGACTAAAAAATACAGAAAAACGTTAAGAAAGTTGAATATTTATTTTCTTTCCTTTTTAAAAAATCTGTGGGTTTGTGGAAATTAGCAGATACTGTCACTGAACTAAGAGAAGGCACTAATTGTTAAAAAGTATGCTTTAAAATCTTTGTAGATAATTCTTAACTATCTTTATATGCCATGGAAAATAATGTAGATGAAAACTGAAATGAATATTAATTTGTACTATCTTTTATTTTTACACCACATTTTGATTTTTTTCTGACAATTGATAATTAAATCTGATTAGTAATATGATGTAATTAAAAGCACATAATCCAGTTCACTGGTTTTAGGTGAAGCAGAGAACAAACATTGGAAGCTAATAATGATTCATGCTGCCTTCCATTTCTACAAGTATCTTAGAATGTTTGATTCATCTGCAGTTAATTTCCCTATATCCTTCTATATTCTATATTCATTTGCCATTTTAGGCTAATATCTTGTGTACCTCATGAAGTGAACTGTAATCAATAAAGCCATAATAAATAGGTTGTTTTTACTGTTTAGTTGGCTTTACTATAAAAGTAAGCTGCTAAGAAGGAATCTCCTTTCTATAATGATCTGTTGCAACTTAGAAATTGTTTTGTGAAATTAAAGGACAGGGTTACAAGACTGGGTCTTCATGAATATTTCCGCCTTAGCTTTCAAACCAAACAGAAAAGCCTCTGACAGGAATCTAAAAATAGAATAGAATAGAATAGAATAGAATAGAATTTTTTATTGGCTAAGTGTGATTGGACACACAAGGAATTTGTCTTGGTGCATATGCTCTCAGTGTAGTACAGATTTAGTAAATAGTTTGACAGTGTTGAGGGAATTATTTGTTTAGCAGAGTGATGGCCTTCGGGAAAAAACTGTTCTTGTGTCTAGTTGTTCTGGTGTGCAGTGCTCTATAGCGTCATTTTGAGGGTAGGAGTTGAAACAGTTTATGTCCAGGATGCGAGGGGTTTGTAAATATTTTCACGGCCCTCTTCTTGATTCGTGCAGTATACAGGTCCTCAATGGAAGGCAGGTTGGTAGCAATTATTTTTTCTGCAGTTCTAATTATCCTCTGAAGTGTGTGTCTTTCTCGTTGGGTTGCAGGACCGAACCAGACAGTTATAGAGGTGCAAATGACAGATTCAATAATTCCTCTGTAGAACTGAATCAGCAGCTCCTTGGACAGTTTGAGCTTACTGAGTTGGCGCAGAAAGAACATTCTTTGTTGTCCTTTTTTGATGATGTTTTTGATGTTAGCTGTCCATTTTATAAATAGATTTTGTTCTGATAGATTTCATTTAATATAAAAAATCAACAAAACACATAATTTCTTTTTGACTCCTCCAAAAGTCTCTGAACCAAGTGTTTCTAAGAAACTTAATAGAAGTTGCTTGGGGTGTAAATTGTTTTCATCTCATCTTTTTGACATTCAACTCAAGATAGCAAACATAACAATACTCCTTCTTCCTCCTACTTTTCCTCACAACAGCAACCCCGTGAGGTGAGTTGGGTTGAGAGAGTGTGGGTGGTCCAAAGTCACACAGCTGATATTTCAATGCCTAAGGAAGAACTACAACTCACAATTTCCTGGTTTCCAGATCAACATCTTAACCGCTACACTATAGTGGCTCTAAAGTTTACTGCACTTGGTAATCCCAGGCAATCTCCTAACCAAGTATTAATCAGGACTGACTATTAATTTCTGAAATCAGACAAGATAGGATGTTTTCATATTAGTATGGCCATAGTCCACTTTTGGAGGGTTCAAGTAGAGGTGAAAGATACACATACTATGGAAATCCCTCTATATATTATTCTTGGGGTGGGGGAGAGCGAAATATGGGAACTTGTATATTGATTCTCCTTTTTTATTTCTCATTTTATTGATACACATTGTTTTAAATCCAGATTTAACTGAATTAAAGTCATGAAATTATAAATTAAAACCACTGAAGCATTCTGTTTTCTAAATTTAATTTCTAGCTAGGTTGGATTATTTTTATTTTTGTATCAATGAAGACTATACATACATGTACAGTGTACCACAGACTAGTGTTTGACAATTGCTTGTATATTTGAAACATCATTAGTAATATTAATATTAGTGTGGCTTCCAGATAAACATTGAAAATACAGGAATTCTCCCCTACTCCTGGAAAGCCATTTTTTTCCCAGCTATCTTTATAAAATGTAAAATAAAAATAAAAAGAGTAGTCCTTTTTTTATTTCAGATGATCCCACCACTTTACAGTCTCTAACCAAAACACATACAATATTTACACCAAAGCGGGGATGAATATACAAGCAAAGATGGGCAGAGACACAAAGTCATGCAGATTTTTGCTTTGTTGACAAGCAAACTTTGCTAAATAATTCTGGACCATTTGTGGCAGTATTTCTAAAAATTATTATCCTTATTAAAAGACATTGTTTGGGGACATAATTGCAGGATTCCATGCAACCAGTCATAACATCTTAAAATAATAGACAATGTAAATTTCAAACATACATTCCACCTGCTGTTTAAAAGGAATGCTCTCAAAATAAATGCTGCTATAAGACTGCAGCAGACTAATCTTGTTCAGTGTTATAAAATTCTACAAAATAGACACTGCAAATGGTGTCTTTCAGCATCTTTATTTACTTTCAGTACTAATTTATCATCTGCAGCATATTGTCTACTAGGATGTTTAAGCCCTGTAATCCTTGTCTCATATGAACTAATCAATAAGTTTATTATTTCTACCTCTTTATCATCTACCAAATCTCTGCTTCATCTCTAAAAGGTTATTTTTCCACAATATGCACTGTAGTTTGTAACTTTATAATTTATATTGTTCTAAAGCCTGCTGGTCATGAAAGAAAGCTTTTAAGATGAATGAAAAAACCACCACCTGTTTTTTTCCCCTTAGTTACTTTATGTGTTTTGCTCCAGTTAACACGTTTAGTCAAAAGTAGAGTTCTCTGTTCTTTAAGTTTTCTTAAAGAAAGTGCTGTTACCTCAAGAAGGGGCCAAGTGTTGCTTTTCCGGACTTTTCAACTTCAGACCCCTTGTTTATCATCACAAAGAAGTGATTTAAATGAAGAAAGACAAAAGAAATTTCCTGGTTTCCAGATCAACATCTTAACCGCTACACTATAGTGGCTCTAAAGTTTACTGCACTTGGTAATCCCAGGCAATCTCCTAACCAAGTATTAATCAGGACTGACTATTAATTTCTGAAATCAGACAAGATAGGATGTTTTCATATTAGTATGGCCATAGTCCACTTTTGGAGGGTTCAAGTAGAGGTGAAAGATACACATACTATGGAAATCCCTCTATATATTATTCTTGGGGTGGGGGATAGCGAAATATGGGAACTTGTATATTGATTCTCCTTTTTTATTTCTCATTTTATTGATACACATTGTTTTAAATCCAGATTTAACTGAATTAAAGTCATGAAATTATAAATTATAACCACTGAAGCATTCTGTTTTCTAAATGTAAGTTTCTAGCTAGGTTGGATTATTTTTATTTTTGTATCAATGAAGACTATACATACATGTACAGTGTACCACAGACTAGTGTTTGACAATTGCTTGTATATTGATTCTCCTTTTTTATTTCTCATTTTATTGATACACATTGTTTTAAATCCAGATTTAACTGAATTAAAGTCATGAAATTATAAATTATAACCACTGAAGCATTCTGTTTTCTAAATGTAAGTTTCTAGCTAGGTTGGATTATTTTTATTTTTGTATCAATGAAGACTATACATACATGTACAGTGTACCACAGATTAGTGTTTGACAATTGCTTGTATATTTGAAACATCATTAGTAATATTAATATTAGTGTGGCTTCCAGATAAACATTGAAAATACAGGAATTCTCCCCTACTCCTGGAAAGCCATTTTTTTCCCAGCTATCTTTATAAAATGTAAAATAAAAATAAAAAGAGTAGTCCTTTTTATTTCAGATGATCCCACCACTACAAGTCTTCTGACCACACTCCAATCGGCAGCTGTTGGTAATTGACCTTCCTCAGGCTCACAGCGAGGAGGGATCTAGTTGCTTGCCTGGGCATGGAGCCAGAGCTGGCTAGATATTTTCTTCAGCCTGTCTGGGCATGGAGCCAGGGCTACTAGATGCCCCTCCTCAGCCTGTCTGGGCATGGAGCCAGGGCTGGGGCAGGAGGACATTCTGTTTTCTAAATTTAATTTCTAGCTAGGTTGGATTATTTTTATTTTTGTATCAATGAAGACTATACATACATGTACAGTGTTCCACAGACTAGTGTTTGACAATTGCTTGTATATTTGAAACATCATTAGTAATATTAATATTAGTGTGGCTTCCAGATAAACATTGAAAATACAGGAATTCTCCCCTACTCCTGGAAAGCCATTTTTTCCCCAGCTATCTTTATAAAATGTAAAATAAAAATAAAAAGAGTAGTCCTTTTTTTATTTCAGATGATCCCATCTGAATTATTTATTTCAGATGATCCCACCACTTTACAGTCTCTAACCAAAACACATACAGTATTTACACCAAAGCGGGGATGAATATACAAGCAAAGATGGGCAGAGACACAAAGTCATGCAGATTTTTGCTTTGTTGACAAGCAAACTTTGCTAAATAATTCTGGACCATTTGTGGAGGTATTTCTAAAAATTATTATCCTTATTAAAAGACATTGTTTGGGGACATAATTGCAGGATTCCATGCAACCAATCATAACATCTTAAAATAATAGACAATGTAAATTTCAAACATACATTCCACCTGCTGTTTAAAAGGAATGCTCTCAAAATAAATGCTGCTATAAGACTGCAGCAGACTAATCTTGTTCAGTGTTATAAAATTCTACAAAATAGACACTGCAAATGGTGTCTTTCAGCATCTTTATTTACTTTCAGTACTAATTTATCATCTGCAGCATATTGTCTACTAGGATGTTTTCATATTAGTATGGCCATAGTCCACTTTTGGAGGGTTCAAGTAGAGAAACCTTATATCTTGATATATTCAATTTATTGACATATTAATTGGAAATTGTTGGTATACGTTCCCCTTTATGAAGCATACTACATTTCTCTCTCTCATATCTTTCTCTCTGTATATATTATCTCTATCTATCTATCTATCTATCTATCTATCTATCTATCTTCTCCATCCAACATTAATGAATGTACAGCATGTGTGTCATCTCATAGGGCATTTTAGGCTGTACCATTGATTTCCAGCAGAGTTTCTGCAGAATTTCAGCACCTAGTTGAGCTTCTTTTCATGTTTTGCAAAAAAAAAAAATATTAGTGGAAACTGGTATGCACACTGGAAGAAAGTACCCACAGAATAGCTTAAATTAACTTTTTGGTCATATACCAATTTGCTTTAATAAACTTTCAGCTTGTCAAATTTGCCACTGAAACACTTCAAGGTCCAACACTCACTACATATTTTGACATTTTGTACAGTATATGAAAAGCTTGAGGTGTAAAACACATTGTCAAAAACATAACTTTTTGCCTCTTTAAGAATTTCACAAGATGGTTGAGTTGTCAGAGAAATGACAACCAATAAAGGATAGGAATCCAAACTGATTTAGAACTGTGGAATACTGAGAAATACACAAATTAGCACTGAAGTGAGTAGGAGAATCCCCTTAAAAGTCTCTGCATGTATAGCTTTTTTCCAATTTGCCTGAGATTGAGGAAAGGAAGAAATAATTATAATAGAGAACTGCAGAAGCACACACTGATCCTCTCAGGTATTTTATAAACTTAACAATGAAACTTATTTTTTAGAAGCCATGGGGAAATAAAAAGGATTTCAGTTATCTAAGGAAGCCATTGTAGGAAATCATTCTTTTTCATGGAAGCTCATGCAGGTGTTTCATATTTTAAAGGTATTGTGGTTACAAAAGACAAAGAAAAGACAAGAAGCTGAAGCCCCATCAGCAGGTCTTGCCAAAGACAACAGATAACTGGACAAAAAGCCTAGTAAACTTCAACCAACAATTAAAGCAACCAATTCTGGGGTAGATAAAGGGTGGCTAGGATTTGAGTTGAGAGAAAGGCTTTCTCCACATGAGAGACAGATTGAAATAGGTCTGGATGTGCCCCAGTAACAAATAAAGGTCTGGATAATTCAAGTCTACCCATAAAAGAAAAAGTGAAAGGAATTTGATAGAAAGGCTTAGAAATTGTAAATAGAGACATAATTGGACAGCCATAGAGAAACAAACAAAACCTACTGATTAAGGTTTAGTAATAGATAAACCCAGGAAGCCTATATACAGTTGTAGTTTATGCTAACAAATAATGGAACCTTATTAACAGTTTCAGTGGTGGACAGATAAAACTAGATTACAAACACCATTAGATAAAAAGAGATTTACTTGCTAGCTCTGAAGTTAGTCATTAATCTAACCCTCCACTTGTCTGCACTGACCTCAGGATATGTTATAAAATGTTTCTGGCCCACTGGCTGATGCTTGAAGTAGGGTTTTATATTTCCATTCATTGTACTTTGGAATCTGAGCTCTCATTTCTGCATTCTGCTGGAGAAGTTTGGCTCCCATCTATGTGTGGAAGGGAACTGCTCCAGTAGGCTGCAAGTACAGAACTGGTATCATTGAGATCTGAGCTCCATTTCTCCACCATGCCAAAGGAGTTCAGCTTCTTTCAGTAAGCAACTCTTTCAGCCACCGCCCCCCCAGAGGGAATCTTCTCAGCAGGCATAAGCAGGTTGCAATCTTTCCTGCTGTCTTCCCCATTGACTTTCTGGGAAAGCCAGCAAAGAAGATGGTAAATGCAATCATAGGATTATGAGGTGCTTGGCAACCAGTTGTTAAATGTAAACAGTTTACCAAGAACGGAGATTGTAATCATGTGACCTTGGGGCAAGGGGGTGCAACATTTGCAATAGCTGGAAGTGCTTTATCTTTCTGAGGCCAACGTAATTTCGAACAGTGGTTAAACAATTGGTCGTATGTTGAGGACGATCTGTACTTGTAGATACTCAAACCTTACTGCACTTCCATAAGTGCTTTTGTGCAGTCTTCCATTTTAGTTTTTTTCCTCAAACGGCCCACAATAGGTAGGTGAATGTAACTCAGCTTTGTGAATCATTCAGATTGTCAGTCCTCACATCAAGCCTTTTACAATAGCAGGCGGTGCATAAAAATTGTTACGAATGATCCCCTCACAGTGGGGGAAAAAAAGCCAAATGAACCATCTGCTGCAGATTAAATTCCAATATATCATGCAACATATTAGCTTATATAGTTTACTAAATTGCGCTGCCCAAGTGCCTTTGTGCCATGATGTGGGGGGGGGGGGAAATCTTTCATTTGACAAATTTCTTTATATTTTACAACTGCCAGTAATGTGCAGCTGCTGACAAACAAACATAAACGAGTAAGGCACTGCAAAGGCAGAGCAACTTTAACAGGGGAAAGAAATGCTGAAATGAGTGACATTTTAGAGTGATGAATGCACCCTTCTATGCCATTTGAATGGATTAGCAAAAACAAGTTATTCTGCTGCCCATTATCATAAAATGGGAGAAAATGATATCCAAGATATTTATAATTCCAAGGAATATAAGTGAATTACATGGTTACTGAAGTTTATTTTTAACCTCTCATTCACAGCTTATTGCTAAGCAAACGTTCCATTGTGGCTACTTCTTAACTTGCCATTCATACTCCTTTTAACGTTTTTAATATATAAACACAGATATTTCTAGTTTAATAAAAAGAAGGACTAGGGGAGACATGATAGCAGTATTCCAATATCTCAGGGGCTGCCACAAAGAAGAGGGAGTCGGGCTGTTCTCCAAAGCACCTGAGGGTAGAACAAGAAGCAATGGGTGGAAACTGATCAAGGAAAGAAGCAACTTAGAACTAAGGAGAAATTTTCTGACAGTTAGAACAATTAATAAGTGGAACGACTTGCCTGCAGAAGTTGTGAATGCTCCAACACTGGAAATTTTTAAGAAAATGTTGGATAGCCATCTGACTGAGATGGTGTAGGGTTTCCTGCCTGGGCAGGGGGTTGGACTAGAAGGCATCCAAGGTCCCTTCCAACTCTGTTGTTATATTATATTATATTATATTTTAAAAATGTCTATTTAGCCAGACTTCACTCCAAAATGACTGGAATGCAGCCAAGCTTGGCACTGTGACTGAAAGTGGGATAATTCACGTGAAATGCTTCTTATGAGCATATATCTTTATGTTTTGAAGTTTTTTAAAGATACATTCTGTGCTCTAACTGCTACTCACAAAGATTATTTTTTGTGTGTGGCATGGATTCCCAACTATCTGTTTTTCTCTCCCTCCCACACAAAGCATTAATTCCAGAAAGCAAACTTATATTTAAAAATGCAACATTTTTATTAGTTTTAAGATGATGGAGATTTTTAACTATTTGGCTACATAAGTTTTCTTTGAATCCTTGAATCTTTGAATACTATATTTAGCAGCTTAGGAGCTTTATTCTCAGTTATTCTTATCCTGATTACTAGTGTTCTTCAAACAAGCCATATAATTATGCAGTAGTTAGTGTTATTACATTCTCCTTTCTCAAGCTGTCATTTCCAGGTGAATAGCTCTACAACACAGCCCTGTCGTGGCAATTCTTACTGAGGATTGTGAGAGTTGTAATTCAATGCATCAAGGAGACATCAACTTGGGGAAAACTACAATACTGTGTAAAGTTGATCCAAAGTTAGGCTTGTAAAAATCGGATATGACTTGATTTGAACTGGAGAGTTTAAGAGGCCAAGATTCATGTTAAGATTTGATGGGAAACCAACTCAGTTCAAGCCAATATGAGATTGAAGTTCAATTAAAAATAAGGAACAACAAAAAACCCTCCCATAAACTGTGATGTGAGGAAACACAAAAACAACTGAACTCCTTCAGTTTTTCAAGAATAAGATAAAGACAGACAGGCTGATAAATTCTTTGGAGAAGCTCAATTATATTTCCGCTGGACAACAACAAATACACTATACATTTTTGAAAGAGACTTTTTTACAGAGCAAAGAAAGCAGAACTGGGTAAATGACAACACAATATTTTTTTAGAAATTGTGGTGGATGAATGAGAGGAATCCTCCTCCTGCTGGTGGCAGGGGCAGGGAAGACAGTTCTTGTACTTTGGTATTTGAATGTGTATCTGCATGATAGCGTGTAAGAAGGTGAGGGCTGGGTATTCTGTTGGCACTGATTTCTGGTGGAGTGCTTCAGAGTGCCCAGCTTCCCCTTCCAGGAAGGGCTGGGGACACAGTGAAGTTCTTGCTCCCAGGTTTGAACTCATAAAACTTCCCTTATCCATGATTAAATCATTAATGAGAGTCCCAATCCAAGAATCGGTTGGGTTCAGAAGATATTTATAGGGTGTCCTTTCTGAAATTTGCTCTGTGTTGGGTTTTGAGTGTGGCATCAGACTGGGAAAAAATGGAAACTGATCTGCCCATCTTGGGTGAATTAACTTTGTTGCTTCTGGTTACTGGGTTCCTGACATATCAGAACATATCTTCTTAGAAAGATGCTTTTTTTTCCCCAAGAGGCAACTGGACTTTCTGGTTTTTCTTTGAAGACGTTTTGCTTCTCATCAAAAAAGTTTCTTTAGCTCTGACTGAATGGTGGGCAATGGAAGGATTTATACTCCCTGCAGACAGCTGGTCATTTGCATTTTTGTTCAAAAAGAAAAAAAAGAATGTAAATGACCAGCTGTCTGCAAGGAGTATAAATCCTTCCATTCCTCACCATCCAGTCAGAACTGAAGAAGCTTCTTGGATGAGAAGTGAAATGTCTTCAAAGAAAACCAGAAAGTCCAATTGCCTTTTGGAAAAAAAACAAACACCTTTGGGACAACCATGACCTGGATGACTGAAAATCTTCATAGACGTCATCTTCAAATGCTTGTCTATTCACCAGATAGACTGCTTAACACTGTAGTTGTATTGACATTTTATTGACATTGGAAATTGCAGGAAAGTTCTCTAAATTATTTAGTAGAGTCAGCATAAGCAGGCTGGAAGATTTAGATGTGATTATTTCCAATTTGTCAACATTCTTCTTATTATAGCAACCAGAATAGGATGATTCCATATGGAATCTGACCAGTGCCATAGACAGAAGAACTTTCTCTGTAATATAAACATTGACGCAGCTCAAGATTATATTGGTTGTTCTGACAGCTAGGAGAGTGAGCCTTTTCAATAGCTAAACTGAATACGAAGTATTACTCATACCTCCCTGTTCATTGTGATTATGTAGAACTGAATTTTTAATAATAATCTTTTAACATGCTTGTATGTTTGCTGTTTTATTTCTATTTTGTACTTGTTACGTTATTCTTAATTGTTCTGAACCCTACTGCGTCACATATGTGAAACAGGAGGCAATACAAATTGAATAAATTAAATAAACCACAGTTACACATTAAAGAAAGCGTAACAGATCTGCAACAAATGTTCATTATTTTAAAAGTAGCCTTTTCATCTACTGGCATATTGAAGAATCTCCTGTTCTCCCTGTATTTAGTAACGCTATCCAGCTGTATGCTTGTTGCAGTTTCCATTAAATAATGGATAGAGAGACTATTTAAAATTGCAAAATTCTTACATTCTGCTCCTTTTCATCATTGCTTCTTGTTGAGCAGGGCAGTATAAATAGATAATTAATTGCCCTTTGAATAGTTTTATTTAATTGTTCCTTAATATCAGTTTTTGTTCCTGTTGAGGTTTTAATTACAGTTATTCTCCTTATTTTCATTTTCATATTCAAATTGCACTACTTAGCTATAAAAGAAGAAACAATGAGGAGGAAAATAGATA
The DNA here is from genome assembly GCF_028640845.1 of Ahaetulla prasina. Classification (NCBI taxonomy): domain Eukaryota; kingdom Metazoa; phylum Chordata; class Lepidosauria; order Squamata; family Colubridae; genus Ahaetulla; species Ahaetulla prasina. The sequence goes on along the minus strand of NC_080539.1, from coordinate 289,183,131 downwards.
AAACTATGAACGTGAAATCATGGCAAGGAACAATTAAAAGAGGCTATTCCAAGCACAAAGAATAGGCCATTATGTTTCTGCAAGTTGAACTCAAAGTAATAAAACAGGAAAACAATAGTAATGAAGGAAATTTGGGCTGAAAAGATCTGATTTCAAAATAAATATTATGGAAAGATATTGGCCATATGGGACAACTTTGCTAGCTATAGTAACACTATATTAAGTCATGTATTGAACGAACATTTAATTTGCTTTGCACTTTTGTAGAAAAACAACATCCTATTTGTGCTAGGTTTACAGTGGTGATGAATTTTTTTTCCTGAATATAGAAGCAGCCTGTGAAAACTACAGAAAAAGAAGCATATTACATACAGAAATAGTATAATTAGACTTCCACAGAAAACTAGATTAGATCAAGACACATTTACATCTTGAGATACATAGTTGGAACAGAATTTAGACTACAAAAGCCCTTCACTTAATTGAAGGTTATGGTCTCTGGGAATGATAGAAATTAGAATTTGAGGGGCTTCTCTACAAATGGTAATGTTAACAAAGATTGCTGAGAATAATTAAGGACATGTATAGTTGTAATCATAGATGATAACACATAGCATATCTCCTACAATTAATAATTTGGCTCTAATCTCATTTCAATGACAAAATGAAGGTGATCCTCCACTACTACCATCACAAGGACAAAAACATTGTTCAGCAAGATGCTTACAAAATTCCAGCAAGTATAATAATAGCATAATAACGTATCACTGTTTCTTAGAATAGAACAAAACATTTATTAATTCCATACTTCATCCCATCTTCTATAAAACCATCTCTTAACTCTTCACCTCTTGTTATTAATCAGCAAAAATCCAGCAAGGGTTACTAGAAATAACAGTTTAGGTATTTATATCTCCATTTCCATTAAAGAAATTCCTACTATTCCTTCTCATCAAATAGTCAAAATCATATTCATCATCAGTCCCAATTACAACTTTCCATTAAACACTATCAGATGTATGTCAACATCTATAGGTAACAAATACAATGTAGCAGCTCATTTATATATAAAAATCAATATAAGTAGTACAAATAAGTATATCCAATACCCCAATTAAACATCATCATGAATAATAATTATCCAATCCTAGTAAAAAAAAATATAGACTTCACTAGAGATAAGAGCCTATTATTTTAATCATGATCAAATAAGCCAGCTTTTTCCTTCTTTCTCCGAGTGACCTTTTAGTCCCACAAAACAAGTTCTGCTTTCACATACTTTATCTCTTCTCTCAAAATTCTTTTCATTTTGGTCAAAGTCTTTTTGTAATCCCAATATATTAACTTCAATAAATCCCTTTTGTGTTTTTAAATTATCATCAAATTCCATTTGTAGATCCATTATTTCCATTTCTTTCTTGTGGGTTGTTATTTTTAAATCCTTCTTAAAATATGTTTCGGGTTTATTCAGGGGAGTTTGTTCCTCTTCAATAACGCCTTTTGGTACCATTACAGAATAAAATGATTTAAGTCAACCTCCTACACCAAAATTGCTAACATTTCTTTTAAGGAAGCCATCTGGTGCCCTCTAGTGTCTAATCTTCTCAGTCAATTTAGTTTAAATATAAACAAGATAATTTTTCCCACTGGAAAGAATCCTTTATTTATTTATTTTATTTATTTGTTTATTTATTTGTTGAGTATGTATTAGATAATATATATATATAAGTATAAGCATGAATTGAATACATAAAATGAATACAACTAAAAGGAACATTAGGACAGGTACGGTAAGCATGCTGGTGCTCTGATGCACGCCCCTTACAGATCTCTTAGGAATGGGGTGAGGTCAACAGTAGCCTGTCTAAGGTTAAAATTTTGGGGGTTTTGGGATGAAACCATAGAGTCAGGTAGTGCATTCCAGGCATTGACCACTCTGTTGGTCAATTTTCTGCAATTGAGTTTGGAGTGGTTCACTTTAAGATTGTATCTATTGTGTGCTCCTGTACTGTTGTGGTTGAAGCTGAAGTAGTCATTGACAGATAGGACATTGTAGCAGATGATTTTATGAGCTATGCTTAGGTCATACCAAAGGTGGAATAGTTCTAAATTTTCTAAGCCCAAAATTTCAAGTTTGGTGGCATAAGGTGTTTTGTTGCAAGTGGAGCAATGGAGGACTCATCTTGTGAAATATTTCTGGACACATTCAATTGTATTTATGTCCAATATGCAGTGCGGGTTCCAGATAGATGAGCTGTATTTGAGAATTGGTCGAGCAAATGTTTTGTATGTTCTGGTTAGTAGTGTGATATTACCAGAGAAGAAGCTACACAAGATTAGGTTTACAACTCTTAATGCCTTTTTGGCGATGTTTTTACAGTGGGCTTTGGCACTTAGATCATTTGATATGAGTGCTCCAAGGTCCTTGACAGAGTGAGGGTCATCTATAAGGTCATGTCAGCTTGTATTTTGTGTTCTGATTCCTTTTGCCGATGTGTAAGACAGAGCATTTGTTATTTGAGATTTGGAGTTGCCAATTGTTTGACCATTCCGACACAAAGTCAAGGTCTTTTTGAAGGGTAGCAGCATTGTGGGTGGTGTTAAATAGTTTTACATCATCGGCGAAGATAACACAGTTACTTATAATATGATCACAAAGATCATTTATGTATAGTATGAAGAGTGTTGATCCTAGAACGCTGCACTGGGGGACACTGCTAATAACAGGTGCAGGATTTGATAGGGCGCTCCCTATTTTGACCACTTGTTGTCTGTTTGACAGGAACACAGTTATCCAATTATGGAGGGATCCAGAGATGCCATAGGATTTTAGTTTTAGAAGTAATTTGTATGTACCACTGAATCAAACGATTTACAGAAGTCTATGTAAATTGCATCTATTGCTTTGCCCTGATCAAGATTTGTAGTCCATGTGTTTTTGCAGTGTAGAGGTTGTAGATTACAGGATTTTTTTTCTGAAACCAAATTGTTTGTTAGAGAGTAGGTTCTTTGTTTCTAGGTGGAGAGTAATGGATTGGTTGATGATTGATTCCATGACTTTGAAGGTGATGCAGCATAAAGAGATTGGTCTGTAATTTTAATGAATTTTTAATGAACTTCTAAGTCTTTCTTTAACTGAAATCCAACTCTACCCTTTATCGATTTAAAATTTCTGAAATCAACACTACAGTTACCTTTTTTTCTGTTTTGTTTTTTTTCCAGAAATCTACAAAAGTTTAAACACTACATTTTTTCTTTCTAAACAGATTGAAGAAAAATTTACCGAGCAAATGACAATCTTTTCGACAGAAAGTAAGGAAAAAGTTACAAATAATTAAAAAATGAGGATTAGCTGAATCTTGAAATCATAAAAAAAAATCTGCATTAACAATTCTGAGCCCAATCACAAGCGATCATTAAAACATTAATTTCTGTCATCTACTCACCACAAGAACAAATCTTATACCCAGATGAAATAAAACCAGATTTCTCACTGAAACTGCTAATAATGAAATTAAAGCATTTTCGAGTTCAAAGGATTGGCCAGTGACATCATTGTTGCCTGGTAGACTCCCAGTTGGAGGCTCCTTTTATTTCCCTGGCAGGAGCTGGCGGGGAGGAAGAGAGCTCAACCTCACTCCACAGCAGCTCTTGGGTCTCAAACACTGGCTTGCTAAACTCCATCCCAGCATCCTAAACATGTGAGCTACCCTGCTCCTTTCAGAAAGAGCTTAACTAAATGTAAGCTGGTTAGACACTATTGCTGATAGCACATGCATGAGCTTATAAACACTAAAAGAACCAATTACCAATAAATTGACAAAATGATGTCCATTTTTTGGCAAAGAGTCTGAAAAAGTCCATTATTTCTCTTGAAGGAAATATGAATGAACAAAAATTTTGTTTTTGTGTTTTTTCAAGATTCTGTCATATTTTTAACTGTGGAAGATGGTTTAAGAGTAATTGTTCTTGAAAACTTGATAAGGAATTCTTCTAATTTTAAAGAATAGGGTTGCATTTGGCAGGTATTCATATATCACCACATGTTCTTATTTTAACCATACATTTTTAAACAAACCAAAGGCAGGCTAGTGAAAAGTAGTTATTTGTAAAGCTATTTTTGGAATTTTTTTCCCCCCTCCCAAATCACTATATCTTAGTTTGGAACTTTGATGGGGCATAAAGTAGCAATAAACAATGAAACTTCAACTATGTATTCCAATTTTCCCTTACTCTAACTTATTTTAGGTTAGTAATGAGTTATAATCAGTAAGTAATAGCCAATAAGGGCTTTAAATTAACTTATTTATTTATGGTCATAAACCAAAATTCTATATAATCTGTACACGAAGAGAATTTATAATGAAGCTAAAATATTAAGAGGTAAAATATGTGGGCTATTTACCTTATAATATAGAAAATATATTTGTGCACATTCCATCTGATCAAGAACCAGAAGGAGCTTGAATGTCTGAGATGGGTCAGTCTTCTATATATTTGTGTGTGTGTGCATATGTGTGCATGTAGACCTTTTAAAAAGTCATTATATGGAAATAGCTTACGGCCACAGTAACCTAGATAACAGTTCACACTTTTGCCAAAAATGCTGAGCTTTGTAAGCTTCAGCAGGAATGACTGTGATTTTTATGGCTTTCTCATTCTCCTGGACCAGAAGGCCTTTAGGTTCTTTGCGTCAACAAAAATATTTGAGTGATTTTTGCTGTGTGGTTACACTAGAGTTCGTTCTAAAAACAGGTATTTTATTTATGAACGAAACAATATGAGACTTCTAATCTCAAAATCTCTACCATGAAGAAAAAGATTTCTTTCCAAATTGGTAACCCATTTTAAAAGCATATGCTAAGTGTTTGTCATTTACTGCTATTGATTTTAGCTTTGCAAAGATGTAATAGAAACCATTCAAGTGTGATTGGACACTTAACAAAGCAACACTTCACTTTTTGATTCAAACATACTACCCCTCCCCCCCTCCCCCCCAAAAAACCAAAAAACCAAACCATCAAGCAAGCAATAGTTTCAATATATTTGTCCAGTTGTTTCATTTTATTTCTAACTAGGCCATCTATGCCCTATTGGGTCATCGTTTCAGTGATTTTTTTTTTACCTAAACAGAGAAATATAGAATGACCAAGGGTGGGCAAAAAATCAGGAGGTTCAAAACTGATGTCTTGATTGCTACTCTACTGAGGTTCCTTGTGAAAATCTGGCAGGGAACATTAGAAATCTCCTTCCCTTCCCTTCCTTTCCAGCAGGCAGTTAAGTGGCTGCTACTGGGTGGGGGGGGAGGGAGCAATGATTGCTCTTACTGGGAAACTGTCATGGAACATTTGTGACTGCAGGAACATTAAAGCAGCCACAATTTCCCCAAATTTCATTCTATGGGGAGAGATGTGTCACAGATTTTGGATCTTCTGTAAGATAGTCCATTTGAAGTGTCTTGGTTCAGAAATTGTCCTGTGATGCACAGTGTTTCACTCAGTTAAAGGTTATGACATGAGAGTTTTAATAGTATATAGATGAATGTATTTAAAATAAGGAATAAACATTTAACAGCATTGTCTTCATTTTTTAATCATTTGACAGTCTTTTCAATTATAGATTGTAAATTCTGTCTGGAGATCACAGTTTACTGATTTTTCATTCACCACTTGACATATCTGAAAAGAAATCCTATTAAATCAGCAGACTTAATTCTTGAGACATGGAAGTTTGGTGTATAATTATTATCAATTTCTTCCCAGGAATTCTTCCCATGTTGAAACAACTTTATCAGTAAGGTCTGGCATTTAACGCAATCTAAAGTGGGGGGGGCAGGGGCGAAATGACAATAGCAAGATTGTAATGAAGAATGTTTGTACATAAAATGAAATCTTGCTGGACTACCTCCTGTGCAGTTAAATCCTGGGAACAAAATGAAATTCTGCAGGAATATACCATGACTGATGTCTTTGTTACCTTGTTCTGAGTTATATCTGTCTAACTCTCTCTTTTTTTTTTTAGACAATTCATGCAAATTTCAGGGTTTCAAGTAACACCCTCAATGAATGAAGACTCCAAGGCTGATGTTCCTCAAAGTTCCATTTTAATAGAGATGTCAAGAAAGCTTCCAGGTTTTCCCACCTAAAGGAAAGTCCAAGTCCCTGCTACCCACAAGTCCATCACATGGCACAATCAAATCACCATTCCAACTGGAGTTGCCTCCCAGTTGCAGCCCTTTAGGTGCAGGGCAAGATGTCCTTGACTCTCTGAGAAAAGAATGTTATTATGACTACATATCACCCATGCTCTGTACAATCCCTCTCCCAGTTTCCCACAGTAGCAGATGTGGCAGGCCTGAAGGCCCAATGCAAAAGATGGCTTCCAGGCCTGACAGCTACAGTAAATTGGCTATCCCAGCTATGAGAATTATCAGATAACAAAGTGATGTTGAATGGAGTGCTAAGAGTGATCTGTGGCTGACTTTTTATGCTCTTATTAGGCATTTGGATGATAGAGTTGAGAACATGCTTATAAAATTGCTAGATTATATATTTGGATGGAATAACTCATTTTGTTGATCACAGAAAGAAGGCCAAATACCACTACCTTGGTATTTCTACTAATGGAGTAAGTATCCAAAATATAACCAAATAATAATCATAAGATAAAATTTAATAGAAATAAATGAAAATTTCTTTACTCTAGAGTAAAGTTTTTGGACTTGGCAATAATATTTGTGATGATAGCTTTGGGGCAGTAATTGATTATAAGCTAGATATGAATCAGTCATTACAGAGTTGCCAAAAGACAAACAGTTTTGGGTTTTATTAGTAGGTATATCATATCTAAAGCGTAATAATTAGTCTTTCTTCTACATTTTGTATTACTCAAAATTCATCTCAAATATTGTGTTTATCAGTGAATGTTCTATTTTAGAAAAGTATATAGAGAAACCAAAGTGAATTCTGTCAGTCCTTCAGAGTAGTCCAGACTAGAAAACCAAAATTATAAATGTTAATGAGTTAAAGTTATTGTAAGGTTACTAACGGAATTTTGCAGATCTGAATGTGCCTCTCCCTTTCCCACCTTTATGTTCTATCAACCAGAATAGAGCTGAAAGGGACCTTGAAAGTCTTCTAGTCCAACCCCCTGCTAAAGCAGGAGACCTTTTACCATTTCAGACCGGTGGCTGTCCAGTCTCTTCTTAAAATCCTCCAGTGATGAAGCACCCACAACTGCTAAAAGCAAGCGGTTCCACTGGTTAATTGTCCTCACTGTTAGGAAGTTTCTCAATTCCAGGTTGCTTCTCTCCTTGATTAGTTTCCATCCATTGTTTCTTGACTTGCCTTCTGGTGCTTTGGAAAATAAGTTGACTCCCTCTTCTTTGTAGCAGCCCCTCAAATACTGAAATATTGCTATCATGATACCCCTAGTCCTTTATGAGAATAAATTGAGGGAACTGATAGCAGTGCTCACGGGAAGTCATTGCTTTCATCAGACTGATGAATACAATGTTGTACCATCCTGCTGTGAGTTCCACTACAATGTTGGAATGCTGCTGATATCCATCATCCACATTTACCCTGCTGTCCTCTCCCTATGATCCGGAGTGTGTTGCATCTTACAAAAAGACAACAAAATTGTTCAGATGCTATATTGCCTTGGCTTATTCTTTATTAAGCCAGAATATATGACATATGGCCCAGTTTTAAGTTATCAAAAGGTTATCAACATAGTCCTAGGGAAAATGCATTTTAAACAATAACCATAATTTGATACTGCAGCCAATTATCTAGGGAGAGAGAGTGGGCTTCCTATTTCAAGAAATCTGAGCTTCTGAAATAGGAAGAGGATTGAAAACAATTTTGTCTGCATGCTGCATTCCAACTAAGGAAGTTCTGCAACTTTATGAATTTAGGAATAATTAATATCTTCCTTTTTGAATTTCTAAAATGAGTTGTAAAAATGAAAAGGGAAGAAGTATGGCTTCTCTACATCCCAGACACCTCCCAATCCATGCAAACAGGTTCAAAGACTAGTTCTGATAAACATGACTGAAGCTGAAGTAAGTTCAAATAAATAATACTAAAATAGCATTATACAAAATGAAGGTATCCCAAAGTTCAAACTCTTATGCCGAGGCTAAAAATAAGTTATGTAAGCAGTCTTTTTTTTGAAATTGCTTATAATTTTATGAGTAGGACAGGGGTGGGTGCCAAATTTTTTTAGTACTGGTTCTGTGGGCATGGCTTGTTTGATGGGCATGGCTTGTCAGTCATGTGACTGTGTGGGCGTAGCTAGGTGGTCACGATCCTAGTTCCCCCTACAAGGATTCCTCCATCACCCTTTGCAATCCCCCAAAAGGTCAAAGGAAAACAGATTCCATACAGCTCTGAACCCTTAAGACAAACCAAATACAAGTGGTCCTTACTTAATGGCCAGTTGCTTAGCAAGTGTTCTAATTTACATGTCTAGTTTAATGAAAAGAACGACTAGGGGAGACATGATAGAAGTGTTCCAATATCTCAGGGGCTGCCAGAAAGAGGAGGGAGTCAAGCTATTCTTCAAAGCACCTGAGGGTAGAATAAGAAGCAATGGGTGGAAACTAATGAAGAAGCATCTTAGAACTAAGGAGAAATTTCCTGACAGTTAGAACAATTAATGCTCCAACACTGGACGTTTTTAAGAAGAGGTTGGATAACCACTTGTCTGAAGTGGTGTAGGGTTACCTGCCTAAGCAGGGGGTTGGACTAGAAGACCTCCAAGGTGCCTTCCAACTCTGTTATTCTATTCTATTCCCTCCCTCCCTCTCTTTCTCATCTCTCTCTTTCTCCCCCTCTCTTTCTCCTCATCTTTCTCTCTCTTTCTCTCTTATTCTCTTTCTCACCTCTCTCTCTCTCTTTCTCATTGCTCTTTCTCCCCCCCTCTTGCTCTCAGGTGAGTGTGTTTGTGTGTGTGTGTGTGCGCGTGTGCACGCATGCGCGCGTGCACGCATGTGCAAAGCTGATAGAGGACAGAGCCATCCACTTTCCTGGCTGTTGTGACTCTGGCTCCTGACCCTGTCCTCATGGAGGAGGATGACTCTGAGAGTGAGGGGGAGGAGCCGACAAGGCCTCCCTCTCCAGGTCCCTCCTTTCTGGCAACGCCTCAGGTGCCAGCTGAAGGCCAGGAAGAAGGCATGTCAGACCTCCCACCGACAGAGGGTGAGGAGGCACAATCCTGGATTGATCCTAGGCAGTGTTGGAAGGAGAAGCGTGCACAGAAAAGGCAGAGGTGTGGCAGGCCCAGAGAGTGCTGAATCACTGAGCCACACCCCATAGGGGATAAAAGTGGGTGGAGTTGCTCTGAAGCCCCTGTGATGGACAAAAACTACAAAGCATGAACTTTGGATCGGTTGTTTTTGAGTTAAGGCCTGGACTGTGTGAAGGAATTATTCTGTGAACTCTTGGCTGCTCTGGCAACGGCCTATGGACAAGTGGACTCCCATCTCTGACAGAGATAAGGAACTTGGCAGGTATTTGAACTGTAGCTGCCAAGTCTTTTATCCACAAAGGAAATTCAGGTCGTAGAATAAATGACTGTTAGACGCTCACTCCTGCGTTCTTCTATGTGAGGTGGGGAGGGGGACAGAATACTGGCACAGGAAGGGGTTTGAGACTGTGTCATGGCCCTGAGCACAAACATCACAACTGCCCCTTCCTCTTTCCCCCTCTCTTGTTGCGGTCTCTGTCTCTTCTTCTTTCCCCCTCCCCCACGAGCCTACCATACGCCTCGCAGCACCTGCAGGGCTGAAGTCCCCTCTTCCCTTTCCCGAGGCGTGAGCCTTAACGGACGGAAAGCAAAAGTGACCAAACAGCGCATGTCCTCCCAGAGCAACAACTGCTTGGCTTGCCCTGACAGATCACCTTTTTTTCTCCCCCCTGTCTGCCTCATTTTTTTAACTCACCGATTTAGAGCAGAGGTCTTCAAACTTGACAGCTTTAAGACTTGTTGACTTCAACTCCCAGAATTCAGCCAAATTTGAAGACCTCTGCTTTAGAGGCAGCGCATACAGCCCAGGAGGCATGCGCACAAGGGGCACTCTCTGCTTTTTTTTCCACCCTCCTTTTCACTCAGGAGCAAGGGGAAATAAGGAGGCCAGCAGGTAAAGGTTCACTTGCTTGCTTTGCTCACCAGCCTCCACTGCCTTTTTTCAGCTCCCCTCATCTTGCAGCCAGCTTTCTCATTTAGGGAGAAGCTGCAGTCTCAAAGATTGGGAGGGTCACGCAGCAAGAGAAAGGGCAGTGAAACTTGCAAGAGGGGAGAGCAAAGCAAGCAATGATTCGGGCTGCCAGCTGGCCTCTTTATCCCTCTCACTCTTAAGGCAGCTGGGTAGCACAATATGAGGCTGTTTCTGCCCTCTTCCAGAGCTGCTGCTGCCATTCCAGAGGGTGGGGATGGGGCGGTTGGGAGGCCAGGCACTCCCACATTGTGATTGGGCAGGTCAGCTTGGGCCGGCTGGCAGAGGGTGATCGTTTCTTTGCTTGCAGCCCCTGGGGGACTGGCTTGGTGGATTGGGCTAGACGGACTGGCTCATGCAACAGGGATCACCACTGGGGGGGGGGAATGCCAGGCCTGGATGCAGCGGGCTGCCCTTGCCCGGGTGGCTCCAAAATTAAATAAGGAAAGCAGCATACCGCAGGAGGGAGACTCACTCTGGACCTGCTCATTTGGTGAAAGGGCTGCCTCGGGGGCAACATGGTAAGTCTTGGCCTGCTTTTGGGCCCGGCTCTCAGCTGCTGCCTCTAATCTGCAGTTTAATTATGGCCTTTCTCCCTGCCTCTGCAGCAAGGATCTCTCATGTGCTTTCCACCCTCTCCGCGCACATCAGAACACCCGCTGCGGGTATCACCGCTCCACCAGCTCTCCCTCGTCTGCTTGCTTATCTTCCACAGCGGCTGATCCAAAAGGCAACCTGACCAGAGTTTTCAGTGCTACCCCAGCCAGTTGCCGCTGCTTGAAAGCAGCTGGCAAAGAAAAGGCTTCTTTGCCAGCTGCTTTCTCCACAGGCTGCCGAGAAGAACCAGGAAAAAGCTGCTGCCATTGTTGTCATGTTCTTCGTGCATGTGCATCCCATTGGACTTGCAAGGCAATGGGATGTGCACAGTGATGGGATTCAGCCAGTTCGCACCACTTCGGGAGAACCGGTTGTTAACTTTCTGAACAGTTTGGCAAACTGGTTGTTAGAAGAAAACATTAGGGCAGAGAACCGGTTGTTAAATTACTTGAATCCCACGACTAGATGTGCATGCGCAAAAAACTTGGTGATGACGAACATGACAGCCAGGGTGAGGGAGCGGCAACCGGGAGGCCGGTTCGGGGGCATAGCCAGCCAATCATTGTTAACGGTTCAGCAACCTTGGCCATATTTTTGCTAACAGTTCACATAAACTGGTACAAACCCGTAGCAACTCACCACTGGAGTAGGGGGAAAAAAGGGGGAGAGTTCATCTGCATTTATTTCTTCATAAAATACCTGAAGAGTAGATGTTAAAGAAAGAACCCTATATTCCTCCTGTCTATTATTACATTTTGCTATTTAGCAAACACCTTCTATTTTATTTTAATGCTCTCAATTTCTTTTTTTCCCCTTTATTTCATAAATGCTTTGAAACCAATGTCTTGTCAGATTAGAGTTCTTAGGAGAGATGGGCTAAAGTCTTCCTTTAGAAATGTCCACATTTGATGTATCCAAAAACTTTTCTGGTTCAAAATGTTATTTTATTTTTGGAAAGAGGTTTTTTTTAAAAAAATATTTATTGGGGGAACAGGTAATATATTTTATTTGTACATATATTGATAGAAGATAATATTTATATCTTGGGGAGAAATGAAAGGTTCTTAGTGGTCTCGGAGTTTGGTTGTTTTCTTACAGACATTCAATTACCCAACAAGGTAACATCATCAGTGCTCGGAGGGAGTAGGGTGTGCTCTCATTTTATATTCTAGTGGCTTGCCCTGTCAATATTGTTGGGTGTAATCTTGTGGTTATTTGTTTGGGCTGTTTGTTGTTAGATTCTTTAGCAGTGTCTTGACTAGGGCATTGTTTGGTTCTTGATTGTTAGCCTAATACAGTATGACTGTAACCTTGTTGCTTGTATCCTTACAATTTAGATTGATATTGTTTCGTGATTGCTTATTTGTACCCTATGACTATCATTAAGTGTTGTACCTTATGATTCTTGATGAACATGTCTTTTCTTTTATATACACTGAGAGCATATGCACCAAGAAAAATTCCTTGTGTGTCCAATCACACTTGGCCAATAAAAAATTCTATTCTATTCTATTCTATTCTATTCTATTCATTAGTTATCAACACGGACAGGACAAGCTATTAAAATATTAAATGAGAGAAAACTCTATTCCGTACTAGCACTAATGATGTTACCTAGTTTGGGTAATGAAATGTCTGCAAGAGAACATCCAAGCTCAGAGACCATTAAGGACCTTCATTATACATACAGTATATGATTGCCAGGATGGATCCTGAATTTTACAATAGAAGGCAGACTGAAATTGCCCGATAACTTGGAGGGGAAAGAGACAAATAACAAAAACTATATATTGATGAGTTTGAATATAATTTGAAAAATCCTGATGAACAGAATTTGAAATAATAGAATAGAATTTGAAATAATAGAATAGAATTTGAAATACCCTGGTGTGAAAATTAATATATGAGCATAAGAATATTATTTATGTTAAAAAGTGCTATTATCAACAGAAATAGATGGGCTTGGAGTTCCTTTGAAATTTAGAACTTAAACGTCCCAAATCAGCCCATAGTAATGTTACACCATGTTCTTATCAGATGCTACCTTCTGGTTGTAAAATTCACTCAGAGACATTTTATTTGATTAATTCTAATTTAGATGAAGTCAGGAAACTTCTTCAAGTCCAGCAGGCTTCGATCTGGCAAATACATTGGCAAGCCTATATTTCAAATTCTTTTTTAATTCAGCCTTCCCACCATCAGTAAGATGAAACCCGATAAAGAGAAAAGTAAAGTTATTCCAACAATGTTTCTAGAAAGAAGGGAATTAAAGAAATTATCTCCCAGAGTCACAGTTTCATTGATGCATAATTGTGTTACTAACAATAAGTTGTTATTTATAATCAGCACAATTAGCTTTAATCAGAGATGAAGCCAGGCATCTGAGGAAGTGAGATCAGCCTAATGAGTAGCAGTTCCACTTCAGTTCACTTCACTGGATCTGAGTGTAAGTTCTAGTCTTTGCTTGATTATGGCTCCGCTTGACGTTAACACTTTGCAAAAGCCATTCTCTTTTTCATAGCCCACAGCAAGACTCCATGTAAGAATCAAATTAATCAATCTGAATTCAGTACATAAGAGTGAACCACACAGAAGCAATCTAGACTGTACAAATAACCAAATTTTGGGCCTAGGCAACCTGGCTTCAGCACTGAAGATTTTAACCAAATAGCCTGAGGCAGCCAAACCCATTGATTTCAACAGGAGTGGAAAACTCATATAACCACTTGATCAATGACAATACCTTAAGATCAATAGGATTTACAGAACTTCTGTGATGTATCCATGGTTAAGTGTTACCATGATTTTATATCCTGATCCAGTTATCAACATCAAGGGAAAGTCAGCTGGTTTGATTTTTCAGGTATGTTCCACTTAAAAGTTATAAAACTAAAAAGAATTTACATTTACATTTACATTTACATATACACACGCACACAAAAACACATTCAAATGTTAAGTAAGATTCACAGTTGTAGTCCTGTTCAGCAAATAAAGGAAAACAAATAGTCCAAAAAGTCACATTAAAAGTATGATTTTAGAGTTACCATGTTTTGGGGCTTTTATTTAAACACACAGAGATGCATAAAATTTCATTTTAATTTTTTTCCTTAATTATTTTACTCATATAAAGAATGAAAGTTAAAGACTAATATCTAAACATTTAGGTTTTGGTAAGAAAGAATACTTCAATAAAAACATGAATGACTTTCAAATAGATTTGTGTGTGATGTGTTTATGTATTCCGTCAGCTTCATAATTTGGCATTAATAAATAAAGTGCTAATTATTTAAGGAGTTTCTAATGTAGGCCAAGGGAATCCATTTCTTTCAAAAATTCATCATGGATTGGAATTCTCAGGAATAGAATTTCATAATATAGGTTTTGACACCATTAAATAAATATTTTTTAAAAAATAATATTAACAATAATATTACAGAATTTAAAATATAAAATAGATCTTTTAATGCTTAATGCTCTATTTCCATTAGACTCCTTTTTTAATTTAAAAATCATAAGTGTTTCTTCTTCTGAGACATGTCCCAGGGAAAAATATTAACATGAGCAAATGGAATGAGCCTCCGTGCAAGTAGAAATGAAGAAGATCAGGTGTGTGGTGTTTTCTAAGGTTGAATGTTTCCAGAAGCTTTTTCTCATTTTGTTGTCAGTACCAACCCCATAATAATAAGCAGTTTTACAAATTGACAGATTTATCATTTTGACATGCAATTTTCTGTGTACCTTTTTCAAAGCCCTGGTTAAGCGATGAAGATATTTCTATTTGTATCTGAATTGATTATGAAGCTGCACAGATATTTGCTTGGTATTCAGATTATTTTTCCTAACCCGAACCATCACCTATAGCTTTTCCTTATGGAAATATCATTAAATTAAAACCTGAAATCAAAATGTTATTCTTTGGGACTAAATTCATTGGAAATATTACAGGCCAACTTTAATAGAAAAAAGAAGGTGTATCAACAGTATAGGAAAACATTTTTATTTTAATCTGGCCAAGATTTGATTTTGTTCAATACTTCTTCTTACTTATTTGTTGTATCTTTGGTTGCATTTCATTTTTTAAATTCTATTTTCTAAATTTGAGAGCTCTGAATATTGACATACCTTTATGACATAGAACCAGGGGTGAAATCTAAAAGTTTTTCCTACCAGTTCTGTGGGCGTGGCTTAATTGGTGGGTGTGGCTTGGTGGTCAGATGACCAGGTGGGCGTGGCCAATAACAATAAATAATAAAAATAATAAACAAAGTATAAAAAACAATAAGAGGTATCAAAAACCAACTTTCACACTTTACACACACACAATACAACACAACACAACTGACCCACACACAATGTAAAAGCAGCTGCACTTCACACTTCACACAGCCACAAAAAGCTCAAAAACCAACTTTCACACTTTACACACACACAACTCACTCACTCACACACACACACACACACACACACACACACAAAATGCCACATATAGCTTTCTGAGATTTTGTGTGTTTGTGTAGTTAGAGTGAAACACTACAGAAACACACCAAATCTCAGAAAGCTGCACAAATATTTTATTTTATTTTATTTTATTTTATTTTATTTTATTTTATTTTATTTTATTTTATTTTATTTTATTTTATTTTATTTTATTTTATTTTATTTTATTTTATTTTATTTTATTGTGGACTTCAACTCCCAGAGGTCCTCAGCCAGCAAAGCAGGAAGTCAAAGCAAGCTTTTTTCTTCTTCTTCAGTAGCTGAAGAAAGCATGGCATTGCCAGCCCGAAAGAGCAGTAATTATAGGTAAGTGAGGAGGGGGAATTGGCAGTAGTAGAAATTTTGAGTAGTTTGGAGATCTGGCAAATACCACCTCTGACTGGCTCCAGAGTGGGGTGGGAATGGAGTTTCTGCAATATCCTTCCCCCAGAAGTGGGGAGGGAATGGAGATTTTGCAGTATCCTTCCCATAGATTAGGGTAGGAATGGAGATTTTGCAGTATCTTTCCCCTGCCATGCCTGGCAAGCCACACCTACCAAACCACGCCCACAGAACCGGTAGTAAAAAAAAAAAGAATTTCACCACTGCTTTACTGGCTCAGGAGATTTGGAGTGGGGGGGGGCTAATATAATAAATGGTTTTCCTTCTTTCCTCATGGCCAGTTCCAGTGAGTGGTATGTGTGTGTGTGTTTATCTATTTATGTCTGTGTTGTGGTATATGTGTGCGTGCACACATGCACATATATACACACACACACATTTATTTTTATTTTCATCAAGCATGTATTTCATGACAGATACAAGCGTAAACATAATTATAAATACATGAAAAGGATACGAACAAAAGAAAACATTCGGACAGGGACGGTAGGCACACTGGTGCACTTATGCAAGCCCCTTACAGACCGCTTAAGAATGGGGTGAGGTCTACAGTAGACAGTCTAAGGTTAAAGTTTTGGGGATTTGGGGAAGAAACCACAGAGTCAGGTAATGCATTCCAGGCATTGACCACTCTGTTACTGAAGTCATATTTTCTGCAGTCTAGTTTGAATCAGTTTACCATGAGTTTGTATCTATTGTGTGCTCTTGTATTGTTTTCGTTAAAGCTGAAGTATTAATGGTAGGACATTGTAGCAGATGATTTTATGTACAATGCTTAGGTCAGACCAAAGATGGTGAAGTTCTAAGTTGTCTAAGCCCAAAATTTCGAGTCTGGTGCATAAGGTATTTTGTTGTGAGCAGAGGAGTGGAGGACTCTTCTTGTGAAATATCTATGGACTCATTTGATTGTATTAATGTCCGATGTGCAATGTGGGTTCCAGACAGATGATCTGTATTCAAGAATTGGTCTGGCAAAAGTTTTGTATGCCCTAGTTTGCAGTTCAATATTACCGGTGAAGAAGCTATGCAAGAGTAGGTTAACAAATCTTAATGCCTTTTTAGCAATGCTGTTACAGTGAGCTCTGGCACTTAGATCATTTGAGATGAGTACTCCAGGGTCTTTGATAGAGTGAGGGTCTCTGTTAAGTCATATCCATCCAGCTTGTATTTTGTGTTCTGATTATTATTATTTTTGCCAATGTGTAAGACAGAGCATTTGTTGGTTGAGATTTGGAGTTGCCAATTTGATCATTCTGACACATAGTCAAGGTCTTTTTGTAGAGTAGCAACATTGTCAGTGGTGTTGACTAATTTTACATCATCTGCAAAGAGAACGCAGTTGCTTATAATATGATTGCAAAGGTCATTTATATAAAGTATAAAGAGTGTGGGTCCTAAAATGCTGCCTTGGGGAACACCACTGTTAATAAGTGCAGGGTTAGATAAAGTGTTCCCTATTTTGACTACTTGCTGCCTTTGACTACTTGATTGGAACACAGCTACCCACTTATGCAGGAATCTGGAAATGACATAAGATTTTAATTTTAGAAGTAGCTTGTCATGTACCACTGAATCGAAGGCTTTACAGAAATCTATATAAATTGCATCTATTGATTTACCCTGATCGAGTTTTGAAGTCCATATGTTTTTGCTGTATAATAGTTGCAGATTGCAGGACATTTTTTTTCTAAAGCTAAATTGCTTGTTAGAGAGTAGGTTGTTAATCTCTTAAGTAGAGGGTAATGGATTTGTTTATGATTGATTCCATGACTTTGCAAGTGACACAACATAATGAGATTGGTCTGTAATTATCAACTAGGCTAGGCTCACCCTTTTTGAAGATAGGGATGACCATGGCTAATGACCATAAGTTAGGTAAGGAGCTGGTTCTGAAAGATATTTCGTAGATTATGCTAAGTGGTTCTGCTATGGTGGCTGAGAGCTTCTTTAGGAAGTAGGCACATAATCCATCAGGGCCAATCGATAGAGATGGTTTTAGGTTGCATACTGCCTTTTCAACGCCATCTTCTGTGAAATCAACATGTAGTAGATCATTGTGAGTACTTGTGGTACGACTGGGAAATGAGGGGCATAAGCGAGCCATTGCTGTTTACAAAGACTGAACTGAAGAATGTATTGAAGAGGTTGGCCTTAACAGTTTCATCATTACAGTCTTTCCTGTTTGGTCCTTTTAGTGGTGGGATGGATCTTGAGTCTTTAAGTTTGTTGTTTACAAAATTGTAAAAGGCCGGGGTAGATTTAGTGTGTATTAGGTTTTCCTCTTGTTTGCTGTGATAACTGATGCATTTTTCCTTTATCTGTTGGCATACAGTTTTGTAGCAACTTTTGAAGTTAGCTGCATAGTCAGTTTTGTTTTTGCACCAAAGAGGGTTTTGGTTTTTTTTGCCTGAAGCTTCCCTATTGTTATGGGTAATTTATTTTTCCTGGTTTTGGGGGTTATTTGTGGTACATATAGTTTGATGATTCTCTTGACTTCTTGCAAAAAAATATTATATTGGTCTTTGGCAGTGATGCAGCCACTGAATAGAGATTGCCAATCAAGAGATGAAAGGTCATCAGTTATGAGATCATAGTTGGCTTTTCTAAAGTTATATTTTGGGATTCCGTCATTATGATTGTCTATATGAGGATGTAAGTTGAGATAAAAGTTTATCATGTTATGGTCACTGTTGGAAAAAGGTTCTTTTATTTGTAGTCCATAAATTGAATTTAAACTGTTGCAGAAGATGAGATCAAGACAGTTGTTGAATCTAGTGTTATTAGTTACTTGTTGATCTAGTCCCAGATTACTTACAGCATTATACAGAGTTGCATGTATGGGTTCAGTTGTACATTCATTTAGGGTCCAATTAATAAGAGGTAGATTTAGGTCACCAAGAAAGATAAGAGCGTGTGGGCAGGAGGCTGCCCATGTTAGTTAGTTTGTTCACATGTACAAGGTCATAATCAGGGGCTCTGTAACAAAGTGTGAAGCGAATTGTGGTGTTTAGGGAAAGGTCGCATACGATGGTCTCAGGAAGAGCTAACTCCTGTGTAACTTGAATATTTTTTAGATTTAGGGATTTTTTATAGAAGATAGCTACACCATCCCCTCTCTGGATTTCACGGTCAGACCTGTACATGTGATAATCTCTTACTGTGGTAATGGAGTCTGGTAGTGATGAATTCAGCCATGTTTCACATACAAATATAATGTCGAATATAATTGTATTTAGTAGAAGGAGAAATTCTGGTATTTTGTTTACGAGGCTTTGTGAATTAAGTAGTTTGCATTTAAGGTCTGTAGTGATGGATTTTGAGAAAGTTAGGGGTGTGCATGCCTAAACCCTAGACGTTCTTGAAGTCTAAATCCACGTCAGGATCTCTATGTCTAGATCTGCCCACAACACATGCCAGAGAATGGATTAATTACTAACTCCATTTATTGTGAAAAATAACAGTCTTACATTGACTTATGAGAGGATTAATTTAAATTAACTAGCCTTTTGATATGAAGGTATTTAGATTTATAAAGAACTGACATGCTGACAGGGAATTCAACCTAGAGTGGCAAAAGCTTCCTTGAGACAAGAAGAAAAGCTCAATTTACTGCTTTCTCTGATACCTTAAATGTATTTTATCTTCAGCAAGCTCTCACAGTATTTTAATAAGACTTTAATCTTTTTTGTAAATTCTAAAGCTGATGGACAGTGTCTATCCCAAAGTCACTCAGCTGGCTTTATGCCTAAGGTAGGACTAGACTTCCCGGTTTCTAGCCTGGTGCCTTTTCCACTATACAAAATTGTATACCCATTTTAAAATCGGTTTCCAGTTAACCACAGAGTTAAGAAATGTCCGGTATATTAGGAGCAGAATAAGAAATCACAGGATACTCTAACAGTATGATCAGAATAGTCTTTGCTATAACGCAGAGGTTAAACTGAGTTCTAAAAGAAGATAACCCATGAGATCTGCCATCACACCCTTATTCAGCAACTTTGCCAAACACATTAAATAAAAATCTACTGCCAAAAATTTCAACAAACTTGGATGAAATTCTAAGGGGATAATGTTGCTGTGGCTCTTGGGGCATCTAATAAGAAACATATTCAGATTCTTGTTTTAAGCAAACAAAAGCAATTTTAATACATGCAATAGTACCGTAGTAATATAGTGTCACATAAATACAAGAGTCACTATAAATAAGAGTAGGCAATTCAGTGGAATGAATCTCTTTGTGTCCTGCAGAAAGGCTTGGTCAGTGACAGAAGACTACCTTCCCTCCTACATAATAGAGTAAGTAGATTATGTAATTAAGCAAATCAATTTTTTCTCTATACCTTGCAAAATACTTTCTGTTCCTGCAATCTCTGTAAAAGTCTTTTGTAATAGTCTAGATGTTTGATCCTTTTTAAAAAAGTCACATTTCCATCTTCTTCCTCCTACTCTCAGTTACTAGAACTTTCCTCCTCCCCCATTCAATTCATTGGGTGATTTCCTAGCTATTGAAATTTCTCTTTCTGCATCCGCTGAGTATGTTAATCAGTCCCCTGGATCTTCCCTTGTTAGTTGCAGCAAGTGGAAACCCAGCTGGGCAAAGTGCTCTAGCAAGAAAAAAAAGTCTCCTGCATTTTTCCTTTTACCTCTTCCTTATTCATTAATATTATTCCCTCTTCTTTAAAATAATTTTTTTACCTCTTGGTCCATTTATCTGCTTAGGCAATTTTTTTCTAAGCTAACCCTTTCCTTTCCCCCACTTTATAAGTTGTACCTCCAGACTAAATATAGGTGAACCTCTCTGCTTGTCTTGGTTCAATAGCTGACTCCCCCCTGTTTTTTGCCTATACCCCTCATTTTTTGCCTAGAAGCCTGCTGGAAACAAAAATGGATTCCGCCCACCCCCACCCCATAAAAAAAGGCTCAGACAATCGCGCACCACAGCTGTGATTGTTGGAGCCTTTTTTACTTTTTAAAAGTATTTTTTTACTACCGGCTCGGGCGAATAGGTTGTAAAAAATGCTTTTAAAAGTAAAAAAAAAGGCTCTAACAATCATAGCTGTAGTGCGCGATCATCAAAGCCTTTTTTTACCTTTTAAAAGCAGGAAGTAACAATACCCGGGTGGCTGGGTGGAGCATCGTGACACCATCACTATCGATTCTCCAAGGAACCTGCCAAAATCGCTACTGGATTGCCCGATCCGGTCCAAACTAGGAGCATTTATTTCAACGTTGAGATAAAGGTTCCCCTCACACATATGTGCTAGCCGGTCCTGACTCTAGGGGGTGGTGCTTATCTCCGTTTCAAAGCCAAAGAGCTAGCGCTGTCCAAAGACATCTCCATGGTCATATGGTTGGCATGACTAAATGCCTGAAGCCTGCTAGGCAAAAAATGGGAGGTTTAGGCGAAAAATAGGGGGGTAAGGGATTCGGGGGGTGGGTGGGGGATTTTTGAGAGAAAGAGAGAGAGGGAAAGAAGGGAGAGAGGGAGGGAGGGAGGGAGGAAGGAAGGAAGGAAGGAAAGACTACAAACCTGGCACTGGATGCAGCTTCGGGGTATAATCTAGGGCTGGAAGGGACCTGGAGGTCATCTAGTCCAACCCTGCTCCAGCAGGACATTGTTAGTGAGGTTCTGTCTTTTGATCCCCCAGTCACATAGCCACACCCACCCAGTCACATGACCCTCCCCCCACCAAGCCATGCTCACCAAACCACGCCCACAGAACTGGTAGGAAAGAAATTTAGATTTCACCACTGCTTTACCTTTACCTTTAATGAATACAGCTAAAGGTAGAAACAGCCATATTGTGGGCTTACCTTCCTGATTTAAGTATTTGAAGCTTCTTGAACTATCAGAGAAAATTTAAAGATGACATACATAAAAACTTAGCTGGATGCATACTGTGCTGCTGTGGATTTATACTGAACCCAAGAAAGCATAGTGATTGATCTAGCTTTTAGGCAGCTTTCAGAAAAAGATTTGTTTTATTCCCTAATCAGTGCTGTTTACCTTGTCCAAAATCCTACAGGATAAGATGAGCTATGGTCTCTCCTCTACTATTTGTTGCATCCCAGACTTCTTGCTGAAAGGTTGATGAAATCCATATGGAATCCTTTCCTCCCTCTGTTACTTTTGAGGCAAATTTATGTCATTAATCAAGCTAAAAAAACTAACTTTAATGAGCAACTTTAGGTGTTTTGTCTAATGTATTAAATAATATAGGCAGATTTTAGTGGCAAAAACAAACTTGACAAAAAATATTCCAATTTTTCTTCACCTATTGAGAGTACCAGAGCTAGGAAGAAACATAAAATAAAATGTGTCAAAGTTATTCGTTCATTGAATATTTCCCTATGGATATATAGACAGTCACAGAATGCTATTAAAAAGAAATGGCAGAATAGTGTCCTGATAAACCCAATTTGGAAAATGTAATCTATCTAAAGAATAAATAAATGGACAAAACAATTTAAAAGAATATTTTACAGTGTCATGATCTATCAAGCATAAGGTATGAATGATTAAATAAAATATTCAATTAAAAAAAATATAAAAGAGAATTTATAAAGAAATCTTTCAGAAAAATCATTCCCTTATGTTTGTGCCTTAAATAGATGTGGTAATCCATTATTTTTATAAACCTTGATGCAAAAATATATTAATTATTTGCTTAAATTAATACTTTGCTATGGTAAACTGCCTTTATTATATTTTGATACTGCTTTAACCTCTCCTAACCAGTAATAGGCTTACATTTAAATTGAAAAATATAGAATGGCTTTCTGGTTGTAACTAGACAAAGGGCTAATGTACATATCTCTAGTCTGTGAATTGCAGAAAACTTACTGTGTTGCCCAGGTTCTACTTACCTTTACTACTGGTTCGCAATGGGAGCGTGTGCGTGCTTCTGCGCATGCACAGATAATCAATTATGACACCCAGGGGGTGGGCGGAGTCTCCTACCGTTTTTACTACCGGTTCTAAAGAACCGGACAGAACCGGGAGCAACCCACCACTGGTGTTGCCCTGATGGTCTATTATGGCTCAGAAAAAAATGATGTAAAGTGCTATCTTCCTTAACATGTTTTTGATGGGAACAAGTTAAAGAAAGTGACTGGTAGGTTCCCTGGCTTCAGTTTCCCTTCCTCTGTATATTACTGCAACCATTGATCAGATATCCAATTGATGAAGATGGGGCAACGATCCTCACCTATGGGTTTAATTTTCTCAGCAATGACTGTCCAGAGTCATGTTCCTTTCTGAATATGTCTTCATGGTCAAAGAGACATGGCAAATCATGCAAATCACACATTATGTTTCAGTGAATCCTCAAATAAATGTACTTTAATGCAATGTTTGAGTTAAAACATTTTTTGAGAGGAATGTTATTGGCTTTGTGAATTAAATGTCTATACTACTATGGCAGTGAATCATGTGATTTTGCTTGAAAGAACCCTGTGGTAGATTTCATTTACATTTCTAGTTTCCATGCTTTTTAAAAAAATAAAAATAAGTTGATTATCTTCCTACCTATCTTTCCTTCATATCAACCTCAAATAAAGTAGGAATTCAGACAAAATATAATCACCATAATTCTAACACGCCTAGAATCAAGACTATTTACAGAGTTTCCAATCTGATCCCTTAACAATTAGAAGTACTTAGGCAACTATGAAAGAACCTAAGATATATCAACTTCCACCTCCCCTCGGTACAAAATGCTTTGCCTGAAAGCTTTTTCCTCAGTATCTAGTTTTGTGTCACTATATTGTACTGGATGAGAATGAATTATTTATAAAGCAGGTATAGGAATAAATACCCAGGAGACTATCTGTTAAATTAAAATAATTTCAGTTAGAGTACCTACGATGGGGAAATAGGTAATGTTCTTTTTTTCCAAGAAAATCTCTGTGTGTTTCTGGATCAGAACTCTCTATAAGCAACACATTCACTTGCTGGAGATCCCGAGCAATGCTTATATTTATAAATGAAGCCTTTAGATCAGGGGTGAAATCCAGCAGGTTATGACAGGTTCTGGAGAATCGGTAGCCGAAATTTTGAGTGGTTCAGAGAACCGGTAGCAGAACTTTTGTGTAGTTTGGAGAACCAGCAAATATCACCTCTGGCTGGTCCCAGAGTGGGGTGGGAATGGAGATTTTGCAATATCTCCCCCCCCAGCAGTGGGGTAGGAATGGGGATTTTGCAGTATCCTTCTCCCAGGAGTGGGGACAGAATGTGGATTTTGCAGTATCCTTTCCCTGCCACGCCCACCAAGCCACACCATGCCCACCAAGCCACGCCCACAGAACTGGTAGTAAAAAAAAATTGGATTTCACCACTGCTTTAGATAATCTGTTTACAGAAATTAACCATCATATTAACCCCTTATGTTGTTGCTGTTGTTTCACTCAGAAGAACATAAACACCTGGTATAAACTATAGTGATGAAAAAAATGGCAAAGAATGTTTGCTCTATCACCACATAAAGCCTTTCATAGCGGGTACCCTGATACGATGGCCATCTGCACAGTTCATGTAGTTAAGTTTGTGATTCATGCGTATCTTCTTTCTCCCTTATGTTGACATCAACATATCAGATGGGAATTTGTTGATGTCTTCTCCCATTTGCTATTTTGCCATTAGGCCATTCCCTTACAGAACAACAGAGCAACCAATAGATTTAAACTTAATGTTAACCGCTTTAATCTAGATTGCAGAAAATATGACTTCTGTAACAGAATCATCAGTGCTTGGAATACTTTACATGACTCTGTGGTCTCTTCCCATAATCCCAAAAGCTTTAACCAAAAACTTTCTAATATTGACCTCACCCCATTCCTAAGAGAACCATAAGGGGCGTGCATAAGCGCACAAACATGCCTACCGTTCCTGTCCTATTGTTTTTCTTTTTCTTCTTCACATATATATATATATATATATATAATAAATAAATAAATAAAACATAGACTGGTGTGAATATCAGTGAGCTGAATACCAATAAGTTTCTAATGCATATGTAAATGACAATTGCAGATTCAAATTATAGCCAGTTCAGTAGATGTGTTTGTTTACCCAGGAATAAAGACCAGTGATTTTTTTTCCTTAAGGGTTTTAAAAGTGTTTTTTTTTTCCTAATCAAACCTATTATACTCTTTCTATTACAGTTTTCAATCTTTTTCCATTTCAAAATGAAATGCAATTATTTAATAAAGAAGAAAGGAGTTTAAGAGTTTCATGCAGCTTAGAGTTTCAGATTGTCGTTCTCGTCTGTTTAGGATGTTTTTCTCACATTCTTTGTTCAAGGTATAGATTTTAAAAGTTATTTTCCATGGTTGTTCACTTGGCTAAAATAACGGTTTGTGCATCGTAATAGTGGCTAAGTTTTGGAAGATTTTAAAGACGTGCTCATGCTCGTGATGATAATTATTTTAAGTTATGCAAAATTATTTCCTGGAACATAAATGAAAACATGGGCTTGCTATCAGTGAATAACAGCTACAACACAGAGATAGGCCAGGCATGCAAAAATACACTTTGTGACGTTGTGTGCAGCCGTTCTTTCAGGATAATGGGAGAACCACAAAGCACAGCTTTTGTGGCTTTTCAGCCCAATCAGCCTGCCCACAATTGTATCACAGGCCAAAAAGCTTTCCATTAGCAAAGCTTTTTCTCTAATTACCTAGCAACACTGTGGGTAGCATGTTGTACAGTTTAAAATTCTTCATGAGCAATGTATGATAAGGGGGAAAAAAATCTCATGCAATAATATTGGATTAATATTGTAATATGCCATTTTGTGTATTATTTCCCCTGTTGTTTCAGCAAAAGTATTTAGTTGTTGTTTGAAAACAATGTGTACAATATTCTTTGCAATTTTTATTAGCTTACTGGTGCTGAATGCTTCCATTAAAAAAAAAAAAACAAGATAGAGAGAAAGCTTTGTGACAGGATAACATGCCAAAAATAAGGTTCCTTCTGTGAAAATAATATTGCCATTGCTGCATTAATAGGCTGTGCCAAAAAGTTGTATTAAAATCAGTTGTACTAAAAAAAAAAAACCAACCAAAAAAAACCCCTCCCAAAGAATTATTTTTCCTAAAACCGAATCAGCAGAAAAATAATGATAATATTTTTGGGGAGCTTTTTTATTATTGTTATTTATCGTTCAGAGCCTGTGTTATAATTGAACTCATACATGTATCATAGTTGTTGTTTATTATTAAAAAAAGCTCCATAATAATAGAGTACTATAGAAATAGCATTAAAATGGTAAAATATGAATTTCCAGTTATAGTACTGATCCTGCCTATGGTTTTGTAT
Organism: Ahaetulla prasina; assembly: GCF_028640845.1. NCBI lineage: Eukaryota > Metazoa > Chordata > Lepidosauria > Squamata > Colubridae > Ahaetulla > Ahaetulla prasina. The sequence continues at coordinate 289,157,116 of NC_080539.1, read as the reverse complement.
ATCTTGGCTATTGAAAACTGTGAAAGATACTATCTAGATGGGTGAAGATAGGTGTTCTGTCCCCTCCCAGCCTCAGCCATGCGAGCTGGCTAAACGAGCCAGTAATTCACGGCTGCTATCAGTCCTGGCAGGGAATCTGCAGCTGCCTGCCGAAGTCTCCCTTATCTTGGGGTTGCCGGGCAACCAGGAAGTCAGCAATCCAGGCCGAATGTTCAGCTCAATTCTCCATGAGTCAAAGAGTTCATCTCACTTCTCCACAAGTCAAATAGTTCAGCTCAACTTTTGCTTGTCATGGAGCCGAAGAGCATCCAGGGCTGCTTTTATACTCTGTGGTGTGTGGCTCTGTGACTCAGCACGCTCTAGGCCTGCCCCACCCCTTCCTTTGTTGTAGCCGCCTCTCATATCTCTGAAACCTGGGATCCAGCCAGGCCTGATTGCCATCAGCCGGGTCTGGTGGCGTGGCCTGGGGGGGGGAGAGTCAGGGGACGGAGGCCTCGTTATCTCCTCCACCTGGCCTGCCTCTGGCTCCTGGAGCTGAGCCAGAGGAGCCGGTGCTCCAGAGGTAAGTCCTGATGGCCCTTCCCCCTCATTTTCCGAGTCACTTTCTGGCAGGGGGCCCGGCTCGGGGGGTGCAGACACAACAATAGGGTTTACAAATTTTCAAAGTGGCCGCTCTTGTCAAATCAAGGAAGGCGTCACGTCGGACTGGCTGGGTCTTGACATTTCACAGAGACATGGAGCACATCCGTTCCATATGATGAAATGCCTCATTAAGGTTTAGACAAGAATGAAGGTTGATTCACATTTTGTGGTGCATTAGAAAATGAAAATGTTTTCAGAATACTCTGAGTTGTAAAGGGGTCTAAGGGGGAAAAATCCGATTTAACATTATATGTTTTTGGTTGGAGGGGACGTGGTGGCTCGGTGGATAAGATGGGGAGCTTGTCGATCAAAAGGTTGGCAGTTCAGCAATTCGAATCCCGAGTGCTGTGTAATGGGGTGAGCTCCCGTTCCTTGTCCCAGCTTCTGCCAACCTAGCAGTTCGAAAGCACGTAAAAATGCAAGTAGGAAAATAGGGACTACCTTTGGTGGGAAGGTAACAGCATTCCGTGCGCCTTTGGCATTTAGTCATGGAGACGTCTTCGGACAGCACTAGCTCTTCGACTTTGAAACGGAGATGAGCACCGCCCCCTAGAGTTGGGAACGATTAGCACATATGTGCAAGTGGAACCTTCACCTTTACTTTATTCTTGGTTGAATGCCTTTATTTGAAAGTTGGAGCTGCCCAAGTATTTGGATTGTTTATTAATGTTCACATCTGAAGAAGGAAGGAAGGAAGGAAGGAAGGAAGGAAGGAAGGAAGGAAGGAAGGAAGGAAGGAAGGAAGGAAGGAAGGAAGGAAGGAAGGAAGGAAGGAAGGAAGGGTTGGCACTATCAGATAAATTAACTGAGCTTAAAACTTTTGCACATGATGATTTTATCACATTTGCTGCTATAGCCCTCACCCATTTATTGCATTATATTAAAAACAAACAAGAAGTAGCATGCTGCAAGCTATACCTCATTATACCTTCAAGATGTAGATTTCCCCCCCCCCCACGTGTATTTTTGCTATGGGTGAAACTGGCATTCCATTGTTTGTTGGGGGTTATTTTCTTTCTTATAACTGTAATCCATGAACTCCACCTCCTCACTCATTTCACTCAGCTTGGGGAAAAACCTGTGAACTCTCCTTTGCTGCTTCTCTGTACTTAGTTTGACAAGCTTTCCAAAATAATGCCATAGTGAACCAAAGATACTATTTGTTTTTATATAGCACTGGAAATACCATGAGATTGCTGAAAGTCCACTCTGTTTTCGAAAGTCCATTATCTATATCTATACATACATACACACTCACTCACACACGTACACACACACACACACACACGTTTGAAAGTAGCAATTTAAAAATATAGTTTTTTTGTTTTTTTCATGAAGTATTTTATGAGTGCTCTAGGTAAACATACCTTAAGCCCCGGTCTTTCAAACTATAAACCTCCCATGATTCATGTTTTCTAACTCCTAAGTAAATGGAACTGAGAGGTTGTCAACCATAGACATTTATCAGATTTCTATGCTGCAGGCAGACCTCTTTCAAAATATATATATAGGCAGTGGCAAGCAGAGGTAAACTCAGTGGTGTCACAGCAAGACATATTTAAGTATGGAGGACATACTCTGTCTGTTTGTCTGTCTGTCTATCATCTATCTGTCTGTCTGTCTGTCTATCTGTCTATCTATCTATCTATCTATCTATCTATCTATCTATCTATCTATCTATCTATCTATCTATCATCCTCCATACTTAAATTCTATCTGTAATATGGAAGAGTATATATAGTTTATTTCTGCTTGCTATTGCCTGACCATATGTAATCACACATAACATGCACAATTCCATACTTGTCTCTAAAAGTCTGGAACCAAAAGGCCAGTATTTTAAAAGACACAAGTGTTGTTATGGAAATGTTGTATATATACAGCAAACCAGGGATGTAGTACTCATCCCTGGTTTGCTGTATATATATTCTGTGTCTAAACCAGGGGTGGGAATCAGTTTGAACAGTTCAGACTGGTTTGGGCAAACCGGATGCTAATTTACATCTGGTTCAGTAGTTGTAAGGACTGGCTGGCCTCACCCACCCCACCCCTCCCCTCCCAAAATCCAGAAAGAAGGAGGAACAATAGGAATTCTCCCTTCTGCAGCATCATCGGTCTCCGGGTAGAGTCTCCCTTGACTTCACCCACTGGAGGAGAGAGTTCTGTGAGAGAAAAAGCCCAAGTTGGTTATTCAGGCCAAGATCCCACCTCCCACTTTCTCCGCTTCTCTCTTTCCGCAGAACCGTCTTTTCTCTTTTAGGTGAAGTCCCAAAGGACTCTGCCTGGAGACCAATGATACTCAAGCAGGGAGATTTCTCATTGGTGCTGCCCCTCGTTCTGGCTCCTCCCATCTCAAAAGTCTGAGATAAACACTTCCTCCCCACAATGCAGAACTGTGGATGCCTCCTCTGGGGCTGGAAGCACATGCATGTGTGCACGCTGTAAGTATGCAGACCGCCAGCTGATCAGCGTGTGTGCATGCGCAGCAGTAACCGGAAGATTTACTGGCTGGTGCACATGTGAGCATCGGAAACCAGAAGTATGTTATCTGGCGCACACATTCCCCCTGGGCAGCTCCTCTTCCTGGTCACAGCCCTGACAAGCGCACACAGTGCTCCCTTTTCCGCACATGCACACGCCATACGCACATGCTCCCTTTTCAGCACTCGGTGCCAAAAAGGTTTGCCATCACTGGTCTATATCCACCACTTTGCTGATAAACCTACAAGGGGATTATTCAATAAAGAGACTGGCCAGAGAGGGCGCCCAATCCTGAAGAGATGTCACCATCCTTACAAATCAGAATGTTGCACTTTGGCTAACTTCAGCTGATGTGTCTGTGATAGCCTTATATAAAATAGGATATTCTAAAGATGGGTAACCATGACCTTAACACTTTGCATTTAGATCATGGGAATTTGCTCTACAAGGTGTTGCCCTTAAAGACAAACTGTACAAGCTGCAGCTGCCTGTATGCTATTGAACAATTGGATTGTTTTGTCAGATAACATCACCAATATAAGAGCTGAATTAGCTAATTCAATCCCATTTCATGGACTCATTAAATCTCTTTTTTTTTCCCCAGAAGACTTTTGGTAATTAATCTGCTAGAAGATGATCTTTGCCACTATTGTTAATTATTGGTTCATTGTATGTTTCACTTTGTACATTGCCTCAAGCCTCTGCAGTTTATATAACTTATAGAAAAATAAATAAAGACATTCAAGTACAGGAGTTATCTATATGGCACTTAACAAGCATCTTTATTCAAATAAAGGCAGAGTATTAAAAACAATCACATAATTACTCTACAGTTTCCCTTTATTCCTCTGATAGTAGGTTTTTTAAAATTGTCCTTTAGGGCAACTTTAAGTTAATAAAATCATCATGGATCACAGCCTTCATCATAATCTACTTTTGAGAGCAGACCAGTATTTCTCAATCTTGGCAATTTTAAAAATGTGTAACTTTCAATTCCCAGAATTCCTAAGCCAGCATGCTGCCAAGTTGCCAAAGCTGAGAAACACTAGCCTGGACTCTGACTATGTTTTGTTGGCAATCCTTTTTCCACAAGGATTGATCATCATCTAATTTCCATATGGTCCAAAGTGGCCATGAACATTCTTTATAAATTGACGTTTTTGTTTCTTTTCATAAACATTCATCCTCACAAAATCCCTACTATGTAAGAGATTTTAGTCCTCAGGTCCTTTACCCCTTTAACTTCTACACGAGGCACTGAGAAATATAATCAGCTGGCACTGGAGTAATCCAACTGAATTACTACAACAGACCCTCCAAAAGACTGCCCTTAAAGACATCCAGAAATTACAACTGGCTCAGAAAGGAGAGTACAGCAATTTTTGAAGCCCCATGATTCATTTTTGTTACACGCTATTGTATATGTTCTACTAGCTTCCAGGTTTTTTTCCACCTTTAAAACACTGATTGACATAGGGCTAGGTTATTTGCAGAACTTCTCCCTGAAAATACCGTATCTGCCTGTTCCACTAGGTTGAATAGGACAAGCATATTTCATATTTCTTTTCTTCAATGATGCTATCTAGGGGTCCTAGAAAGCCCCTAGTAACATCCAATGCCCTTTGGAACATCCGTCCCTTTGAGATTCACCAGGTCCCCACCTTTCTCCTTTTATGGAAGGCTTTGAAAGCTAATTGTTCTTGCAAGCATTGGAATGGAAGGTACACTATCTGCAGAATGTTACACAGCTTCTAATGCAGTGGTAGTCAACCTGGTCCCTACCGCCCACTAGTGGGCGTTCCAGCTTTTATGGTGGGTGGTAGGGGTTTTGTCCAATACTGATGCACTTTCATTTTTTTAATTTAATTGACTTTTTGAAAAATTTTCATAGCATTATTTGAAAACATTTTCATTAGGTTTTCATAAAATTCCCCGCGATAATTTAAATTTCTGAAAATATACTATTTGTATTGCCCGCACATAAGTTTAGTTCACATTATGTAAGTGAAACTAAATGGCACTATAGTGCGACCGCAAACAAAAGAGCCTCATCCCAGAATAGCTTGCGCATCTCCCTCCACACCACGCAGCTATAACAGACAAGCAGAGCTGGTAGCCGGTGCCCCTCTCCCTCAACCCAATCCACGATGCGCGAGACGACGATACACGATGCATTACTGTGTAACCAGTGGGCAGTTAGAAAATTTTACTACTAACAGAGATACAAAAGTGGGCGGTAGGTATAAAAAGGTTGACTACCCCTGTTCTAATGTGATGCTAAGCCTAAGTGAGTCAAAATAAAAAGCCTAAAACCAAGAAAACAAAGCATACCTGTCTCCTGAAACACAGCACACACACATATATACATGTATATTACAGTATTGCAGGCTAACTCTGCCCACAGCAAGGAATTCGATCCTGACCAGTTCAAGTTTGGCTCAACCTTTCATCCTTCCAAGATCAGTAAAACGGGGATCCAAGATTGTTGGGGGCAATATGTTGACATTGTAAACTGCTCATGGAGCAGTATATAAGCCTAAGTGCTATTGCTATTATTATAGATGTTTCAAAATGTAGAGTTTGTCTGGACTCAGCCTCATATTACCATAAGTCTTGCAGGAAAAGCCAGATCTGTATACATTTGCATTGCAGACGCCTATGAATCTGCTGGATCTTCTAGATCTCAGGGCCAAGAGAATTCCAAAAGGCAGGGAGTACTACCAAGAAAGACTTCTGTAATGTTCCATGGTATATACTGTATTTTTTTTAGTATAAGACACACCTTTTTCCTCCCAAAAAGAGGGTGAAAATCTGGGTGCATCTTATACTCCGAATGTAGCCCCACCCAGCTTCTCAAATGGAGGTTTCAGAGGCTGAAAAAAGCATCAGAAATGGAGCTTCAGAAAAAAAGCCCCAAATGGAGCTTTACCCTTACCTCTTCAACACCAATTACTACAGATCTCAAATGCAAATTGATAAATGTGAGAAGCATTGTTAACAAATTACCTGAATTTATCCTCTTGTTAAACATTTGTACATTTGATATCATTTTTGTTTGTGAAACATGGCTGAACTCATCCCTTCCTGACTCCATTATCTCAAACAAAGAATATCAAGTTCATCGATCAGATCGTGAAATCCGAAGAGGTGGTGGAGTGGCTATCTTTTACAAAAAGTCACTGTATCTAAAAAATATTCAAGTTGCACATAAACTTTCTCTCCCTGAAACTATTGTATGCGACCTATCCCTTAACACCACTCTTCGATTCTTACTATGCTACAGGGCCCCTGACTATGACATTACCCATGCAAACATGCTAACCTCACTGCTAACATGGGCTACCTCTTGCCCATACCTCTCATCTTCCTGGGTGACCTAAATCTACCTCTCATTAACTGGATAACTAATGAATGTTCAACTGACCCAATCCATACTACACTATACAACGCTGTTACAAACCTAGGTCTTGAACAACTTGTAACTAACAATACAAGACTCATCAACTGCCTTGATCTCATCTTCTGCAACAACCCCAAACTCAATTTATGGACTACAAATTAAAGAACCTTTTTCCAACAGTGACCACTGCATGATTGATTTTCGTCTCAATATACGTCCATACTCAAATCGTCATAACAATAGTATCCCCATCTACAACTTCAAAAAAGCCAACTACGACTTTATAACTACGATCTTTCATTTCTGGACTGGCAAAATCTGTTTGCAAACTGCATAACCGCTGAAGATCACTATAGAGTTTTCCTACTTGAAATCAATAGAGTCATTAAACTATATGTACCACAAATGACAACCATGATCAGGAAAAGCAAACTACCCATATCAATAAAAAAGCTTCAATCAAAAAAAAATCCCTCTGGAAAAGAAACAAAAAAGGCTATGTAGCAAATTTCAAAAACCGCTACAGAAATATATGCAACCAAATAAAAACTGAATGCACAAATTACCACACCAAACAAGAAGAGGACCTTCTGTGCACAAATTCCAATCGTGCCTTTTATAATTTTGTTAACAATAAACGTAAAGACACAAGATCCATCCCACCACTAAAAGATTCTAACAACAAAGAATGCAATGATGAAACAGTTAAAGCCAACCTCTTCAACATATTCTTTGGCTCAGTTTTTGTTAACAGCGATGACACATATCCAATATTCCACAAACGTACCAGCAATGAATATGATGACTTAACTCATATAGATTTCACAGAAGAAAATGTTGGAAAAGCTCTTCATAACATGAAACCATCGCTATCTATTGGACCCGATGGACTATGTGCCTACTTCTTAAAAAAACTTTCCACTAATATAGCAGAACCCCTAAGCATAATCTTTGATAAAGCTTTCACTACCAGTTCCCTTCCCAAACTTTGGTCACTGGCCATAGTCATCTCTATCTTCAAAAAAGGAGACCCCAGCTTAGTCAAAAATTACAGACCAATCTCTCTATGCTGCGTCACCTGCAAAGTCATGGAATCAATCATCAACCAATCCATTACCTCACACTTAGAAGCAAACAACCTACTCTCCAATGAAAAATTTGGTTTCAGGAAAAAATTATCATGTAACTTACAACTTCTCCATTGTAAAAACATATGGACTACAAATCTTGATCAAGGCAAAACAATAGATGCAATCTACATAGACTTCTGCAAAGCTTTTGACTCAGTAGTACACGATAAACTTCTCCTAAAACTAAAATCCTATGGCATCTCAGGACCCCTTCACAAATGGATATCTGCTTTTCTGTCTAACAGACAACAAGTGGTCAAAATTGGCAATGCTCTATCAAATCCTGTTCCTGTCAAGAGTGGCGTTCCTCAAGGCAGCGTCCTTGGACCAACACTCTTCATACTATACATTAATGATCTTTGTGACCATATCTCAAGTAATTGTGTTCTCTTTGCTGACGATGTCAAACTATTTAACACCACTGATAATACATCTATCATTCAAAAAGACCTTGATCATCTAACCGCTTGGTCTAAAACTTGGCAACTCCAAATCTCAACCAGCAAATGCTCAGTCTTACATATAGGAAAAAAGAACCCAAACACTAAGTACATACTTGATGGACATTACCTTACAGATGACCCCCATCCCATTAAAGACCTTGGAGTTTTCATGTCAAATGATCTAAGTGCCAAAGCCCACTGCAACTACATAGCAAAAAAGGCTCTAAGAATTGTAAACCTAATCTTATGTAGCTTCTTTTCCAAAACACTACACTACTAACCAGAGCATATAAAACATTTGCTAGACCAATTCTAGAATACAGCTCTCCTGTTTGGAACCCTCACCACATCTCTGACATCAATACAATTGAACGTGTCCAGAAATATTTTACAAGAAGAGTTCTCCATTCCTCTGAAAACAACAAAATACCTTATCCCACCAGACTTGAAATCCTAGGCTTAGAAAACTTGGAACGCTGTCGCCTTTGACAAGACCTAAGTTTAACTCATAGAATCATCTATTGTAATGTCCTTCCTGTTAAAGACTACTTCAGCTTTAATTGCAATAATACAAGAGCAACCAATAGATTTAAACTTAATGTCAACTGCTTTAATCTAGATTGCAGAAAATATGACTTCTGTAACAGAATCATCAGTGCTTAGAATACTTTACCTGACTCTGTGGTCTCTTCCCATAATCCTAAAAGCTTTATCCTAAAACTTTCTACTATTGACCTCACCCCATTCCTAAGAGGACCATAAGGGGCGTGCATAAGCGCACAAACGTGCCTACCATTCCTGTCCTATTGTTTTTCTTTTCTTCTTCCTATATATATATATATGTAGGTCTTTGGTTATTCGGGTCTTCTCCCGTGTAAAATTGGAAGTGTCTTGGCGACATTTCGACGAAGTCTCATTCGTCATCTTCAGGCTTCAGCTTATATATATATATATATATATATATATATATATATATATAGGTCTTTGGTTGTTCGGGTTTCTCCGTGTAAAATTGGAAGTGTCTTGGCGACGTTTTGACGAAGTCTCATTCGTCATCTTCAGGCTTCAGCTTCAGGCTTCTGGGAGCAATGTGTGATCGCAGCTGTTTCTTCCTTTTAACTGCTAGTGGGGTTTGAACTGATTGGGTGGGAGCTTGGCTGTGCTCTGATTGGATGGGGTTTTCTGTGCTCTGATTGGCTGGGGTGTGTCCTGTGTTGGTGGGGGCTTGGTTGTGCTCAGTCTAATCTGTGCTGCAGGGGGATTTGAGCTGGTGAGCTGCACTGCTGCTGTTTGGCTTCGTGTTCGTGGTCGTGCTACATCTTCGTAGTGGGTGTCAGTCTGCTGCATGTATGGATTGGAGGGGTTTGAAGTGGCTAATGTTGCAGCTGCGGTCTGGCTTCTGGTCCTTGGTCGTGCTTCCTGATCAGTGTGGGTTTGGGTGTGCTTTCTGGGTGGATGTGTGGTGGTGACATCCTGTGTGGACCTCGTGAGTGTGGGTCTGGTGTCATTCCTCGTGTTAGGGACACGTTTGTCAATAAGGGCAGGTTTCCAAATGGCTGGTAGGCGGGAGGTATCATCTCGTTTGTTCATGCTGTGTGGGCGTTTTTCTATCTCGATGGCTTCTCTGATTATTCTGTTGTTAAACACTCTGCCCCTCTCCCTCAACCCAATCCACGATGCGTGAGACGACGATACACGATGCATTACTGTGTAACCAGTGGGCAGTTAGAAAATTTTACTACTAACAGAGATACAAAAGTGGGCGGTAGATATAAAAAGGTTGACTACCCCTGTTCTAATGTGATGCTAAGCCTAAGTGAGTCAAAATAAAAAGCCTAAAACCAAGAAAACAAAGCATATCTGTCTCCTGAAACACAGCACACACACATATATACATGTATATTACAGTATTGCAGGCTAACTCTGCCCACAGCAAGGAATTCGATCCTGACCAGTTCAAGTTTGGCTCAACCTTTCATCCTTCCAAGATCAGTAAAACGGGGATCCAAGATTGTTGGGGGCAATATGTTGACATTGTAAACTGCTCATGAAGCAGTATATAAGCCTAAGTGCTATTGCTATTATTATAGATGTTTCAAAATGTAGAGTTTGTCTGGACTCAGCCTCATATTACCGTAAGTCTTGCAGGAAAAGCCAGATCTGTATACATTTGCATTGCAGACGCCTATGAATCTGCTGGATCTTCTAGATCTCAGGGCCAAGAGAATTCCAAAAGGCAGAGAGTACTACCAAGAAAAACTTCTGTAATGTTCCATGGTATATACTGTATTTTTTTTAGTATAAGACACACCTTTTTCCTCCCAAAAAGAGGGTGAAAATCTAGGTGCATCTTATACTCCGAATGTAGCCCCACCCAGCTTCTCAAATGGAGGTTTCAGAGGCTGAAAAAAGCATCAGAAATGGAGCTTCAGAAAAAAAGCCCCAAATGGAGCTTTACCCTTACCTCTTCAACACCAATTACTACAGATCTCAAATGCAAATTGATAAATGTGAGAAGCATTGTTAACAAATTACCTGAATTTATCCTCTTGTTAAACATTTGTACATTTGATATCATTTTTGTTTGTGAAACATGGCTGAACTCATCCCTTCCTGACTCCATTATCTCAAATAAAGAATATCAAGTTCATCGATCAGATCGTGAAATCCGAAGAGGTGGTGGAGTGGCTATCTTTTACAAAAAGTCACTGTATCTAAAAAATATTCAAGTTGCACATAAACTTTCTCTCCCTGAAACTATTGTATGCGACCTATCCCTTAACACCACTCTTCGATTCTTACTATGCTACAGGGCCCCTGACTATGACATTACCCATGCAAACATGCTAACCTCACTGCTAACATGGGCTACCTCTTGCCCATACCTCTCATCTTCCTGGGTGACCTAAATCTACCTCTCATTAACTGGATAACTAATGAATGTTCAACTGACCCAATCCATACTACACTATACAACGCTGTTACAAACCTAGGTCTTGAACAACTTGTAACTAACAATACAAGACTCATCAACTGCCTTGATCTCATCTTCTGCAACAACCCCAAACTCAATTTATGGACTACAAATTAAAGAACCTTTTTCCAACAGTGATCACTGCATGATTGATTTTCGTCTCAATATATGTCCATACTCAAATCGTCATAACAATAGTATCCCCATCTACAACTTCAAAAAAGCCAACTACGACTTTTATAACTACGATCTTTCATTTCTGGACTGGCAAAATCTGTTTGCAAACTGCATAACCACTGAAGATCACTATAGAGTTTTCCTACTTGAAATCAATAGAGTCATTAAACTATATGTACCACAAATGACAACCATGATCAGGAAAAGCAAACTACCCATATCAATAAAAAAGCTTCAATCAAAAAAAAATCCCTTGTTGGGGGCAATAAAAGTTGACTTTGTATATAACATACAAATGGATGAAGACTATTGCTTAACACATTGTAAGCCGCCCTGAGTCTTCGGAGAAGGGCGACATATAAATTCAAATTTAAAAAAATGAATACTTCTCTCAATTTAATAATTTCTCCCTTCTAGCATTTTGCCCAGAATTCAGGGAAATCACAGCCAAAGCTTTGTGGGACTATAAGCTAATTGGAGTTATCCCACACTTTATTTTCTGCTACGTTGGGGCAGGTCTCCTCATGCCTATGCAAAGTCATATGCAATCCTGATAGATAATAAAAACCTACTGTCTGTATCAATATTGGTTAAACACCTCACAGATATTTCTCATGATTCTTCCGTGAAAAATCTTTTTTTTTTCTGCTAAAAGCTGGAGATGCCAGTAGCATTTCTTTGCTTTAAATTAATTAACATTGGCTACTTCCTAAAGAAGTAGACCTGAATCACCTTCTGATGGAAAAGTGTCTGACCTGCCATATAAAATGTGTTTGTTTCATACTTAGTCATGATCACTTGGCAGATACCTAATTGTTCTCAAGGTATATCTTCAGAAGATATAGAGAATGATTTACAGCATAAAATGCTGATACTCAAATAATAAAAAAACACCTTCCTATTGACAAATAACTCAGGGGCTATAAATGTCATCTAAAACACAGCCAGTATTTATGCTGATATACAACTGGAGAATAATGCCCTCAATTTAAAAAAAAAATTGTAAACTGACACATACTTATATTACTGGTATTAGATGATTTAGTAACAGAACCAATGTCATGGTCGGATCATTTTCTCCTTCGCCTAGACTTCCGAACCGCTATTCACCACCGCAGGGAGACGGAACCTATACGGTGGTTCCGTCCCAGGCGCCTGATGGACCCTGAGAGGTTCCAGACGGAGCTTGGGCCATTTCCTGAGGATCTGGCCCACGGCACGACTGAGGAACTGGTCGTGGCCTGGGAGCAGGCCGCGGCCGGGGCCCTGGACCGTGTCGCGCCTTTGCGGCCTCTGACCCGGCGTAGGTCTCGTCCGGCCCCTTGGTTCTCCGAGGGGCTGAGGGAGATGAAACGCCGGAGAAGACGCCTAGAGAGCACCTGGAGGTCTAGTCGCTCCGAAGCTGATCGGACACTAGTTAGGACCTATACTAGGACCTACCTAGTGGCAATGAGGGAAGCGAGGCGCTCCTACGCCTCTACCCTCATTGCGTCGGCAGATAACCGCCCGGCCGCCCTGTTTCGGGTGACCCGCTCTCTCCTACATCAGGAGGTGCGGGATGACCCTTTGCAGGGACGAGCTGAGGAGTTTAGTGGTTATCTATACGATAAAATCGTTCAGCTGAGGGACGGTCTAGACCGAATTTGGGATGATCCAAGCGAGGGAGAGGAGGCACGTCTTGTTGAGCACATTTGGGATGAGTTTGACCCTGTGGCTCCCGAGGACGTGGACAGGTTGTTGGGGAGGCTTCACGGCACGACATGTTTACTGGACCCGTGCCCTTCCTGGCTGGTACTGGCCACTCAGGCGGTGACACGAGGCTGGCTCCAGAGGATTATCAACGCTTCTTTGTTGGATGGGGTTTTCCCTGCCGCCTTGAAAGAGGCGGTGGTGAGACCCCTCCTTAAGAAGCCCTCTTTGGACCCAGCTATTTTGGCTAATTATCGCTTTGTTGCGAAGGTTGTAGAGAGTGCCGTGGCGCGACAGCTGCCCCAACACCTGGATGAAGATGTCTATCTAGACCCGTTCCAGTCCGGCTTCCGACCCGGATACAGCACGGAGACAGCTTTGGTCGCATTGGTGGATGATCTCTGGAGGCCAGGGACAGGGATATTCCTCTGCCCTGGTCCTATTAGACCTCTCAGCGGCGCTCGATACCATCGATCATGGTATCCTGCTGCGCCGGTTGGAGGATTGGGAGTGGAGGCACCGATATCGGTGGTTCTCCTCCTATCTCTCCGACCGGTCGCAGACGGTGTTGACAGGGGGCAGAGGTCGACCGCGAGGGGCCTCACTTGTGGGGTCCCTCAGGGTCGATTCTCTCGCCCCTGCTGTTCAACAACTACATGAAGCCGCTGGGTGAGATCATCAGTGGTTTCGGGGTGAGATACCAGCAGTACGCTGATGACACTCAGCTGTACCTTTCCACCCCGGACCACCCCAATGAAGCTGTTGAAGTGCTGTCCCGTGTTTGGAGGCTGTACGGGTCTGGATGGGGAGAAACAGGCTCAAGCTTAATCCTCCAAGACGGAGTGGCTGTGGATGCCGGCACCCTGATTCAGTCAGCTGCAGCCGCGCTGGCTGTTGGTGGCGCAGTTACTGGCCCCAAAGGATAGGGTGCGCAACTTGGGTGTCCTTCTGGATGATCGGCTGTCGCTTGACGATCATTTGACGGCCGCTCCAGGAGGGCCTTCCACCAGGTTCGCCTGGTCCGCAGTTGCGCCTTCCTTGATCGGGATGCCTTATGCACGGTCACTCATGCGCTCGTTACCTCTCGCCTGGATTACTGTAATGCTCTCTACATGGGGCTCCCCTGAAGTGCGCCGGAGGCTTCAGTTAGTCCAGAATGCAGCTGCGCGGGTGATAGAGGAGCTACGTAGCTCCCATGTAACACCGCCTCCTGCGCAGACTGCACTGGCTGCCTGTGGCCTTCGGGTGCACTTTAAGGTGTTGGTTACGACCTTTAAAGCGCTCCATGGCTTAGGACCTGGGTACTTACGGGACCGCCTGCTGTTACCATACGCCTCCCACCGACCAGACGCCCCACAGAGAGGGACTTCTCAGGTGCCGTCCGCCAAACAATGTCGGCTGGCGGCCCCAGGAAGGGCCTTCTGTGGGGGCTCCCACACTCTGGAACGAGCTTCCCCCGGGCTTACGCCAAATTCCTGACCTTCGGACATTTCGTCGCGAACTCAAGACTCACCTTTTTATCCGCGCGGGGCTGGCTTAAATTGGGATTTTAAATTTTAAATTTATTAATTTTAAATGGGGTTTTAGTAGAGTAAATTTTAATCATTGGGCTAATTTAAATAAGTTTTTTAAATGGGATTTTAAATTTGTATATTGTATTGCTGGTTTTTATTATGCCTGTACACCGCCCTGAGTCCTTCGGGAGAAGGGCGGTATAAAAATTAAATTAAATAAATAAATAAATAAATAAATAAATACTATCATACTTCATGCCAAGATAACCCCCAAATCTCCAGAACTTCTTCATAGCATCACAATAAATAGCAAGGCAATGTCATTGTTAACCTATCTGGAATTTAAGCAATCACAATTAAGAAAGATTTAGATCGGGGTGAAATCCAGCAGGTTCTGACAGGTAGCAGAAATTTTGAGTAGTTCGGAGAACCAGCAAATGCCACCTCTGGCTGGCCTCAGAGTGGGGTGGGAATGGAGATTTTGCAATATCCTTCCCCCAGGAATGGGGAGGGAATGGGGATTTTGCAGTATCCTTCCCCTACCATGCCCACCAAGCCACACCACACCCACCAAGCCGCACCCTCAGAACTGGTAGTAAAAAAAATGAATTTCACCACTGATTTAGACCCAACCTTTCAATTCAGGATTTAGTATGAAGCCAGGCATTGTTGATAACCTGTGGTAAAGCCAGGATGCAGGTAGGTCATTCTCAGCAGTTTTTAATGTCAGCCATAGTATCTTTCTAGACTAGCTCCAGGATTTTGCAATTGGTGGATCTGCTTCGCTGTAGTTTTCTTTTTTCCTTTGCACTTTCCAGTAAATGTGGGGATGGATGAGGGAAAGAATTTATGTATGTATGAATTAATGACTGATTGATTGATTGAATATAAAACCTCATTTAAAATAATAAAACTAAAAAAGTCAAATAAATTAATATAGTATAATATAATAAAATCGCACACACTCCCCCAGTGACAGCTGATCACACGAGCCATTTAATGGGCTTCATCCCTCTCTGGGTTCCCCAGACCCGTTGGCAGAACCAGGTCTTCAGTGCCTTCTGGAAGAGTATTAGAGTGGGGGCCATTCTAATCTCTGGTTGCTCTTTAGCCCTCTCCTTTGTGTGGTATCTCAGGACTGGATGCTTTCTCCCCTCCTGTTTATCATCTATATGAAATCACTGGGTGATGTGTTCTGACATTTTTGGGATCTGGTTGTATCTTTCAATACTGGATTGGCCAAATGAGGTTCTTAAGGGGCTGTCACAGTACCTAGAAACACTGCAGAGGGAGGGACATAGAGGGAGAGAAACTGACTCCAGCTCAATCCTATCAGGATTGAGTGGTCATGGATATTAACATCACATTGATCTGCAGAATACCCATCTTTACATTTGAATGGAGTTCCCCATTTAAAAGTAATGTGTAATCTGAGTGGTCTTCTTGGACTCACAACTCCTATATGTGGAGCAAATGATGCTCTATCCCAACTCTGAGGGAATCAGCATCCAGTCTCTCTGTGAGTTAAACCAAAATGACCATAGGGGAGAAAGTTCAGCAAGCAGCTAGAAGGGAGCAGGCTCACAGCAGACTGTAGAAGTTAATAGTAGCTGTATAGAAGACGTTCTGCTTCTCATCCAAGAAGCTTATCCAGAGCTGGAGAAGCTTCTTGGATGAGAAGTGAAACGTCTTCAAAGAAAAAACAAGAAAGTCCAGTTGCCCCTGAAAAAGCACCTTTGGGACTACCATCGGATTTGCAGTTCTACATTTCACCAAATGCTGTGCTACTTCATTGGCAATGTCAATCTTTCTCTCAAGAAAATATATGAGTTAAAAATAAAAACACAGACAGATATATAATGGGCATGCTAGAAAGATCCTGGACAATACTGTTGGATTATGGTGAAGTGCAACAATTCATAGTGAAGGGTGTTTTAGTATTTTGTTTTTCTGTTTTTCTCTTTGGCAATCAGACTGTGATGTTATCTAAAGAAATGTCAATTTTAACTGCTTCAATCCGCTTCAGTAACTGCAAACAACTGGCTTACTGTCTTTTTGTCACTCTGTAGTCCTCCTAACTGATAATCTGACATATTTCATTTTTATAGTGCTTGTTTCCCAACTTCATGTACTAATGTTTACACATACACATTCATACCAATATATTTCTATTCGTGTATAAGTTTGCATTCTACTTATTTTCCCAAATATTCTACTGATCTATTTTTATTTACTCTCTCTTCTAATTGCTGTTTTCCACTTTTTAGTATAATCATCCAAAGAGATGGTTTGAAAAATACTAGCTTTATTTTTCTCTCCTAGTAAAATGTATGCCTTTCTGCCCACTTATTCATTGAAAATAATAGCAGGCTCTGATGACATCTATTACTGGGCAATAGTGTAATCACCACTTAAGCAGAAAGCAAGAATGGAACTGGATGTTGCATTGGAGGTTTCTAATCACAATTTTCTATTATTAACTTGTACAAGGACTCCTTGTTTATTTAATTAGCATAGAAGGCAAGGAGACATGTAAGAATTTGTAATCATGCACTAGAAAACAGTTTTCTGAGGCTTCATTAATACTAGTAATTTCAATCTTTCTATTCCTCAGTATGGTGTTTGTATCTATTTCTTTCACTTCCAAATATTTACAAAAAGCTTTGATTTAGCTTAAAGCATTTGCATTCTAGGATACATTGTTTTCTCTGCTGGCCTTAACTGCTCTTAAATCCTGCCCTCTTTAAAACTGGCATTATATTTTGCCTTCAGGATAAGAGAATTTTCTCAATACATCTATTAATGCTACAAAAATGCTAGGAAAAGCTCAATGAAAAACAGGCTATTTAGAAAAGTTGTCATATTTCCCAGAGTGATTGAAAACACCTCCTCTCTTTTCTTAGTCCCCAATAACTTAACTTTCATGCCATGGTTGCAGCTTTGCATCAGTTCCACACTACTTGGGAAATGACATTAATCAAACAGGCTATTTTAGGCTCTTATGCAACTGTCTACATTCTGCAAACTTGACTAAGGGATTCCGGTCCCCCAATGTCTCACCTAGTTTCTTTGCTGCTTTGGATTTAAAATAGCTAATATTTGCTGAAATGTACTTCCATGTAGGTGTAATGCCAAAAAAAAAAAAGTCTGATTAAGAACAAAGCTGTTCAGGAGACAAGTTTGTAGATGGATTTAACATCTAAAGAAAGGTTACCAGTTCCTTGATCTTGATAGCATACCTCCATGAACACAGCATGAAAGTCTGTGGAAGTTGTCTTCCCATGTACACAGATCTTATTGCTGGAATAGGTTCCATTAAATTCAGAGGTTATTCACAGATGCATTGTATCTGTCAGAGAAGAAGAGGTAAGTTGTTAATTGCAGTTTGAATGTTTGGAAAACTAATTCATAAAAAATGTTGGCAGGAAAAGGAAAGGAGAAAGTAAACTTAAGTTCTGTCACATGAAAGCAGCAGCAACAAACCAGCTCAAGAAGACCAAAAATGAGCACAATTTGAAAGTTTTGGGGAGCAGAGTCACTTGGTTTCTAGACTCTACCTTTTCCTCTCTCCAGTTGATCACTATTCTTTTTCCCCTTTTTATTTTGTTCATATAAATAGCAATAGCAATAGCAATAGCAATAGCACTTAGGCTTATATACCGCTTCAAAGTGCTTTACAGCACACTCTAAGTGGTTTACAGAATCAACATATTGCCCCCAGCTATCTGGGTCCTCATTTTATTGCTCTTGGAAGGATGGAAGGCTGAGTCAATCTTGAGTCTTGTGAGATTTGAACTGCCAAATTGCATGTAGCCTGCAGGTAGCCTACATAGAATGTACTACATTGTAACCGTCAGGCCACTGTGGCTAATCTTAATATATTGAAAACACTTTGATACAATGATGATTAAACAATATTAATTGAACATTATTTAGATAAATTAGAAGGGTTAAAATAGAGAAAGGAGAAAAAAAGAATTATATCAATATTAAGCACAATTTAGGATGCTTGATCAATATTGTTGATCAGTATTACTATAGAACATGGGTGTCAAACTCGCGGCGTCACGTTGCCGTCATGTGATGTTTCATGATGTTTCATGATGTTTTTTTCCCTTTATGGAGCTGGGGGGGATGAAGCCTCTGTGTGTCACATACAACCTGCAAGCCGCCAGTTTGACACCCTTGCTATAGAAAAATCTGTATATTTAGGGAAGGAAATTTCATGTGCCTTATCTTTACAAGATTCAGGTACAATTTGGACAGTGTTTATAGCAATGGGAAGCTAAATCCTAGTTGTATATATTGCAGTTCATTATTTAATTATGAATATTGAGAGAAATAAGATAGAGTGAGAAGATAAATTGTTACTTTTTCTGGCCAATGTTAATACCTTAGTAAAATGTTTTTATTGTAAATATGATTCATCAACTTTATTATTCCTTCATTCCTTTCAATTTTCCTGCTCATTTTGAACAAAAGATACCTCTGTGCTCTCTTCACAGGGAAAGTATCTCTCTCTCTCTCTCTCTCTCTCTCTCTGTGTGTGTGTGTGTGTGTGTGTGTGTGTGTGTGTGTGTGTGAGTGTGTGTGTATGTTTGTGTGTGTCTGTGTCTGTGTCTATGTCTCTGTGTTAAAAAGGTAAGTGAAAACACATTTTTCTCTGTTTTAATTCAAAATGGCTAGCCTTATTTTGCACTATAGTGTGATGTTCAATTCAGACTTCTCTAATAAGTACCATAGTTTAAAAACAAGCAATATTGCAAGCATAAGAGCATCCAAGTGATGGAAATGTTGATTATTAAGCTAGTGGAAGATTGCTGATATTGTTGCCAGGCAATTTACCAAAACAGATAGGATAGTGTTTCATAAGTAAACATCATGATTTGTGCTCTTACTCGAAGATATCCCAGATATTTACTAAACTAATTAAATTTGCAGCACGGGAACTTTGTAAGGTGGCCCCAAGATGCCCAGTTTGATGATACTGTTCTTGGTCATATTATTAATTAAGAAAAGTAACAGCTCATCCATCACCATGTGGATTTGCCATATAAACAAAAGCAAAATCTGAACATACAATATCATCCAGAATAATTGGTATGTTAATCTCCTATCCCTAGGCTTCCATTTAATTACTTAAACAGTGTGTGCATTTGTGATCTGTTTATTAGGATGCTTGCTTAGACACACTTGCTGTATTAATATTGACAGATGTCCCAGCAAGATAATGAGTGGAGTCATATCATGAGGTTTCAGCAGTACAACATCAGCATGTAATCCAAAAAAAATACAGTTAGATATTTATTCTATTGCCATATATAACAAATAACCTGGATGATCTTCTTTTTTAAAAAAAATGTTTTAATGGTAAAGTGGCTTACAGGTTGGTGGGCAGTGGAGAATGATGTATGAGTACTTTCAAAAAGCCACATCACCCTAGAATTGATCTCTGTGGCAATACTATTCCTTTTTTCTCCTTGCAGCTTAAGCCTGAATTAGACTTGTCTGCGACTGTGTGCAGGCATTGACGTATACCTACGCTGCAAAGGGATTGGTAAACATAGGTTGCAGATGGCTGCAGACGGGCCAATGTGCACACCTCTCAAATCCCAACTATGCAATGTCTGGAGATGCATATCCTGCATGCTGATTAGAATAGAATAGAATAGAATTTTTATTGGCCAAGTGTGATTGGACACACAAGGAATTTGTCTTGGTGCATATGCTCTCAGTGTACATAAAAGAAAAGATACGTTCATCAAGGTACAACATTTACAACACAATTGATGATCAATATATCAATATAAATCATAAGGATTGCCAGCAACAAGTTATAGTCATACAGTCATAAGTGGAAAGAGATTGGTGATGGGAACTATGAAACGATTAATAGTAGTGCAGATTCAGTAAATAGTCTGACAGTGTTGAGGGAATTATTTGTTTAGCAGAGTGATGGCCTTCGGGAAAAAACTGTTCTTGTGTCTAGTTGTTCTGGTGTGCAGTGCTCTATAGCGTCGTTTTGAGGGTAGGAGTTGAAACAGTTTATGTCCAGGATGCGAGGGATCTGCAAATATTTTCATGGCCCTCTTCTTGATTCGTGCAGTATACAGGTCCTCAATGGAAGGCAGGTTGGTAGCAATTATTTTTTCTGCAGTTCTAATTATCCTCTGAAGTCTGTGTTTTTCTTGTTGGGTTGCAGAACCGAACCAGACAGTTATAGAGGTGCAAATGACAGACTCAATAATTCCTCTGTAGAATTGGATCAGCAGCTCCTTGGGCAGTTTGAACTTACTGAGTTGGCGCAGAAAGAACATTCTTTGTTGTCCTTTTTTAATGATGTTTTTGATGTTAGCTGTCCATTTGAGATCTTGCGATATGATATGATAGAACCCAGAAATTAATTGATCCAACTTCCTGTTGGGAGGTGGGTGGAAGACCAGGCACATTCAAGTGACATTAATATTCACAGAAGTATAAAATGCAACAGCTATGCCACCATCTCCGAATGACACAGACAGATATGTTCCCTGACACAGAAGTCTAACCCAAACATAGGTTGCATGCTATCTACAGTCTGTGTGTATAATATTGTGCATCCGTTAGATTTCCTTGCTGGCAGATTTATTGTGTATAGTTTATTTCAACTACACAGCTATATTTTGAATTGTAATGTGAATTACACAGCTATATAGTGTGTATGGTTGGTATAACAAGAAGTAGTTTTATGGACTAGTATCATAATTCCAGAAAAAAAACCCAACTCTAAGTAAAAACTCCGAAGCAAGCATCTTTCAAAGTTCTATTTACTAGGATAGGTAAACTGGCATATCTGGGAAAACCCGAATCTGAGAGGTCCGGGTTTTCCCTCAGTAAATCAAAAACCCCCAAACCATCCCCTCACTCCTCAGTCAATTACATGCTCCAATCACCATCTGTCCCATCCCAGACAGCACTCTGACCACTCCTTTTCCAGATGCAGGATCGGCCTGACCTTGACCCACAGGAAGAATGCTATTATGTCTAAAGATAACCCCTCTACTAAATCCCCCCTCCTACTTTCCCACACATGAGAAAGTGGCAGCACGGAAGCTTCCGGCCTAGTATGGCTTCTAAAGCTGACAGCTAGATCCAGAGGACAGACAACGAAATGATAGTGATGACAGGAAAAGAGGATGCTCTCCTTACACGGGAAATACTATGCTGTGCAATTTTACCTACTGTTCCTCTGCATACACATAGACAGTTTGGCCCTGCCCATTTTCCCTGTTTCTGATTTCTTTTATTAATGTTCAAGTGTCTGAAGTAAGAACTATTGCTCCCCCACCCCAAAGATTAGGACATGTTGTTGATTCTATTTAATCATTTTCCTTGATTTGTCTTTGAAGTTCTCTGTCTCTTAAACTTGCTTAGGTTACACGTGATAAACTGACATTTTCAGTCAGGTGTCCTCAAACAAAATGAGAGTAGCCATTTCACTTTAACTGTAACCAGAAATATGAGAAAAATCAAGATTCAACCCAAGGAGTTTTGAAATGTGAAAGAGAACCAGACACATTTTAAGCTAGTGACAAACCAGGCATATTAAATGAGCGGAAACTTTTTATTATAAAGATGCATTGTATTAGGCACAGCCAATTTCATTGAAGTATCTCTGTTCCAGGGCTTATGCTTGAAGAAGATTGATTTAAAAAAAAAAATCCAGGCTCTCAAGTCTAAGATACTATATACAGCATCTCCAGGATAACAAACAACAGGAAAATCACTGTGAGAGACCGATTTTGCCAATAGCATTATTCACTCACAGATTTGCCTGTTTTACCTCAGTGTATTTCTGTTTGATTGGAGTAACTGCTTGGAATTTTGAGGTATATGGATAATTGTGCATATACAATGAAATATTTCATCTGACACACACACACAAACTGAGGCACAGAAGTCATTTTCTTACCAGTGATTTATGTTTTGTCATCATCTAATAATAGTTGCACTGGTATAATTGTATGATCATCTCTGCGATATCTGTTAGAGGTTTTCAGTAAAATATAAATATCTAGTTAAGGTAACACAGAGAAAGAGGGGGGGAGAGAGGGAGAGGGCGGAAGGGAGAGAGAGAGAAAGTGAGGGAGAGAAAGAGACAGAGAGAGACCAAGAGAGTCATACAGTGATTTGGTATAGCAGAATCAGGGGCCACCCAGTGTAACATCTATAGGAAAGACTGAGAGACACCTTTTGTGGGTGACAAAATTACATGAAGAAGTAAAAGCAGAAGCACAATATTTTATTAAGGCGTCGACAAGAATAGTCTGTACCATTTTCTTAAACTCAGTTTTAGGGTTTTTCAACTGAGATTCCCCCCCAAATATAAAAGAAGGAAAAAATTCCAAACAGCAGATTTTCATGGAAGATATTGATAAAATGGCCAGAAGTACAAACACAATTCTTTATAGGGTTAATACGCGCAAACAATACTATGCCTCTTCATAGTTTATTAGATTTCTCTCTTCCCCATTTCCTCCTCCTCTTCCTTCTTCTCCTCCTCCTCCTCCTCCACCCAGGCAACTTTTCATGAAAGCCAATTAAAAACTATCCTGTTGTCACAGCATGACAGACATCCCACCCATGCTGTTTTTATTGAAGAATGATTAAAATACTGGACTAAAGAGCAAGATAAAAGTTCAGAACATGAAAGCAACACAAAATCCTGCCACAGAGCAAGAGACAAAAAAAGTCAGTGAAAATGTCTTTGCACCTTAAAGTATCAATTACATAGTCTTGTAAGCCTTGTGAATAGTGGAGCTAAAAGGGATTTGAGAGTCTTGTGAAAGGAGGAAGAAGAGGAGGAGCAGGAGGAGGAGCAGGAACAGGAGTGGAATGTAACTTTATAGAAAGAGACAAGTACAGTAAAGGTGTGAGTATTAAGAGTTGCATTCGCAATTTGCAACCTAAAGTGAGTTTAATCAAAAGGAAGAAAGCAAAATGCTTTGATGTTCCTCCATTAATGCTTCAACATTTGCCTTATACAAACCTAGTCCCTCTGCAACTTTTATTTATCAGTGATACAGAGTATATTCAGATATCACATAACGCTAGAATTAATTAGGAAGAGATACCACAGAAACAGCAAATTATGGCTCCGAAACCTCATTTCAAGATGAAAACCATGCAACTCCCTAAAAATTCAGCAACAGCTGCCAAACCTTGTCTGGACTTAGAAACTAAGTAGGATTAGGCATGGTCATTACTTGAACGGGAGACTGTTAGTGAATGCCAGGGCAATAGGCTAAACTGGGAACATTTTTTTCAAAAATATCCTGAAAAAGCAATGAACTGTGCACTTTCAAAGACAGTATGAAATTAAACTTTCAAGTGAGAAATACTTTTGGACAAAATGGTTCCTTTGAAATGGTCTCAGCTGTCAAACCTTGACAAATGCATTTTAAAATAGACATAAATGGGAAAAAAGTGGAAAGCAATTCTTTCTCCTTTTTTTTATCCAGCACTACTTGTCACTTTAGCAGCATTTAAGCAAGCTTTTTTTTTTAACTGCCATGTGTGAGCTACACCTTCAGAAACAGAAGTAGGACTGGAAATCATAATACTCCACACAGTAGGAACCTCTTAAAAACTGCAGTGGATATACTGTTGAAATGTCATTTCTCTGTCAACTTAGGTGTTTAAAAAGGCTGCCATATTGCGCATAATATTAAAAGTAATTGCCATTGAACAGATGGTTATTTTTATTTAACAAGCCAGATGTTATCAGTAAACATATTGTTTAGGAACCTGCTGGAACTGGCTTGCTGTTATAGCATATTGGATTTTCAGTAAATTAATTTTAAACATTCTTATGTGTAAGTCTTATATGATGCAGTGATGGCTTAAGTGTTCAAATTCCTCTTCAAAATGAAAAAGGCCGTAAAAATGGAATTGTTAAAAGAAAGCAGAACATTAGCCTGCTGCTTATTAAAACGCACACACACACACACAAACATTTCCCCTGGAATTTTGGATGCTCTCAACCCTGCTGTGATTAAGGAGATCCAATAATAGCTGACTATTTGAGCACAACTTGGCATGGATTTGTGACTTGGCTGTTGCCTCTTGCTGTGATCCATATAGCAATAGCATTTAGCAATAGCATTTAATCTTATATATTGCCCAATAGTGCTTTACAGCACTCTCTGGGTGGTTTATAGTGTCGAAGCATTATTTGCATATTGCCCCTAACATTTTACTGATTTCGGAAGGATAGAAGGCTGAATCAACCTTGAGCCCGGCAAGATTGAACTCCAGGCTGTAGGCAGAGTTTTGCCTACAGGCAAAACGTAATGTAGTTTTCTGTTCTTCGATATAAAAGAGGAAGTTGTATCTTCTTATGTACAATTAACACTTGTTCTCACAGATATTGGGTAGATAAGCAGCCCAGAGTAAATAATCACCAGAGTGGCATCAATAAATAAGCAAGCAAACAAAATGTAGTGAGACTGAGTGAGTCCCGGTCTCAAATTCTCACCCAAAGTTGTACATTGTCTGCCTAATCAGCAGAACATAGAGACATTTTAAATCCACCTCTATCCTGAAGAAACTTTTTTTCCCTAACTTTCCATTGACTTGATGAAACAGCAATAGATTATGAAAAGGGCAAAACCACTTGTAAAAGCCCTTCTAGACTGTTCCCAGAAACTTTTCTTACTGAAAATGGATACTATAGTTTTCTGCTACTTTTTTTTTGTTTTACATTTATATCCCGCCCTTCTCCGAAGACTCAGGGCGGCTTACAGTGTATAAGGCAATAGTCTCATTCTATTTGTATATTTTTACAAAGTCAACTTATTGCCCCCCCCAACAATCTGGGTCCTCATTTTACCTACCTTATAAAGGATGGAAGGCTGAGTCAACCTTGGGCCGGGCTTGAACCTGCAGTAATTGCAGGCTACTGTGTTCTAATAACAGGCTCTAACAGCCTGAGCTATTCCGGCCACTTTGACAAGGGAAACATTTATAAACTGAAAGGTAACTCCTAAAATAGAGTCAAGTACAATTAAAGAGGAGGGGAGGAAGATAAAAACAATATGCACATACACACCGAAGGAAGGAGAGGAAAATCCCATGAAGAATTTGAGTCCCCCCTTCTGCTAATTATGACTATTGTTCTTTCCAGTGTTTGTAAAAGCTGCCCAGACCTTACTTTTAGGATTTTGAAACATTAGCAGGATGAAGAATGGTTAAGAATTCTGAAGTATCTTCTTCCTACCTTGCAGGAAATAATTCGTGTTTAGTGAAGATGTTACATTAATTCTATGGCTTAAGTATTCCCCAAGTGAACCAAAAAACCCTCACTGATAAATTGGCAGATCTCTTTTTCTCTCTTTCCAAAGTGCATGCAAATATACAGCTCACTTAGTGGCAAAAGTAAATGTATCTTTTAATGCAAAGTTAGAAACTCCCCACCACAAGTAAATAGCTTTTATTTAGCAGTAGAAATTTCTCAGTTAATTTTGAGAAATGTTCCTCTTGTGCTATCTGCTATTGTAGCAAGATGAAGTGGAAAAATATGCAATATAAGGCCTATAATCTTAATATGTGTAGGAAGGGTCTGATATTTTTGTTACCATCCCATGAACTGCATCTTGATTTGCAAGATTCCCTCCAAAACTTATAGGGTACCAAGCCATTATAAAAATCGGAGTTGGAACCTGGGATATCTTTGAGAAATATTTCTGCACACTAAATACAGAAGAACACATTTTAGTTTGGACACTTTTTCTTGTAGGCTTCACTGTCGGAAGTCCAGATATAATTTCACACTGAAAAATTCGAAGTATATAATACTTGTGACTGTGAAGGCTAGTCCAAATATTCCATAGTTTCTTGCTATCATCACTTTAAAGCTCTCCTTTGTTGAGTCTGTTTTTTTTTTAAAAAAAAAAACCAAAACAAAATACAATTAACATGTATTTGGGATATTTAAACAGTTATTTATTTATTGTTCAGTAATATGGCAGTAAAGATTTTTTTTTATTAATGCTTGCTCCTCCCTGGAACATTAGATTATCTTTCAAGTGTTTGCTTATTTTTTTCTCAATACTTCATGATACTGAAAGATCAGTTTTCCTGCACACCAGTAAATTATGAATTCAAATCAAGTCTTTTACAGAGACCCAACACTGATTGTAGGTGCTCTTGTTATATAAAAAAAAAATACTAGAAGTTGGAAGAACTCTGCTGGTTGTTAAGAATGTGGAAGTATGAGTTACCATTTGAAAAATGCAAACAAATTATAAAAAAAAACTTTAAAAGAAGTCAGCAAGCAGAAGCAATATACGTATACTATCCCCTTGATACTTGTGTATTTCTTTTAGATTTCATCGTTCATGATGTTCATGACTCTATACTCTTCTGTGGCCTGCAGAAACCTTCCAAGATCAATTCTCTACTTCATCATAACAAAACTTATTTCAAGGTACATTAGGTCTGTCCAGCCAGGATAAGCAGAATTGTAATATGATATGTTTATATCAGAGACAGCTCACATTTCTTCAGCAGCCTCTGAGCTCTGATTGAAATGGCTTGAAACTAGTGCTAAGGCATATCTTCAAATGGATTCTACTATACTGGTTTTTTATTTATTTTTATTTATTTATTTTTGTCACACAGTATATATAAGCATAAGCATGTAATACCTATACAATATATAAGCATATATATATATATATATATATATATATATATATATATATATATATATATATATATATATATATATAAGTATGAGTATGTAATAACTATATTAATTGGATATAACAAAAGGAAACAATAGGACAGGAACGGTAGGCATGCTTGTGCTCTTCTCTACCATTCAAATGGACAAGCAAACCTTTCCACGGAATAACAAGAACTGGGAGAAAAATCAGGTGATGGCAGAAGGCAATTTTCAAGGTCCATGAATATAGAGATAAAGCAATAGATAGTAATATGATACACTGACCATCCTTTGCATTATCATACAAGCCAATAGAAACACCATAGAATATTGTTAACACAGTGACAGCATTTAGAATCTTAGAAAGAAGTTTAGAAAAGGTCTAAAAATGGGAATGAATATTTTGAACATAGAATAGAATAGAATAGAATAGAATAGAATAGAATTTTGGCCAAGTATGATTGGCCACACAAGGAATTTGTCTTGGTGCATATGCTCTCAGTGTACATAGAAAAGATACATTCATCAAAAATTCTAAGGTACAACACTTAATGATAGTCATAGGGTACAAATAAGCAATCAGGAAACAATATCAGTATAAATCATAAGGATACAAGCAACAAAATTACAGTCATAAGTGGAAGGAGATGGGTGATGGGAACGATTAGAAGATTAATAGTAATGCAGATTTAGTAAATAGTTTGACAGTGTTGAGGCAATTATTTGTTTAGCAGAGTGATGGTGTTCGGGAAAAAACTGTTCTTGTGTCTAGTTGTTCTGGTGTGCAGTGCTCGTCGTTTTGAGGGTAGAAGTTGAAACAGTTTATGTCCAGGATGTGAGGGGTCTGTAAATATTTTCAAAGCCCTCTTTTTGACTTGTGCAGTATCAGTATAGGTCATCAGTGGAAGGCAGGTTGGTAGCAATTGTTTTTTCCTACAGTTCTAATTATCCTCTGAAGTCTGTGTCTGTCTTGCTGGGTTGCAGAACCAAACCAGACAGTTATAGAGGTGCAAATGACAGACTCAATAATGCCTCTGTAGAACTGGATCAGCAGCTCCTTGGGCAGTTTGAGCTTTTTGAGTTGGCACAGAAAGAACATTCTTTGTTGTGCTTTTTTGATGACGTTTTTGATGTTAGCTGTCCGTTTTAGATCTTGCAATATGGTAGAACCTAGAAATTTGAAGGTCTCTACTGTTGATGTTGTGTTGTCTAGTATTGTAAGAGGTGGAAGTATGGAAGGGTTTCTCCTAAAGTCTACCACCATTATCATCAATATTTGAATGCAATACATCATTTATGATTTTAAAACATCAATATTTAAATGCAAGCTTTCATTTATGTTTTTTAAAAAATGTAAATTGATGTCAGAAACCAGATGTATCAACTTCTGTTCTATTATTTTAAAGCCATGCTTTTTATCATTTGTGCTGGTGGTAAGGATGGAGGGAATGCAAGTGAACTTTTTATCATTTTTTGGTGGAGATGGTGGCTCAAGACCAACTATGGGTTGCCCTAGAGGAATCAGATTAGTTATATCAGGTTCAGACCTTGGTATGGGATAGACATGTCACTGATTACTGTAGTTAATGACTCAACAAAGCACCTGGATAGGGATAGTGTGCTTACTCTGGTCCTTTTAGAGATCTTGGCTTTTCAGTACCAACAACCATGTATCAGGCTGGACTGGTTCTGGGGATTGAGGTACTGTTTTACAATTATTCCACTGGTTCCTCAATCATCAGTTCTAGTTAGTAGTGATCAGAGAGAGAGAATGATGTTTTGGCTGCTCCCTTGCAAATGCTGCAGGAATCATTTCTCTATCCCTGATGTTAAACATTTATATGAAGCTTCTGGGATAGATGAGCTGGTGACTTGGAGTCTGGTATTACTAGTATTCTGAAAATGCTCAACTGTACATAACCACCCTTGCTCACACTGGAGATGCTGTCTGTTTTGTTATCCCAGTACCTATAGGCCTAGGGAATGGGTTACAGTCTGAATGGGACAGTACAGACTTAAATGTAACCCTACTGTTTGTACACTGAGGTTCCTCCATGCTCCCTGGTGTCTCTTCATGGGGTTGTACCAACTCTGAAAAAGTAGGTCTATGATTTGATTGCTCTCCTGGGCTAATGGCTTTTACTGGATCAGTTGGTGGAAACTATTTTTAGAAGGCCTTTGCACAGCTGTGGCTGATGTGCCAGTTTTGTTCTCACCTGAGCTAGGAGGCCCAGACCAGAGTGGTTTACACCCTTATTAATTACCACATACATAGACAATTACAATGTAGTCTAGTCTAGTCTAGTCTAGTCTAGTCTAGTCTAGTCTAGAATAGAATAGAATAGAATAGAATAGAATAGAATAGAATAGAATAGAATTCTTTATTGGCCAAGTGTGATTGGACACACAAGGAATTTGTCTTGGTGCATATGCTCTCGGTGTACATAAAAGAAAGAAAAGATACATTCATCTGTGTGATTGTCTTGAGAGACTACTTGGAAACTTCACTTGGAACAAGAAGCAGAGGTCTAGATACTGCTTGGTTCTTGCTGGTTGACACATAAACATTTCTTTGGTGGACTTGTATTGGCTTCATCTCAACTTTCAAATGCAATTTAAACTCTTGGTTTTAACATATAAAGCCATTTATAATTTAATGAGGTACCTTCAGAATGGCATTTCTCCATTGGAATCAATCTAACTGCTTTGATCATTCTGGAGAAGCAGCTACCTATTCCCCATTTTGGGAACGTCAACAGGGCTGGGGCCTAGAAATGTTTTTTTGTTATTCTCTGGAATGGCCTCCCATTTGGCTCCAAGTCTAGTGACCTTTTGGAAGTTTGTCATAATGGAACTTTTCTGGAGGGCATTGAGTATTGATGTCAGATGTGATCTGGGATGTATGTTTGTATTTTTGACTGGAAGTTTTCATAGTTTAAAATATTATTGTTACTTATTGTTTTTTCAGCTCATAGACTGTCAAGAATTTTCGTACAATTGTGTTGGGATTGAAATGTGATATATAAATAATAAAATGGGTGTTTGAAGACTGTTTCTTGGGCACTTTTGCAGAATGAGAGCTATTTGTATTTAAAAGATATTGAGGGCAAGTGGAATATTTGCAGACACATATATATAATGTGTGTGTGTGTGTGTGTGTGTGTGTGTGTGTGTGTGTATAAATCAAGACATCTGGCATACAAAGGAGAATTGATTGATCTCTTATATTATGCTGATACAGATACAATGCTGGAGATATTAGAATGGCTGTGGAAATAAAACCTCTATTATAAAACTCATGGGGCTAATGTTAGAAGATAATTTTTCCTATTATAAGAAGAATAAAACATTCATTAAAATTGGAAAGGAAAATATCTCAGCAAAACAAAACATTCTAAAGTTGATTCAGTAGTACATATATGTGAAATGAAATTTTTAGTCTAAATTATTTAAGCATTTAGTACCTCTGAGTGGAGGAAAATTAATTCAAATTAGTGTATTTGGCCTGGGTGAACAGACAGGTTCTATAATCCTTTATTCCATCTTTTTCTTTTTCTTTGACAGACAATAATTCAGTAAAAATTATAATCTAATGTAATATCTCTTTCCAGCATTTCATGAGTCACAATAAAAATAATTAGATTTTATGATAATATTTGAAGCGACTCCTTACAAAGCAGAGGGAAATGAAAAGAGAGACGGTGAGAAAGAATAGAAAGTGATGAATTTGTCATTGTTGGAATCCAGCATGAAACCCCTTCTTTAAAGAAATTAATAAGACTTTTACTGCTTAAAACATATATAAACATTTTCAATTCCTAGCTCAAATTTTTCCTTACAGTTCCTTAATAACCTCAAAATTTCCCTTTATTTCACATTCTTATAACATTTTTCTATTTGATTAAAGAAAAGCAAAATGAAGTTTATATCATGGGAAGAATTTTAAAATCCTTACACTCTCCTAAAGAGAAAAATACCATGAAAATGAAATGTCTACTGATAATTACTTGATCTTTTTTGCTTCTATTTAAATAAAATAACAATTGAGCATACTCTCAAATTTGATGTATTTGACTGTACTTTCTAATTTCTAGGCATCACTCTTTAAATTTCCTTTCAGGACATATTAACTAACTGACTTTACCTGTTTTGAGTGGTGGAAAGCACTCTATTTAACACTGTCTATGAGCCTATTTTTCATTTATTGATAGGAAACCCAATGAACAACTGGATTAACTTCTATTTTCTCCAAGATTATGGTGATTATTTATTTATTTATTGGCAGAAAACATCAGAATCTGTCCTTAATATTTTTAGTTAAAATGAGATGGATAATAAATATTTCTAAGAACAAAACTAGTAGCCAATTTACCTGGCATAATGATTATTATTTCTTTATTCAGTTATTAATTTACTTACTACTGCATGGTGCCACCAACTTCCAAGATTCGTTTTGTATATCAGAATACAAACCTTCTGAGTTTACTTAGTGGTCCTGCTTATCCCTCCTAATGATAATTAATCAAATCAAGGCCTTCTGGTTGACATCATTGTAAGAACGGCTGGAAAATAGCTGGCTCTGCCAAACCCTGTGAAATTCAGCTGGCAACTGCTGTTGGGAGACCCAACATGGTCCAAGCTGTCTTGTAGGGGCAGTGAAGAAATGAGAGGTGCTTCATGGACCATGAGGAACTCGCAATTTCCTCACTAGGTCAAAAGCAAGCTCTCCTGAATGGAAGCAGGAACAACCACCATTTTTGGCTAGTCACAACCTGAGACAACTGGGATCACAAGATTAGTGCTGGAGCAGTCCATGGACAGAGCATTGAATCTGGGTGAGATAACTTCCAACTCTTACTTTAAAGACAAGTACAAGAATTTTTAAAAATATTCCAAACATTAAGGAAGTGGCAATTAGACACATGGAGAAGATTGAAGAGGCAAAAGAAATGCCCAAAGGAAGCTTTAAAATATAGAAAGGTGGGGAAAAAATCTTAAACAACTTGAAAGGTAATTTTTGGGAGAAACTGTCTTTCTTATTTGTATCTTTAACCCCTTGGATTTATCAGAGAATCATCTGTTTTTCACATACTGTTTAATATTGGCATTGGGAGTATGAGAGCCATCTACTGGAAGAAGAAGAGCATTACAACAGTGAAAGTGTATTATGTCTAATACACATAACAGAAGAAAGTAATCAGCATTTGGAGGGCAGCCTGACCTTGCTTCTATTTTAGAAGATGATTTGGATATTTTTAAATTCTCAGTGAGCTTCTTTTCTTTTTTGGAAGGTTTTTAAGATGAGCTAAATTGCAAATTAAAATTGCAAATAATTAAACTCTGTTGAAACTGGTTATTGGATTGTAGATTAGGAAACCTAATGGATAGAATAGAATAGAATAGAATAGAATAGAATAGAATAGAATTTTATTGGCCAAGTGTGATTGGACACACAAGGAATTTGTCTTAGTGCATATGCTCTCAGTGTACATAAAAGAAAAGATACGTTCATCAAGGTACAACATTTACAACACAATTGATGGTCAATATATCAATATAAATCATAAAGATTGCCAGCAACAAGTTATAGTCATACAGTCATAAGTGGAAAGAGATTGGTGATGGGAACTATGAGACGATTAATAGTAGTGCAGATTCAGTAAATAGTTTGACAGTGTTGAGGGAATTATTTGTTTAGCAGAGTGATGGCCTTCGGGGAAAAACTGTTGTTGTGTCTAGTTGTTCTGGTGTGCAGTGCTCTATAGCATCGTTTTGAGGGTAGGAGTTGAAACAGTTTATGTCCAGGATGCGAGGGATCTGCAAATATTTTCATGGTCCTCTTCTTGATTCGTGCAGTATACAGGTCCTCAATGGAAGGCAGGTTGGTAGCAATTATTTTTTCTGCAGTTCTAATTATCCTCTGAAGTCTGTGTTTTCTTGCTGGGTTGCAGAACCAAACCAGACAGTTATAGAGGTGCAAATGACAGACTCAATAATTCCTCTGTAGAATTGGATCAGCAGCTCCTTGGGCAGTTTGAGCTTACTGAGTTGTCGCAGAAAGAACATTCTTTGTTGTCCTTTTTTAATGATATTTTTGATGTTAGCTGTCCATTTGAGATCTTGCGATATAATAGAACCCAGAAATTTGAAGGTTTCTACTGTTGATACTGTGTTGTCAAGTATTGTGAGAGGTGGAAGTATGGAAGGGTTTCTCCTAAAGTCTACCACCATTTCTACAGTTTTGAGTGTGTTCAGTTCCAGATTGTTTTGGTTGCACCACAAGGATTAACTTGGACTTGGATTATTAATGCTATTTCATAGAACGTTCTACGAGGCAAAAGAAGAAAGGTGATAGAAGAAGAAAGAAAAGAAGAAAAGTTAAATAAGACTTTAAAATCTTGACAATTGGGAAGATAAATAATTGGAAAATCAAAAGGCTGTAAAATATTAAAAACTTTAAAGATTATAAATTTAGGGAATTTGGAGGTATAATTATGGGATTGACTAAATCTTAATAATTGGCTCTGTGGGAGTTTTTAAACACTACGACTTTGGGACCATAGAGGAATATTGAGTAATTTTTATCAAATTGTTATAAAGTGGACTATCAGGAGATAATAGAAGGATATTAAGAAATAATTTTGATGCTCAAAAGCAAGCATGAAACTATAAAGAACAATAAGGAGACAAGGCAATTGTCAAAGATAAAGAAATGAGTATAGAAGCTTCTCAACAACTGGGGGAAAAGATGAATATGCTATTCAGAAAATAGATGAGAAATTAGAAGAGGCAGTGGAAGAGAAAAATCAAAATGAGATGGAAGAAGACAAAGATAATGAAGAGAAAGGATTGATAAGTAGGAATCAAATAGATAATTCTTTAAAAGTTTATAATAGAACAGAGGGAAAAAAGGGGGAAATCTCTTCAAAAAAAGAGAAAGATTTATGGATGGGTGCTCAAATGATACAGCAGAAAGAGATAAAGGGCAATCCAAAGGGAATATTCAGTGGGTATAAAAATATATTAAAAAGTTATAAGATTCCAAGAGAGAGGAATAAAAAGGTGATTAAAAAGTCAATGAATGACGGAACTCCAAATAGGTTAAGAGATGAGGGATACTGATAAAATATATTAATAAAATGAAAAAGTAGAAAATACAAATAGGGAAAATAATAGTATATAAACTGATAGATAATAGAATCTATTATAATTAAAAATAAACTAAGGTTAAAAGATGGAAGTTTATAAGATTAACAGTGTGTTAAAATATATTGTGAATTCAAACTTTTAATGATTAGAAATTGTGAGGATTTTAAGATATAATCCCAGGATTGATTAAATTTTAATATTTGGCTTTATTAGTAGTCCTAGACATTTGGGATATTAAAATTATGGTGGAATAATGAATAATGTTTAAATATTAAATATTAGTGATCTAGTAGGGGATAACAAATAAATGGTGCAAAGAAATGTTATTTAGGTTTAAATGTATTACTGGAAAAAATGATAAAGAATTATAAAGAGAGAATGGTATCGGTGAAGTTGGAAGATTAGGATTATGTATACTTATTTGTATTATTATTAACATTGTTTAAAAAGGACATTGACCCAGTCAATACACTCTCCACAAAATATGTATGGTGTGAAAGGAAAACTATAAATAAAACATGAATTTAAAAAAGATAATTAATCAAATCAATTCAGCAATTGTTAAGTACAAACATCAGTTACTTCAGTTTTGTACACAATGTACACTATATAAAATGACAATTCATGGTGACACATATGAACTATAACCTGACATGCAGTGCGTCTAGCTAGCAGAAGTGGATTAGTGCTGTAGATCAATGATGTGGAAATAAGCGGGAAATAATAATTCAAAGCACTAGAAAGCATTTCAATATCAATGTTTGGTAAAGTAAGCCAGATAATATGTTGTGTTAGTTATGTTATCACCCAAAAAACCTGGACATGAAACTAGGGAACAAAACCAACTAAAAAAAAGTAAACAAAAATTTGTTTACACTTGAAGATGAAAAAGCTGCCAGTGGATCTGAACAATTTGAAGAAGAAAAAAAAAAAACAATTTGTAACCAGGAAAAATAAACAACTGAAAGCAGACCTAAAAAAGTCTGATATAGCATTGGAAACAAAGTCATAGCTGAATTTCAAGGAGTAAAAAAAGATGATCATGGCATTATTCGGGGGGAAATAAAATAAAATGACATGATATGTACAGAAGCCAATAGAATGAAAATTTACAATTTAGAACAAATAAATAGTTTCAAGCATCATAAAAGTGAACATAAACACACAAGCACAGGTTCTACAATTAAGGAATTTTGCACTTCTGGACAAAATTTGGGATAACCCCATAAAATCTAGAAAGAGGGCTCAATGGATTTTTCCAGAGAAAATGAATTAAAAGGAGGGGGGAAAAACCTGTAGCAAATATTTAACAAGTGAAATGATTTGGATGTATTCAAAGAAAATTAAGATTAATTAATGTTCTTTATATCATGGACGTCAAATTCCCCACTGACCCATTTCTCCATAGCTAAAAGTGAGAAAAAACAATATTTGGAGACCTTAGACAGCTCCGGGTATTTCATAAAAAGTAAAACCAAGTCAGATTTCTTTGACAACCCTATTCTCTACTTTTTTCTATCAAGTCTCTCTTCCAACTTGAATAATCTAAATATGGCTGTGTGTGCAAGAGTGGGGAAAAGTCTCAGTGGTATAAATGCTTTATAATAGTTTCCACTGCTCAATAAATTTGTGCCACCCTCAGCATCCATAAATTGATATTTTTGATAATTGTCGAAAGACCAAAGCTATCTCAGACCACATGGCTGTTTGTAAGCTGCTATGCAGTTGACCCACTACTGCCTTCATTCTCTTTATAGATAGTAGCCTGTACAAAGAGAATCAGGTTCTCATTCTTCCTCCCCCTCTCTCCATACTCATTTATAGTGTGCATGTGGAGTGAAGGAAACAACATGAGTTGTTGTTTTTTTTCATGGATGAAGTTTCTGTTTTTTTGTTTGTAAACTTTCTATGAGTTGATTACAATAACAGTTTGTTAACAGCGATTTTTGAAATTTCAATCTTCAAGCTACAGCCCACCCATATGCTGGAACTTTAACTCTGATTTCAACCACAGATTGATCCAAGCATATATTATTGTTTCTCAAAATGGAATGGAAGTTAAAATGCCATTGATATTTACTTGTGCTGCATGATTTTTAAACAGCACAAATTTCATTACATTATTTTAACAGCTGTAATATTAAAAGAAATTGTGAATGTTTTTAAAAGCAGATCATATCAAAACTTTCTAAACTTTGAGGGCTGCTATGTAGGCTTATTTTTTACATTTCTTTGCATGCAAAATTCTTGGCAGAACATTTCAGGACTATTTACATAAACTTTTCTGTTGCAAACTTTATGCTGGACTTCTCACCAAAATTTTACTAGAACTGAAATGAAATATGAATTCTACTCAGGATAATTGGTGATCCAATTCCTTTATTTTTTCTGTTTTTATTTTATTCATAAACTCTTTTTTTTTTTCAACAGAAGCAAACACCAATAAAAAAGTACAAAACAAACAAGACATTAAAAAGTGAATTAAAAACACTAGCATATATACACATAATGTGTCCCTAATTGAATACTTAGAAATATGTTACAATGATGTTAGATTCCCACTCCTTGTGACATAGCACCCCCCAATTTTTAAATTACTAATTCTATCTGAACATTATTAATTTGTCATCTATTATCTGAATGACCAAATAGTTAACAGATAGAACAATAATAAAAAAGATTGAAATTTCAAAAATCTCTGTTAACAAACTGTTATTGTAATCAACTCATAGAAAGTTTACAAACAAAAAAAACAGAAACTTCAGCCATGAAAAAGAAAAAAAAATGATTATTTTAGCATATAAAGCATATCATTTACATATGTTATGAAAATTTTATTTATTTTATTTATTTTTATTTATTTATTTGTCACAACAGTATATATAAGCATAAGCACAAAATAACTATACTATATATAAGCATATCTATAAGCATAAGTATGTAATAACTATATTAATTGGATATAATGAAAGGAAACAATAGGACAGGAATGGTAGGCACGCTTGTCCTCTTATGCACGCCCCTTACAGACCTCTTAGGAATGGGGTGAGGTCAATAGTAGACAGTTTTTGGTTGAAGCTATGGGGATTTTGGGAAGAGACCACAGAGTCAGGTAGTGTGTTCCAAGTATTTACAACTCTATTACTGAAGTCATATTTTCTGCAATCAAGATTGGAGCGGTTAACATTAAGTTTAAATCTATTGTGTGCTCGTGTATTGTTGCAATTGAATCTGAAGTAGTCTTTAACAGGAAGGACATTGTAATAGATGATTCTATGAGTTAAACTCAGGTCATGTCGAAGGCGGCCGAGTTCTAAGTTTTCTAAGCCTAGGATTTCAAGTCTGGTGGCATAAGGTGTTTTGTTGTATTCAGAGGAGTGGAGAACTCTTCTTGTAAAATATTTTCTGTGGACAAGACATAGACAGATTAACGGGAGCCTTAAAAGCAAGAGATATGCCTAAGTATACAACCTTGACACTTTCCTTGAATTAAGCATAATCAAATGTAAGATGAATTCATTGCAGTGAGTTATTGGAGTTGTCTCACAACCTAATGAGATCTTCTCCAAGTTTCTGTTTTTGGAACTGTTAGATTCCAACACCTGTTAGTTGAAAAATATGGAAAGCTATTAATTTTAAAAATCCAAACTATAAATCTTAGTTAAAAGGTAGGTTAAAAAATATATGATTGAAACAAGATTCATTCAAAATATGTCTTCTCCCTTCCCATTTTGCTAAACTGATGGTTTTGAATAATGGCCCATCTCATTTTCTTTAGAAAAAAAAATAAAATATTTTGGGAACTGCAATTTTAAAAGACTCAGTCAACATCAGCCTGTGAATCAATGAGCTAAGTTAAAGCTCAGGAAATATTTTTAAAATGTCTTGTTCCTCTAGAGACCTTATAGAGAAGCAGTACCCATTAGAATGTTAATGTTGTGTAATTATAAATAGGTGTAAATAAACAATATATGGCAAAACACCTTAAGTCTCCAGAGATTTCACTCCTAGGCAATTCATGATTTGCTAAGTGCTTAGTACTTGGAGTATTTGAGTACAAGAATGTAACAGTATATTTTAGGATTTGAAACTATGAACTTAATTAGATTATGAGTATTTCTCAAGGCTTAAAGCAGTAGTTTTTCAAATATGTACACTGCCACTAGCAAGGGAGTAATTTCTGATTTGGAAAGGATATCTGAAAACAATCTGGATCAGCACAATATTGATCCACATATTAAAAGGAGGAGGGGGAGGGGGAAGAAAACATGATGGCATTGACTCATCAGGCTGACATAGTTTTTCTTTTTGATTTTTTTTTGTATTGTCATTGCTGTTTTCCATTAGCAGAAAACTGAGTCAGCCTAAAGCCTACTCTGTTTGCCATGAGGAATATATTAACTACTCTATTGTTCACGCTACTCTTTGGCATTTCATTCTTTCTATGTAAATCTCGTGAGAAGTTGAAGGAAGTGTTTGAACCATGAAGATAAGTTGTTGTAGCAAATATGTTTCCAAGGTACTATTAATTTCTTTTCTTTCTGGCTTGGAAAGTAACTGACATTTGATTGCTATCCCTAATTCAGTCCACACATATAGATCATGATGTGATGGTATAATCAGCTACATCTATGAATCAAAACTTAAAACAAAACAATTTACAATACCATTTGTTCAGACAGACAATCTTTCTCCAACATTTTGACTTCCAAGATTATCAGGAATATGGTGGGGATATGATGACCAGTATTTTTTTTGGTCTTTAATATTTTTCCTTCCTTCCTTCCTTCCTTCCTTCCTTCCTTCCTTCCTTCCTTCCTTCCTTCCTTCCTTCCTTCCTTCCTTCCTTCCTTCCTTCCTTTCCTTATGTTAATATAGAACATAAACTTGGACATTTCAACCCAATCAATGTTGATTTGCAATGTGGTACACTAAGCAATTTTTCAGTATTGAAGTACAAACTAAATATCTTTTGTGTTCGTGCTGTGACCTCTAAAGGCAGATGAAAATCAGGCTTATTTTTACTGTGGAACTTCTCTAAAAAGAACAGGAATAGACAATTACAACTTAAGTCCATCCTTGGCTTTAATTTGCAATTCCCGACCTAGAAAACTGTCCTAATATTACTATATAGGAACCATGGTGGTACAGTAGTTAGAATGCAATATTTCAAGATAATTCTGCTGACTGCCAACTGCCAGCAATTTGGTAATTCAAATCTCACTGGCTGAAGGTTGAATCCGCCTTTCATCCTTCTGAGGTTGGTAAAGTGAGGACCCAGATTGTTGGGGGCTATATGCTTAATCTGTAAACTGCTTAGAGAGGGCTGTAAAGCACTATGAAGCAGAACATAAGTCTAAGTGTTAAGTGCTATTGCTACATAGAGTACATATATTTTTGATTTTCCTCTATATTCCTATAGAAATTTTGCTTAATGTTTTATCATTGATGAATTAAAACAGCTTCTTGGGTTTCATCTATTCAAAAGTACTGAATTAAAGCCTCATGCAATACCTGCTTGTTTAAATAAATACATATTTGAGTAATGTTCACATGAAGCCTAGGTTTGAACCAGTTCCATATGTTCTGTTAGTCAGACAGCCCTTCTCCAATTTTTCATATCCCCTATTTTCTGTTCACTGTAGCTGGATTGTACTCTTTATTATGAAATATGTCCTGTAACACTGTGCAATTCCTTTTCCTCTAGGCTGTAGCAGTCTAATATTGCTTGCATGGTCACTTCTTTAGTTAATTTCAACAACTTTAGTTGTTGAAATAAGTTGTAAATTATAATGAAATTTCCTCTATGTTTCTAAACTCTTGTGACTTTTGCTTTAACAATACTTTCTTCATCTAAAGTATATATTAACTATAACAAATTATTATTATTTTTTAATTAAGCAAACTTATATTTCTGCATAACACACACAGAGTGATTCAGGAAGGCTTATAACATTAAAATTCCACAATATAAAACCTCTATACCACCACAAGCACCCCACAGCAGTAACAAAAACAAACCAGTCACTTGATTGGCTTTGTATCAAAATGGGTATCAAGAGGTGAATCAAGATGGATCCACTGACAGAACCATATCTTTAGAAACTTCTGGAAAAGTATCAAGGTGGGACTGATCTTATCTCTGGGAGAATGATATTTCTCCACATATTAGATGAAAGTCACATTGGTGCAAACCAGTATGTAAATTATATCCTCTGACTATATTTCAAAAGTCATGAAACTGTAATGGAATTCAAATTATTGTGAGTTAGCACGGGTACTTTATT
This sequence comes from Ahaetulla prasina, assembly GCF_028640845.1. Taxonomy (NCBI): domain Eukaryota; kingdom Metazoa; phylum Chordata; class Lepidosauria; order Squamata; family Colubridae; genus Ahaetulla; species Ahaetulla prasina. Next base: position 289,116,524 of record NC_080539.1, on the reverse strand, counting down.
TTATTTCAGGATGATGTTTCATATTTGCTCTTGTTCCTTCAACATGATGTAAATGGAAAATAGTAAAGATATTATTATGATTGTGCAGTTCCAGCCAAAAATGATTTTAATTATTCATGAGAATCACACTAATTTCAAAAGTCAAATATACAATGGATCTTTTAACTTTTCTTGCTTAACTATATTGTGCGATTAAGGAAATGTCCTTATTTCTTCTTTTCAGATTTGAAAAAAAAGTTAGATAAGTCAATACTAATTTTAAGGTTTCTATATAACTCCCATTGCCTAGCAGACTTCTGAAGTCAATAGCAATTTCTAATTAAATTTTAATGAATCTCACAATAGCCAAAAAGATGTTATTTTCTTGCTAGATAGAATTTAAGAGGAATAAACCTATCACATATCACATAGTGCAGTAAACTTTGTATTATAATGTTCTTTTTTTTCCATTGGAATATTCTTGATTACATCCAAGACTCTAAATATGAACCATGGTGGACTATATGTCTTGCTAAGTTTTTTGTAAGGAAGATCTAAGTTTCAAGAATGGTAATAATACTCAACTGTTTCATTTGTTAAATATTATTTATGCTTAATTAATATCTGATTGAGGCCAGATTAAATAAATCCTGCTACTTCCAAAGGGCCCTTTCAACAATACCTTGTTGAAAATAAGACCGAGTCTTATATTAATTTTTGCTCCAGAAGACGCATTAGGGCTTATTTTTTTGGTTAAGACTTATTTTTGGGGAAATACTAAATGCATCCATCTGACAATCTTAACTGGGGCTTATTTTGGGGGTAGGGCTTATATTACAAGCATCCTGAAAAATCATGCTAGGACTTATTTTCCTGTTGGGTATTATTTTTGGGGTATGGTGAACAACTAGAAATTATCTTCAAATTAACTTTTAGTAATCAACAGTGAATTGATCTTGTCTGCCATCAACCTGGTAATACATGTTCTAACTCTGAGGTTGAGCTTTTTCCTTGTGCTTTTGCACAGGAGAATGATAAGTTTGATGCAGCGTAGTATAAATGCTAAGTTCCTCTGAAAGAAATCATTTGCATTGCCTACTTATCCAATGGTCGGAGAGGGACAGCAATTCTTTCTTGAGGACAGAAATGGATAACATCAGATTTATTCCCTTCCCTCCCATCATAAATTCAACTTCTCTGTAATTTCCCTACTGTGGTTTAAAAGCAATATTTTTTTCCTATGACGCTCTTGTACATTTCAGCTAAAACTCTTTGCTTTCTAAGAGATTAACTCCAGCAATTCATTGGCTTCTTTGAAGAAGAATGAATGCTCCTTCAACTGAAGCAATTGTTGTCTTTATATCTAAGAGTTCCTAAGACCTTTCCTAAAATCATCAGCAGTAAAATAACATACTAAGAGTTATGGCCTGTTTTGCCTGTTCAAAATCCATCAGATTTTGTTTTTAAACTACTGTTTCCTTTTACTTAACTGGCTAATGTTTTCCTAGCCAATAAGAGTAAAGAAAAGGAACAGTAATATCTGGAATTTTTATTCCTATGTATAAATCAATATGTGCACTAAGTAGAAAAGAGATTGACAAACTGCTTTCTGAAACAGTAGAGCAAGAGAAATACCTAGTTGAATAGACAGTTAAGTTTAAGCTAAAGCTTCTATAAGCACAAAATTGAAGCAATATAAGCAGCCTGTGTGGATGTTTCTATGCCTTGAATGTAGAGTGATTAAAACTGTAGCTTTTCTTCAGTTCTTTCTGAAATGACATAATAATAACCACATCAAAATGGGTAATACAACTAAAACTAGGATTCAGAGATGTTCCTGGTCATGTTGTTCATCATATGGTCAGCCAGACGTTCAGATAGGATTTGGCATTTTTATCCACTATAGAATTTTTTCCAAGGACCTGGAGTAGCAGATGTGGATGTCTGATGGTCTTAACGGTATCATTGCAGGATGTAAGCTATTCCAACCAAAGCTGCCTTCTGCAATTGACTGATGGTGAATTTGTCAGTGCCAATGGTGTTCCAAGTAGTGCTACAGATTTTGGGGAGATTGTACCCAAGAGGTCAAATACTTTATTTATGTATTTGTTTGTTTGTTTTGTCCAGTAATATTATACTATCATAGTTTCTTCTTTTGTTTCATTTATGCTTCTAAGTTGAATGGGAACAGAATTGTTGCATCTAGACACAGACTTGGTACTTTTCCATTTCCAACAGTCAGTTTAAAGGAAAATGGCTGGTGTTTTATGTTTTGATTAGCAACTTGACCAAATTTGGGAGCCAGGGAGAGGGCGGGAAGATGGAGTAGAAGCAATAGTAATCTACCTCCCATGGTGAGAAATTATATGCAGACTAAATGGAAAATATTTTTAGAAAAGAGATTGTTTGAATGGTATATATAGGAAATATTACTTGCATGAATAAACCCTTACATTTAATTCAAGCAAAAGAAACAACTAAAAAAAAATATCAAAAGCTGAAATTATTCACAAAACAAAAGAAACAAAATTTCAACTACATTGAAAGGTATAAATAACATTTCCTGAATAATGCTATTGATATATCATCATCTATTATAGGAACTTCAAACATAACTTCATAAGTTTATTTAAGAAAAACAGTTGAAAAATCCTTAAACGCATTGAGATTCTTTGTACCATTCTGGTGCTCCAGGCATAATCAAAATGGGAAACTAAAATGCTATTTATGAACCACATAGCATACATGTTAATTCAGAGCTCAGAGATTCAACTAAAGACTGGAAAAGAGGGAGATAGTTCTGCTGAAGGAACTCTATGAATCATGAGGAAATTGCTTTTTGATTCAAATTTATATCTGGAATTATAACTCTATTTATTTATTTATTTATTTATTTATTTCGATTTTTATACTGCCCTTCTCCCGAAGGACTCAGGGCGGTGTACAGCCAAGTAAAAATACACTATATACAGATTAAAAGAAATTAAAAGAAAACATATTATAATGTGGCCGAGAATTTAAAACAATTTAAAATCTTAAAATATAAATAACCCCAATAAAATTTTAATCCAGTCCCGCTTGAATAAATAGGTGCGTTTTCAGCTCACGGCGAAAAGTCCGAAGATCAGGCACTTGACGTAAGCCAGGGGGAAGTTCATTCCAAAGCATAGGAGCTCCCACAGAGAAGGCCCTTCCCCTGGGGACCGCCAACCGACATTGCTTGGCAGATGGCACCCTGAGAAGGCCCTCTCTGTGTGAGCGTACGGGTCAGTGGGAGGCAAAAGGTAACAGCAGGCGGTCCCGTAAGTACCCGGGTCCTAAGCCATGGAGCACTTTAAAGTACCCAGGTCCTAAGCCATGGAGTGCTTTAAAGGTGGTAACCAGAATCTTGAAGCGCACCCGAAAGACCACAGGAAGCCAGTGCAAACTGCGCAGGATTGGTGTTACATGGGAGCAATGAGTTGCTCCCACTATTACCCGCGCAGCTGCATTCTGGACTAGCTGCAGCCTCCGGGTGCACTTCAAGGGCAGCCCCATGTAGAGAGCATTGCAATAGTCCAAGCGGGAAGTGACAAGGGCATGAGTGACCGTGCATAAGGCATCCCGGTCAAGGAAGGGGCGCAACTGGCGCACCAAGCGTACTTGGTGGAAAGCCCTCTTGGAGACGGCCGCCAAATGATTGTCAAACAACAGCCGCCCATCCAAGAGGACACCCAAGTTGCGCACCCTCTCCGTTGGGGCCAATAACTCGCCCCTCACAGCCAGCTGAGACTGCAGCTGACTTACCGGGGTGCCGGCATCCACAGCCACTCCGTCTTGGAGGGATTGATCTTGAGTCTGTTTCTCCCCATCCAGACCCGTACGGCTTCCAGACACCAGGACAGCACTTCGACAGCTTCGTTGGGGTGGTCCGGGGTGGAAAAGTACAGCTGCGTATCATCAGTGTACAGATGATAACTCACCCCGAAACCACTGATGACCTCACCCAGCAGCTTCATGTAGATGTTGAACAAGAGGGGTGAGAGAATCGACCCCTGAGGCACCCCACAAGTAAGGTGCCTCGCGGTCGACCTCTGCCTCCCTGTCAACACCGTCTGCGACCGGTCAGAGAGATAGGAGGAGAACCACCAATAAACGGTGCCTCCCACTCACAAACTCTCCAACCGGTGCAGCAAGATACCATGGTCGATGGTATCAAAAGCCGCTGAGAGATCTAATAGGACCAGGGCAGAGGAACAATCCCTATCCCTGGCCCTCCAGAGGTCATCCACCAACGCGACCAAAGCTGTCTCCATACTGTGACCAGACCGGAAGCCGGACTGGAACGGGTCTAGATAGATGGCTTCATCCAGGTACCAGGGAAGCTGCCATGCAACCACACTCTCTACAACCTTCGCCACAAAGCAAAGGTTGGAGACTGGATGATAATTTCCCAAAATAGCTGGGTCCAGGGAAGGCTTCTTGAGGAGGGGTCTCACCACCGCCTCTTTCAAGGCAGCGGGAAAAACCCCTTCCAACAACGAAGCATTTATAATTCCCCGGAGCCAGCCTCTTGTCACTTCCTGAGTAGCCAGCACCAACCAGGAAGGACACGGGTCCAGTAAACATGTGGTCGCATGTAGCCTCCCCAGTAACCTGTCCACGTCCTCGAGAGCCACAGTCTCAAACTCACCCAAACAACCTCAACAAGACGTGCCTCTGCCATCCCACTTGGATCATCGCAATTTTGGTCTAAACTATCCCGAAGCTGAACAATTTTATCGTATAGATAACTGTTAAACTCCTCAGCACGTCCCTGTAGGGGGTCATCCCACCACTCCTGATGGAGGAGGGAGCGAGTCACCCGAAACAGGGCGGCCGGGGGGTTATCTGCCGATGCAATGAGGGTGGAAACGTAAAAACGCTTCACCTCCCTCATTGCCACTAGGTAGGTCTTAGTAAAAGATCTCACTAGTGTCTGATCAGCCTCGGAACGGCTAGACCTCCAGATACTCTCTAGGCGTCTTCTCTGGCGTTTCATCTCCCTCAGCTCCTCAGAGAACCAAGGAGCCAATTGAGATCTACGCCGGGTCAGAGGCCGCAAAGGCACGACACGGTCCAAAGCCCCAGCCGCAGCCCGTTCCCAGGCCGCAACTAGTTCTTCAGTCATGCCGTGGGCAAGATCCTCAGGGAACGGCCCAAGCTCCATCCGGAACCTCTCAGGGTCCATCAGGCGCCTGGGACGGAACCAACGTATTGGCTCCATCTCTTTGCGGTGGTGAGCGGCGGTCCGAAAGTCCAGGCGAAGGAGAAAATTATCTGACCATGACACCGGTTCCGTCACTAAATCTTTTAATTCCAGATCATTAATCCACTGTCCAGAGATAAAAATCAAATCTAGTGTGCCTCCCCCCGTGTGTGTAGGGCCATCAATTACTTGAATCAGGTCCATGGCCGTCATGGAAGCCTGGAACTCCTGAGCTACCGATGACGACAAGCCGGCCGATGGCAATTTGAAATCCCCCATGACCAAAAGTCTGGGAGTCTCAACTGCCAGCCCGGCAAGCACCTCCAGCAGCTCAGATAGGGCTGTAATCACGCAGCAAGGAGCCAGGTACATGGTCAACAAACCCATCTGATTCCTATGGCCCCACTAACTCTAGAAGGCCCAACTCTAGAAGGGTATGACTCAATGCTGTCCTATACTATGCTGAGTCAACTGTGGCTCAGTAATTGCTGAGGAAGTCATTGGGGGAAGGATATGTCTGTGTGTCACGAGATTTCACAAAAGAAAACAGCAAAAGGTGAAAGCAAAGCAAGGAGAGATGAAAGAACAGTAAAATCACTGAACTCTTGCTATCAAGCCCTCAATTATGTGATATTCCCATATAAGAATGTTTTAAAGCAAATAGAAGATAGATATGGAAAGTGAAGAAACTAGAGAATTAATCATAGGCTAGGTACTGTGTCAAAGACATACGTACATACATACATACATACATACATACATACATACATACATACTGTCTTTTAATAAAGATAAAACAAAACAAAAAGCTATCCACTGCAAAGTTGGATAATACAATTTAAAAATAGTTCAGAAGGTTTTTTCCCCAAATGCACTACTATTTTCATATTTATTTTTGCCTTAAAATACATAAAAAAGAAATTCTTGAAACAAAAAACTGTGTTATTTTGATAGGGTTAATCTACCATATAAGCTACAGATTGCATAAACATTTTTCATTGAATAAGCCATAGATTTATTCACAATAATAGAAAATATGTTACAGTTTGGTTCACATTCACGCTCGGTCTCTTAATGATTGAATTATTAGATTGTATTATGTGTATTTGCCTTTTCAGTATTTTAGAGTGCTTTAGATGAGTCTTTAATTCTATAATAATTGAATTGTACATGGAGTTGAATTCAGGAAACTTCCACTTGAAATATTGCCAAATTATTCCACTTTTTTAAATCTTTTATTTTCCACAGCCACACTGACATACAGAACAAATCAGTGAAAGAAATATGGGAGAGAAAAGTAAAAGAACTGTGCAAGATCTTTTGAGCAATAGCAAAGGAGTCTGGGAGCTGAAATCACCTTTAGGAAGCTCTATTTGGAAATGCCAGGAATTGAACCTAAGACCACCTGTATGTGTGTTTTACCATTGAACTTAATCATTTTTTCTTGCTAAAAGAGTTGTTCTTCCTCCATTGAAAAATCTTATATTCCATCTACATTGACTGGAACAAGAGCAAGATATTGCTTATGGGGATTGTCTAAATCCAACTACTCTGGAAACAGAATTGTTAGGTAAAAGAAATACTAAGGATGATGATTTACAGTGGGAAAGAATTAAGTAATTAAGAATTAAGTAATTTGTATAAACTTCCATTACATGTGAATTCAAGAAAATAAATATTAGGGAAATGCTTAGATTACTAGTTTTAAATAAAGTAACAATAGATTTCTATTTCACAGATAAAATATAAAAGTACAGAGGTATGTTAGCACCAGTCATACGTAACATTAAGAGAAGATACGCAATGAGAAAATTTCATTATTCCATTATTTCTGATAGTTTCTAAAAATACTAATATTTTGATACCAATTATTCCATAGATAGCTAAAAACTGTTTGGATGTATGAGAAACATCATATGTCAGCTTCTGTGAAGACAAGGCTGTGTGCTCTCATCACTTCTTTTCTCTCTGTATACCAATGACTGCATCTCAAAAGACCCATCTGTTAAACTACTGAAGTTCACAGATGACACAACAGTGATCGGTCTCATTCGAGACAATGATGAATCCGCATACAGACAGGAGGTTGAACAACTAGCCTCATGGTGCAACCAGAACAATCTGGAACTGAACACACTCAAAACTGTAAAAATGGTGGTGGACTTTAGGAGAAGGCCTCCCATACTACCACCTCTTACAATACTAAACAACACAATATCAACAGTAGAGACCTTCAAATTTCTAGGTTCTTTACCATATCTCACAACCTAAAATGGATATCCAACATCAAAAACATCATCAAAACAGCATAACAAAGAATGCTCTTTCTGCGCCAACTCAGAAAGCTCAAACTGCCCAAGGAGCTGCTGATACAATTCTACAGAGGAGTTATTGAGTTTGACATCTGCACCTCTATAACTGTCTGGTTTGGTTCTGCAACCCAACAAGAAAAACACAGACTTCAGAGGATAATTAGAACTGCAGAAAAAATAATTGCTACCAACCTGCCTTCCATTGAGGACCTATATACTGCACGAGTCAAAAAGAGGGCTGTGAAAATATTTACAGATCCCTCGCATCCTGGACATAAACTGTTTCAACTCCTACCCTCAAAACAGTGCTACAGAACAGCTAGACACAAGAACAGTTTTTCCCCGAACGCCATCACTCTGCTAAACAAATAATTCCCTCAACACTGTCAAACTATTCACTAAGTCTGTACTACTATTAATCTTCTCATCGTTCCTATCACCCATCTTCTCCCATTATGACTGTAACCTTGTTGCTGGTATTCTTAAGATTTATATTGACTGTTTCCCTATGACTATCATTAAGTGCTATACCTTATGATTCTTGACAAATGCATCTTTTCTTTTGTGTATGCACCAAGACAAATTCCTTGTGTATCCAATCACACTTAGCCAATAAAGAGTAAAAGAAAAGAAAGAAAAGTCTATGACCTTTCCTTTCTTTTCCTTTCTTTTCCTTTCCTTTCCTTTTTTGTTCCTTCCATGATATTAAAAACAAAATTTATGCAAATAAAAAACTTAATTCAAAACAATATTGATGTATCATGATTAATGTTTTGTTGTCTTAAACATTAAAACTGAAATCTATGCATATTTATCAGAGAAGTAAATCTGGTTTGCCAAAATCTTGTTGAAATATAAACAAGGGCCAAACTTATATCTCCTTTGAAATATTTCCAGAATTAAGCAGCTTTTGACTTTTTGTCCAAAACTAAAATAATAATAATAATTCATATTTAGTTTTTAAAACTTTAAATGGAAATATAAAATATTTAAATTTCCAATCATTTAAAGAAAAATAAACAGACTGCAATTTAAATTGCAGACTGTGTTGACTTAGGCAGAGACTCTGTATGAATTCCTATGCTGTTATAGTTTTACAAGTAATTGACCATATTCTCACAATTTACCTTTGAAATTTAATTCATCGTTGGGTTTGGTACTTACATTTCCAAAATTTCTGTTTGTAACTATATTTTGATGCTCTATAACAGAGGAGAATTGCTTCCTTTACTGTTCAGGAAATGCAGGATTACCTGAAGGTAAAAGAGACAATCTTCTATCATTGTGAAGTTACAAAATATATTTACAAGCAGAGATTTTTGGAATTTTGGTATTAGGAATAAGAAGGAGTACAGGAAACATTACAATAATGTTATGTCTATGTAGATTCTCAGTCATCCAGGTCATGGTTTTCCCAAAGGTGCTTTTTCAAGAGGCAACTGGACTTTCTGTTTTTTTCTTTGAACATGTTTGGTTTCTCATCCAAGAAGCTTTTTCAGCTCTGACTGGATGGTGAGGAATGGAAGGATTTATGCTCCCTGCAGACAGCTGGTCATTTGCATTCTTTTAGAGAGTTGTTGAAGCCACCTGGTGGTTTATCTGGGTCCTCAGGGTTATCTGAGTAGTGCAAATGGGTGTGGAGCTTTCTTGGAACTGCTAAAAGGACTGTCCTGTAGACTGGAGACAAATGATGTCATATCTCTCCCACTCTGTTGAGAAAGGGCTGTTCAATTTTGACATATATGCCTCTTTGACATATTGCCCACATATATGCCTCTTTCAAACTACAGGTCCCCTTTGTCCAAAATGTGGACTTTGCTGTCTTCAAAAAAAAGGCCCTTTGTCTTTTACATGCAAAACACAGATGGACTGCTGAATCTTGTCCTGATGGGTTTGTTCTCCTATGTTGTGCCATCTGTTTATGAAGTAGTTGTTTTGTTTCCCCAATGTACAGATCTGCATGTGTCTCACTGCATTATACTGCATATACCATGTTGCTCAGTTTGTTTTTGGGTGTTTTATCTTTGGGGTTTAAAGTGTGCACGTGTGTTGTGTTGGCTGAAAATCCTCCTGTGCTTTTCATATATCCCTGCAATGTATGGAATGACAACATTGCTTTGTTTATTGTTTTCTTCTTTATCTGTTAAGAAGGAGATCCTGTGGGGTCCTTTTTGGGATTTGAGGAAGGCCAACTTGGGGTAGCCACATGTTCTGAGGACTTCTTTTATGTGTTTTAGTTTGTTTTCTTTCCCAACTTTGCTGGTAGGCAGGCCTTCAGTTCGGTAGTGTAGGGTTCTGATAATCCCCATTTTGTACTCCACTGGGTATTGAGACTCAAAATGTAAATATTGATCTCTGTTTGTGGGTTTTCTGTAATCTTCAATGTTAAGTCTTCTGTTTTCCTTAATGTGTACTGTACAGTCCAGGAAGGCTGGAAGCAGTAGAAACAAAAGCCCAAAACTCCTTCACAGGAATTCCACCCACTCACTGGTATAGGTATGTGAACAATACTTGGGTCAAGATCAAAACATAGGAATTTTAAGCGTTCACCAAACATATCAACTCTGTGGACAGATACATCAAATTCATGCAGGAAGATTTTAAGGAAAATAGTCTAGCCTTTCTGGACTGTGCAGTACTAAATAAAGATAGAATGTAAATCTAAACACTAATAATATAATTTCTATCATGATGGGAAGGAATTTGAATCTAGGATTTTTGGGTTATTTTTTTTATTATTATTTTACTTGTCTTCGCTACCACTATTACTTTTAGTAAAGGTCTTGTCACAGTGAACTGAGGTTATTTTTAATATATGACTTTAAAGTTATATATAGCTACATAGAGAATACCTAATTTATATTTAATTTCTGTATGATTTCGACCATGTTTAACATTGCATGGGCCAATGTCCTCTATCTTTAAGTATCTCCTTTATTTGTATTACTTATATATAGCTAATTTATAGTTTACCATGCAATCTATAAAAGCTACTTAGAATTTAGTTGTATAGAACTACTTTAATTAGGTGCTGCCAAATTTAGAATCCAAAGAGTAGCAACCAGGGCACAATTCAGTCCACCAGCAAAATCAACCATGAATTCATCACAGGGAAAAGCTCATTGTTAACTAATCTAAATGACAGAGCAAATGGGAAGAGAGTTCACTGACAGAGAATTCTAATCATCAGAACTCATAGTTGGTTGTAAAAAGAGAAAACCAAGGTTGCAGAGGAGGGTTAGGAAAACTGGGGAAAATATATATCATACAAAGATAATGATATACTGTGCACACAACTTTTTTTACTACCTCTCAGTCATTAGCCATATTGGGTCAAACAAGCTTTTCATATTTTTGAAGCATTGCACATTGTGAAAATCAATTTTCACTGTTTTTACTATTTCTGTTTACAATGTGTACAGTGATGCTTCCACTACACCTCCTACATTCTATGTTTTTCCTTCTTAAATTATAATACTGTTATCATTATCTGGATATAGCTGTTAATTCACATATCAAATTGATGTATAGTTAGATCAAAATATTTGCTCCGAACATTTTTCTTTGGTGACTACAGTACTGCTTCTTAATATTATAAAATAATATTAATATTTGCATTCATTTTTGTATTACTAGTAATAATATTTGAGGAAGGCGAAAAACTCTTACGTTGTTCCACATCTACTGCAATTTTATATGATAATTTGTTACATATGCAATATTATTATTATTATTATTATTATTATTTTATTCAAAAAGTTTTACAAAAAAATTTTTCCCCCTTTCCCCCCAACCCCTCTCCCTTCACTAATCCCCTCCCCCCTCCCCCCTGACTTCCCGGAAAAAGCACAAGGTATAGTTAAAAATAAAACAAACATATGCTAAGAAAATTTTTCCCCAAAACTATTATACCAATTTTCCCTCTCTAAGCTTTGACTTCCTCCTAACATAACCAAAATCCTTCAAAAAATTTTTTTACAATTAACAGTAATAAAATATATAAATCAATTGAACAAATTAATCCTAAAGTATTTAAAACCAGCTAAAGCATAAAAATCCAATCCAATTCAGAGAATATCTCCCTTATAGCTTCTATAACCATATAATTTTCCCCCCAGGTCTTTCTTACATAAGATCTTTCAAGAATATTCTATTTAAAATTCAGTACAACACATTATAAAATTTCAATACAGAAAATTACAATATCTATTCAACTTTAGTCCTTCCTCGTCAAAATCCAGTATAAATCCAAATATCTAGTCTTTTATGATAGATATAAAACATATAATCAACCCATTTCTTCCAGATCTTCCTCACATATTGTCTTTCAGGGACACTAATATTTTTGTCTGTTAATATTTCAAAACAACCTTGTTTCAAGGATAATACTTTTGTCTCTTGTCATTTTTTTTGATGCATTAATCTCTATCTTCATTACTCCTTTTGAAAAGTCAGTCACCATATTTCCTAGTAGTTCTTTATGTCCAAGAATCCACAAATTACTGCCGTATATTCCATCAGTCCAAAAAGAGAACTCTTGGAAAGCATTAACCCTGTGAATTTTTTTGGTTCGGGAGACAGCCTCCTGTAGCACAAATTCAGGCATTTCATCCAAACTATTTAAAAGAAACTTCTTTACATCAACTTGTTTATTCACGATCATATCTTCATATTTATCCACTTTTGTTTGTATCTCCTCCATTCCATTTTCCAAGTCCTGATTACAATGGTTAATTTCCTCCAAGCTCTCATCCAAAACGTCCTCATTTTTTGTCAATTTGTATTTTTGAATAATTAAATACATTCTTTCTGTGTAATCCTGTATAAAGTCACGAATCCATTCTTCTGAAAGAACCTTCATGGCAAAGTTCTTGCTGAAAATCCCCTTATAAAATACTTAAACAACATAATATAATCCAACAATCCACAGTCCAACACAATAAAATAAAATCTCCATTCAGTCTCGATTTCGCAGCAAGGCTCCTTTCCTTTCCCTTTCCTTTATCACTCTACTTTCAGTTGCTCTCAAACGCCATTTTAAACAGTTAAAGGAAGAAAAAAAATTTTTTTTTCTCTTTTTAAAGAAGGTGGAAGTCAGAAAATCAAAAATACTTGCAAACCAATAATTGTTCACTCATGCTTCTTCCGTCTGCTTATAGAAATCCACAAAAAGAAATCAATTGTTAGCAGAAGTGGACACCTTCCTCTTTTCCTGCTTTTGCAGGAGCACGCTGAATACTGGAGATTAAAGGAGGATTCAATGGGATTCAACCTTTCGGGACTTTGCATAACAAAAACAAAGCCCCTAGGGGAATCTACCACTCTCCCCCCTGCTCTTTCTCTCTCTTTCAACCAGAGAGGGAAATTGAAGCCAGGAACAGCTGTTCGTTGCTGTTTTCACCGGCTTTTACCATATCCAGTGCGCAGTGCCATAAATTAGCACCCAGCGAGAAAGGTGGCGCCAAGCGGAAGTCCTCAATAATATTATTATTTACATTTATTAGTGTTCTTGGTGGTGGTGGTAGTTTTAATGTCACATATGTAGTAAATAACATATTCCCAAAAGAGATTGATCTTGCAGTAAACCTACCAATGCAGGAAAGCAAATGGGCAAAGACCAGAGGTAGGTTTCAGCAGTTGACCAGTTCTGGAGAACTGGTAGTGGAAATTTTGAGTAGTTCAGAGAGCCAGTAGTAAAAATTCTGGGGCCCCCGCCCCCATCTATTCTCTGCCTCCCAAGTCCCTCCCAAGTGATCAGAAGAAAATGGGGATTTTGCAGTAACCTTCCTTTGGATTGGGGAGGTAATGGAGATTTTAAAGTATCCTTCCCCTGCCACACCCACCAAGCCAAGCCCACCAAGCCACTCCATACCCACCAAGCCACGCCCACAGAACTAGTAGTAAAAAAATTTGAAACCCACCACTGGCAAAGACTCGTGTAAGCTTCCATCTCTAATAAGAAACTAGTTTACAATTTTGTAGGTTATTTGCTGGACAATTCTGGGAGCTGCTGTGCTACTAAATAGCTCAGGATCCACTTTGAAGATTCTATCTTTTTAAAAGCAAAAACATTTTATATAGTACAGAATATGTTACATGCCGCAATTTCTAAGTTCAGTATTGGGCCTCTCCATTTAAGATAAAGAAACAACACAAAACTCAAAAGCTGCTTCCATACAAAATAGACAAGGAGGAGGAGGGCAACTTACAATCCAAATCAGAATGACTAATGGAGAAGTTGGATAATGAGATTTGCAAGAAAGGCCCATTTTGCCAATTGCTAACACGCAGTCTAATTTTCATGTGGCCCTCAGGTAATCAATAAATTATCTGTCTTTTCCATAGGACAGAAAGGGAGAAGGGAAAAGAGTGAGAGTTTCCAAAGGAGATGAAAAAAAATGATATTAAAAAGAAATAAATGAACCCACACTTAACTTTGGTCTCATCCAGTGCTTGTTTCAGTCACCAATTATCATTGAGTCAGTCATACATTATCTGTTGAAGGGTATAATCCACTCAGAAACATCTGGAGTATGTGGGCTTCTAAAATGAATGAATGAATGCTTTAACAATGACAATAGATTCCACCACAGGGGTGAAATTCAGCAGGTTCTGACAGGTTCTGGAGAACCGGTAGTGGAAATTTTGAGTAGTTCAGAGAACCAGCAAATACCACCTCTAACTGGCCCCAGAGTGGGGTGGGAATGGAGAATTTGCAATATCCTTCCCTCAGGAGTGGGGAGGGAATGGGGATTTTGCAGTATCCTTCCTCTGGAATGGGGTGGGAATGGAGATTTTGCAGTATCCTTTCCCTCCCATGCCTACGAAGGCACGCCCACAGAACTGGTAGGGGAAAAATTTTGAATTTCAACCCTGATTCCACATCATAGATTTAAATGGATGCGCAATGGATGAGAAATGCGAGCATAATAGAACTTTTCCTTTTGGTTTGTTCTCTGTACTCTCTGTACTTTTGTCTGTAAAATAATTTCCCTGAAACCCCAGAGAAGATAGATTGTCGAAGAAGGATTTATTCCACTGGTAGGTGTCTTTCAATCACTGGAACAATCCTGTGTAAATATGTGTAAAAAATAAATAACTTAAGAACTTAGAAATGGAACAGCTGAATAAAGTTTAGATAAAAATTATCATGGTTTTCCCTGAACAATTAAAAAAAAACAACCAAAAAAACCTAGTAAAGCTACCTTGATTTTCTTTGAACAAACTTTCCATACTGTTATAGCCTTCTTAAGACTGTGCATTTCAAAATGGCATATCTATGGCTAGCTAATCCTCTGCGAATGCATCTATAAATACTCTGCTTCCTCTCCCCCCATCCCCAGAAAAGCCAGTCTGTGGTATTTATCCAGCCGTAGACATGGTTTGGAGACACAGATTTGCTTTTCTTACTACCTTTTGTCCAAAACCCTGTGGGAGATGATGTGCCATTCTTTCTTTGCATTTAATGCTGACTAAAAAAAGAAAAGGCTGCTCCTTGTAGCTAAATAGCTATGTTGTTTAAATCTCTATTACTGCTACAGCAGCGTAAGGTGAGGTAAAAAAAACCCAAAACTTTTATCTTCTGAAATATTAGCAGAGTTTGCCAGATCTTATTTCAGATAAATCCCTGTTATCGCTGGCATGTTTGGTTGTTTCAGCTTGGTATTATTTAAGATGCTTTCTGGAAATATTGTCTTTTGTCCTAGGGATAAACTAATCTGTCAGAACCGCTCCAGTGATTATAGGCTGTGGTGCACTAAGCACCTTTAAAGACTGATGGACAGTGGAATCATTTTGCAAAGCTCTTGCTTTGAGCTCAGGGGTGTATATTGCCCCTTTCATTTAGCTATTTTGCTTTGCATCTCCTGGCACAGGAAAAAAAAAAAGATGCAGTTAAGTATGATTCCTGTCTTCCAGAAGCAAGGCTGTGATTCACAAGGCATTTTTCCGGTTACTGCTGTGCAAAGTATCTACCATGAAAATGATCATGCTTTGGCACTGGAAACCGAACAGTGTGCAACAAAGCATGGTTTCAGCCTGAAGCTACTGATGAATAGGAGGATCTGCCATTTTTTTCCTCTCTCTTTAAAGTCCATTCAAGTAAAGAGCATAAGAGAGTAAGGCTAGTGGAAAAAGTCTGCAGAACTGCACATACTGTTACTGCACAGCAGTCAAAAGAACTGCTACTGCTTACCCAAGTATGTATGTATATATCAGTAAGATACTATTGTTATTGAAATTTGCATTTTTATACGTTGGTGTTCTTGGCTTCTTGATTTATTTGAGCACTGGATTTTAGATCAAGTTACGAACACTAAAAGTTGTAAAAGCCTTAGTGCTGTTTGGATTCAATTTCAACGGGTAGTAATTGTCTAACCATATAATACAAATTCTAAAAAAAACCCCTCTCTTTATATAAAATGTATAGATTCTGGATATCTTTAATTGTACATATTCATATAAAATTACAGAAAATCTGATAAATGTATGTTTTCAAACAAACAAACAAACAAACAAATATCTTGTTTTCAGTGAAAATATATTAGTAGCCAAAGAAGGATTTCTATATTTTTTCTTGAGGGTTATTTCTGAACAATTTCTGTTGAGCTGTTCAAATGCATAGATATAAATATTACAAATCTTGTGAAATATAATTTTCTAACTTTTTACCCAAACCATGGATATAATTCAGAATTCATTACTGTTTATAAATCTTGGCAATTTCACCATTGATGAGTGCTTTTTAGGGCGGTAAATATACATTCAATGTGAGAAAAGGCAAATGAATCTCTAGAGCTGTATCAAAATTGTCTAAAACATTTAGAAACTGTTTTGATGAAGATTTTTTTTCTAAATTGGAATAAAAATTGAATTTAAAGGACATAAAGGTTAAAGTAAGTCAGTATTCTTTTATATATTCATAAATAGGAAGTGTATTTTACTCTCTTGTAATAAACACAACTTAATAATTCTTAATTCTGCCTTAGACTGTATTCTTTCTTTTAATAAACATCATATTGGGAAAGTTACTATTCTACTTTAATATTAAAGGAGCAAAGCAATTAAAACACTCACAAAGCAATTTGTGAATTGCCCATAAATATACATATGTTTCTACTCACTTCTTATACATTGTACAATGCACTAGAGTATAATAATATGATATTATGATAGGAAAACAATTAATTGTTAGACTTTGGAGCAGCATAAAACTTGTATTCTCAAATCCAAAAGCATATTTTGTAAAGAATAACATATGCTTCTGGGTTTTATATATATGTATACTGAGCTATGTATCAACAGATAAAATAAAGCTGCTGCAGATGATAATATCTCATGCTTTATTGATGTATTGATGTATTGATGGGTTTTTTTTGTTTTGTTTTGCTGTTGCTTAAGACAGACAGATGGACAGCAGAATCTTCCATGTTAGTAGTTTCATTTTGCACCAATAATAAAACTATGGTTTAAATGTTTGAAATTTTATTTTCCAGGATTAATGATCTTAAGAAGGAGCCATCTATGTGGCACAAAGGAAGATAAAGTTTAAGCAAATTCCATAGTTTTAACCTAAACTGGAAAGCTATAAATACCTTCTACTTTATTTTTACAAACTCACTGGTCTCTTAATGATGACGATACAACTATGCTACTGATTCTACTGTCATATTAGGACCTATTTTGTATGCTTGCCAGAATCACCTACATGTATTCAGCAAATAAATTTGATTTAGCATTGGATCTCAAGGTATATCAATCACATCTGCAGATGAAATTCAGTTTTTAAATGGGATTGTTGGATGAATTAAGTATTTAGGTGAATTTGATGTTTTAATGATAGTTCTGAGTACTTCTGGTTTTGGCTACTCTGTACCATGTATTCCTTCATATGTGGAAAATGCAGAAAAAGGTTGAGTGGTATGATGGACAGCTGAAATACTATTTTCTCATCTTTCTATTTTGAACATATCTAAGAAAGCCCTTTCTGTTAATCTATACATCATTTGCTAAAGTCATATTATTCTGAGGTTTTCTTTTCTAAACCACACAGATACTGTTCCAGCTACTTGACATACATTTCCATTGTGTCCTGACTCTCTTTTCATTTCCTGTATGTATCCTTTCCCCCAGAAATTACTTTTTCAATTATGTGATAAACTTTGTTTGTAGCCACTGATTACTTCGGTTGTTTTCCATCAGCTTTCTTTGAAATTGTGCTTATAGCAGTGTTTTTCAAACTTGATTTGGAATTTTGGGAGCTAAAGTTAATGTTGCCAAGTTTGAAAAAAAATACTGGCATATAGTAAGAATTCCCATCCATACTGAATACATATTCCATTCATTTCTCCTTGCAGAAGATCCTACTTATTATTGCCCTGATTTTATTAAATTTTGTGGTGGTGATGCTCCTTTGGGAGGGAGGAGTTCATGGCATGTGTCATTATATGAGACATAAGCATTCACATCTTTGCTCTCAATAAAACTGCTTAACAAAGAATATATTGCCATGACTGTCTTGTTCAAAATCTATAAATCTGTATTCAACACTTGGCAGAGTTTTTGGCAGTGCGCTTTTCTCTGTTCCTCTTCTTGAACAATGTGGGAGGTTAAATCTTACTGAGAAATTCATTAAGTGACAGAAGTTCAGGAGAGGTTGAACTTGCTACTCAGCCATGCCAATCTGCCTACTAACCCACAGAATCTAATGATTCCAGAGTGCAGAAGTGTCTTGCCACAAAGGATGAGGGTTACTCATCAATCTCCTTCTCAGGAGAAGCAAAGCAAACAAACAAACAAGAAAGTGTTATCTGTTTTAGTGCTAATCTTGGCATTTGATGGAGCCAATGACCAGAGGTTCTTCAAGAAAGGCTAATTGCACCCTGTGAGCTGAATGATCATAAGGTGCAAAATGGCACCATCAGAGGAAAAACAAATCAATGGACATTACTTAATATCATTAAAAGACTGGCCCAGAAAACAAATGAAAAGATACGGATTTATTTTTAAGAATTGTAGATGCTTATTTTAATATTGGTGCAAGATTCTTTCTGAATTGGTTCAGTACAACTATTCTATAAACATTTTGATCCCAAATTCTGAAGGCTGCTGCTCTTCCTTTCCTTATGTTATCTTTCTATCTTCCTGAAAAGAGATGCAGAGGGAATATTAAAATAAAATAAATAAAAAATGAAATAATAATAAAATAAAATATAAAATAAAATAGTTTAGTATCTTGCTGAAGTAGGCCAGATTAATGCCTTCTAATCAAGGTATTTTTTTCCCCTTTCAATTCTACCAACACATAAAGCAGCTAAAAATGTGGTATTTCCACATTACAGCTAATGGACTAATTGTATTTTCAAATCAGATCTTGAATCTTGAAGGGGCTCAAAATAAATTATTTGGCTTATAGTTCTTGGACTACAAAATTGAATCGTGCCATCTCCTAGTCTTTGATTTCCCAAATGTGTTTTCCTCAGACTATTTTTCTTTCAAATCAGAAAAGCCACTATTTTTCTTACTCAGAAGTGCTATCTCTTATTATAAAAGTTGATTCAGAGTGCAATTCTGTTTAAATGCTCAAAATGCAAAAGCTTCACAAAGAAACAGAAGTGCTAGAAATACTTTTAATGCCTGTATTATATCAGTTTCAATAAAGGCTTTTTGTAAAACAGAGTTTATAAATTGTCCTATAATTTTAGCTCAAAACAATGGGTTATGGGGTGCAGAATCCACTGTAGCATAGTTCCAACTGAGAGATAGTGAATTCTTTTTAGGCTATTGTGATTATTTCTTTATACGAAAGATGCTTCATGGGTTTGACTTCATTATTGAATTAAAAATAGAGGGCTGCTTTCTTTCTTTTTCTTCCTTTTCTTTTATTTACTTTGTTGACCACCTGCTGGATTCCTTTAGATATTTGGTTTCAGGTAAAGGAAAAGAAGATGGAGTGGTAAAATAATGATACTTTTCAGATTTGTAATTCAATGTGAACTTTTATTTCATACAGTAACTTATTAAATCCATACTTATGAAATGTGTTTCATGAAAGGAGTACTATGGATTTCTCTTTTGTTGTTTTAATAAGTATAACCCACTCCCAATATGATTGGGATATCTCATTATGATTGAATATACAAATATCTCAAATGTAGACTTGCTTCATTTGAAAAATCTTTCCTTCTTGGAAAAATAAGTGATGGAAAAGGCAGTTCTGTCAGGCCATAGACTCAAAGGAACTAAACAATCTTTAGAAAGTAGATCCAGAACTTCCTTCTCCACTTTATCCTTTCCACAAGGAAGACAAAGAGAAACTCCTTCTGCCTAGAGCAACTTGGAACAGGATCAGGGTCTTTCTCCTGCCTTTCAGGTGACTTGACTCTCTTTTGCTTTCTATGTCTTTTCTAAGTTTATGTCATTATGAAATGTTCATGTCAGAAACATGTGCAAATGGGCATGTGGACTGTCATATTGGCTTTTGGTTCGGCCACAATTTGAATGCCTCTATAAAAGTTGTATATCTGTATATGATATGCAGTCTTACAATGATTTTCCTAAGGGGATACAATCAATATCCCCTCTTCCTTTTATTTTACAATTGGTATTTTTCTGTCTTGCAATAAGTTTTGTATTCCTGCCAGTTCTGCATTCCCATTTTTCTTGAGTAGGGGTGAACTTATTTCCTTCCATAATCCAGATCTCTTTTTGTTATATAGACTTTCTTACGAAGGGGGAAGAGTGAAGACAGACTCACACAGCTGTGAGAGACCACAACGTTCAACTAATACAGTATATTATTAATATGAGGGGAAATTAAAGAGAAGTGAAAAATTCTCAAATTCGTGAGATATGATGGCCAAATCTCTTCTAAAATGTCTCCAGTTAAAGAAGAGCCACCATCTCTATGAGTAGTTTCTTCTTCTATGACATATATTTTATTTACAGGAAGTTTTTCCTTATATTTAAGGACACCTGTAACATATACCCAAGATTTCTGATTCTAGCAGGTTATTTGCCTTCTGCTCGATCTATTGTTTGATTTTTAATACTAAAATTGTAAATTAAATAAAAAAATATTTATAAAAATGGACAACCCATGCATGAATGAAGGATGTTTCAAAGATAGAGCTTTGATCTGTCAGAAATGCTCCTAAATACTCAGAGATGCTACTTGGAAAAATGTACTTTACTCATTGTGTAAATGTTGATGAAAGTTTTGTACTGGGGACATTTCATTACATTGTGCATTGTACTGTAAACTAATTTGAAACTGATACTACTTGGTGGAATATCAACAAAATAAATCAGTGAAAAAGGTATATACAGTACTATTTTTTCTGGAGAAGCATACTTAGAGATGTATTCCAAAAAATAGTACCTGACACTTATGAATAAAATGGCTTGTAGATTTTATGATTTGTGTAAAGGCAGCTCATTTGGATTCTTTTATTCTTTTGTTATCAGCAAGCAAATCTGAAGGTCTCTGAGGACTGCATCCAAATTTTGGGGAGATTTACAAAGCTCTGGTCTCTTACATTATTGATTTCAAGATACAGTCTCTATTTTCTTCAAAATCTCCTAAAGGTTGTTAAGATTCTTTTCCCCCCTTTTTTCTACTTTCTTTCTTCCACATAGAACTTTCTTCTCCCAGTTTTGTTTACACAATCAGCCTGGAAGCTGTGTTGTACTATTCTATGTAAACAACCCAATAATAAAACAAAAGAACAATGCAACAAAAAATAAGAAGTTAATTATAACTGAAGAAAATCTAATGCCATTAATCAGTTATATTCCTACAACCACCTCAAATGCCTGTTAAAATAACAATATGCTTACTGTTTTTTTAAGATCCATATATCTTCAAAAGGATGGTTTTGGAGATAATATATTTCTCTCTCTCTCGCAGTAAGACACTACTTTCACATTTTTTTCAAAGTAACATTATTGTGTCTTATCTCATCCCATTCATACATTCTTGTTGAAATTCTGAAATCATCCAAAGGTCACTTACGATCTATGAAACACATCCAAAATCATGCTTCTTTAAATATGCTGAATTTCTCTACCTATCAATTCTACCTTAGCTTTCCAAAATTCCATGCAGAGCAGTGTGTCGTTTCCTCTCACTTTAATTAACCTTTTTTTATTACTATTATTTCAAATAATGTATTTCACAACAAAACATCTGATTAGCAATTTTTCAACAGCAATTCCTTACTCTTTGTCTGCAGCTGTGGCCTAATATATATCACATCCTGTTGTTCCCACCTGCAGATAGTAGCTCTGTCTTCTGTTGTTGTTGTTTTGTTCATCCATATTCATGACATTGTTCTTTTATGGAGATTCTCAATATGTATGGTGGAACACAACCATAGCAAAGACATTCATGCATTTCACAACAATAAAACTAAAGGCTATATTCTCATTCTGTTCTGGGCAAATACTGAATAGTTAATACATTGTTAAGAGTTCCAGAATTAGGAAGAATGAAGCCTTTTTGTTTCCCAAGGAAACAAACAAACATTGCAGCAAATTGTTAGCATAATGATTCACACTCAAATGAGGAATGTATCCATATATAAGAAAAACAAAACCAAAAGATGTTCCTGAAGGGGAAAATAAAGGTTAAAATATTGCAGAATGAGAAAACTCTTTTAATCTTATCTCCCATCTCTTTTTAAAGCAATCATGTAATTGTGTAAGATTATGAATAACAGAACTTTTTCTCTTTCATATTAAATATAGTTCTTATTAATAATCAAACAAACTAAAAATACTCATCATCAGATGTAAATGCAAAGGAATACATAATATAGCAGGTTTTTTTTTTCATTTTTTGGTTTGTTTTAACATACACATAGACACACACACACAAACAAAGACACACACACACACATACATACATACATACATACAGCTGGAAACCCATGCTCCGTAATGAAACTATGTTGTCAGGCTTGATAAATTGACAGCTAAAGCTTGAACATTAATGAGTAGTTATGATCAGCCTCTCCTCTCCCTTCTGTCCCTTAGGTTTGCCCCAGAAGCCACTCCTCTATCCCCCTTCTCTCCCTCAGGCTGGCCCCATTGATCCTCTCCTATCCCCTTCTCTACCTCAGGCTTGCCCCACAGATGCCTCTCCTCTCTTCTCCCCTTCTCTCTCACAGGCTGGGTGAGTCATGCGCTGGCCGTGCCCACACCCAAGTGGCATTTGGAACAGAGTTCTTTTCAGGTGGGGAGGGGGAGTAGGATGTCTAACTCCTTAGCATCAGTGTGTATTAATAATAATATAAAGAATACTAATGATCTGATGGTCATTTCTAAAGATCTTTTCTTAGTGAGCACCTAAAAGACAAGAGGAACATAGGTGGCGAATTTCAAATTTGTAGGCTTTTAAGTTTGTAGGTTCTAAAGATTTTGTGATGATGCGAGAGTGGTTTTTTGCTTTTATATATATATAGTTACTTACATGAGATTTCTTTCTTTTTAAAAAAATATAGTACTTTAGCAATAGCAATAGCATTTAGACTTACATATCCTGCTTCACAGTGCTTTATAGCCCTCTCTAAATGGTTTACAGAGTCAGTATCTTGCCCCCAACAATCTGGGTCCTCATTTTACTGACCTTGGAAGGCGGAGTCAACCTTGAGCCTAATTAGTTTCAAATCGCAGTCAAACTTTAACTAGTAGAATATATTCACTCCAAACAAGAAAAGTGATAATAGTTTGATTCAAACATAAAACCAAATAATAGTTTGGCTCTACGTGAATTAATCTTGAGCTTCTATGCATTCTGACTTTCCTTTCTTCGTGTATTCTAATTCCAGATCCAGAGCAGATTGTTCTACTCACTAAAAGAGAAGATAGTTAATGAGAATGGCAGAAATTGCAGGCCAGGAGGATAACATCCTGTTATTTTCCTCTCACTCCCCAGCATCCAATGGATGAGGTAGTTAGTTTATTTTGAGATGATAGGACCAGACCATTGACTTAATTGTACCAAAGTTTGGGAGAAACTTCCTTCTCTCATTCTCCCTTCCTCCCTTCCTGCCTTTCTGGATGTGTAATCAGATTCAGCCAAACTACTGAGACAAAGTTGGGTATCTTTGGTCAGTTTTGACTTCACTCTATTCAATTTATGAAAATCAATGGAGTTCCAATCTTTAACTCTTGTTCTTGTGCTTTGGGGTACTTCAGAGACTCATACTATGCTTTAAAAAGAAAGTCACTCAAGGCTTTGTTTCAAGGCACTCAAACTAGGGTACGTCATTTCAATACTAGTTCCCACTCCTAAGGAATGCTTTAGACCAGGGCTGTCAAACTCACAGCCTGTGGGCTGGATGCATCATGCGCACAGTTTAGTGAAGGGGGAAAAGGCATGATATGCCACGTGATGCCACCATGATGCTGTGACTTTCACACCCTTGCTTTAGACCCTTTATAACCATATACAAAGTTATATATGGTGAACGTTTAAGCTTGGACAAGAGTCCATTTCTCTAAGTTTCTTCTAGATGTGAAACATTTGTTTCTTTCACACTCTGCCACAATTATTTGGAAGAGAATAGTCCTTCCTTCCTTCCTTCCTTCCTTCCTTCCTTCCTTCCTTCCTTCCTTCCTTCCTTCCTTCCTTCCTTCCTTCTCCTTTAAAAGTCTGCAATATTAAATCCACAGTATGTGCAAAAGCCTGCACATAAGGTGAAATATGTACAATATTATAGAAGTACTTGCAAATTAAAAGCTAGCAGAACAGGAGAAATACTAAAGTTTGCATAGCTGGAAAACTTTTACTTTGATGAAATATCTCCACATGCTTGAATGCAATCAAGAAACATAGCTTGCTTTTGAAGCAAACATCCTAAATATATAAAGCTCCAATCTCAGTTATTTTTGAACTTAAGGAAGAAAGAATCATATAACATTGAAGTAAAAAATTCTGCAGATTCCTGAAGGGATGCTTCTATTCAAAGTATTTTTTTAAAAAAATGTATTATACAGTTGTTCAATATTCATATGAATCACAGTTGGACCTACCATGTCTTTGTTATCATTTAAATTGGTTTTTAGATTTCACTGCTAAGGTTTTCAAAATATAGGATGTTATTTGCACTCCTGCTATATTTAAAATAATTATGTTGTAGATCATGCCTTAAAACTGGCAGAGTCTTTTATTCACAGTTATTTTTTAATTAATTACTTTGGAAATGAATGGAACTTGATTTCAATCTTTGCTGAATTCTTGCCTCAGCGATGATACTTCCCTAAAACGAATGATCAAAGCTAAACTGTAGTTGGTTTGAATGATCCTAGAAGATACCCAGATTGAAACTGTTCATACGCTGACAAATTAAACTTTGGAAATCAAGTAATTATCTCTAGCTGTGGGAAAACTTGAGTTTGGTCCATAACCCACAAAGCATTGGAGTGCCATAGAGAAACTTGCTGTGGGACTGAGCAATGTGAGCACTTTCATTTCCAGCAAATGTTCTTTTTTTTTAAAAAAAAAAACCTGACTAGAAAAGCTCTTTTTTGTATACTGCATTCTCTCCAGAGGGCAGGAAACGGCTGATAGCCATTGTTTGCTCTAGTAAGGCTGTCTCATACATTTCCAATGCTCTGATACATCTCACACCATCTATTTCTTTCTCTCCCTGTCAACTGAAACAATGCTGTTGTTTTGGGGCTGTCAGATCTGCGTAAATGTGAATTTGTGAGGAAGTCTGCCCTGACAGAGAAAATGGCAAACAATTTAATTTCATTTATCCTGATCAATAAACGGTGTTCTTTGTTTCTTTAATGTGTCTTTCTTCCTGTGTTTTTGGATAGCTTTTTTCTTTAAAAAAAAAATAAGCATCACATATCTGAGCTGTAACCAATTCTGTTTTGTCACTGGCAGATGGTGCTTTGATCTAGTGGAAGCTTCTCTAGATACAAAAGAAAGGAAGGTGTTTTTTTCTTATTGTTTCCCATTTTCTGCAGTCTTTACATCTTTAACCTTTGGAAAGAGCACAAGGTGGAAAGGAAAAAAACAACAACAGTAGTTACCAATATTAGTTTTCCTCCTCTTTTACACCATCCAGTGTGTCAACTGAATCAAACACCTTCTGTGAACTGAAAGGAACATGACTAAATTGATAATTAGTAGTCTATAAATATACAGATATGTAAGAAGAATGAATCAGTGCTATTTTTAATTCGGCAAGTTTTGCTCTTTACTCCAGATGGTTAGACTCAACTGCAGTGAAATTGCCCAAATCTATTCTATTCCTCTGGCATGACGGGTTATGTCCACAACTTCACTGAATGGATGTATAAAGTGAATTGTGAGGTTACATTTTCTGTGTAGCCATGTTTTCTAACCACGTACATGATTCTCCCTCAAAAACGGTTTAGATTATTTATCAGTTTGAACTTTTTTTAAAAAAAAAAACTTAGGACACCTATTTAGGTTCTTGAATATTTGTCAGTTGGAGTTTGGGAATGGGAGCAAACAGATTATATTATTTTTGTGAATTCCATGAGGCATTATTTTTTTCAGTGAATGGAGAATTCCTTATACTTATTCTGTTAAAGTTATGTAGATAGTAAGAAAAGAAATATAGCTTTGTCCTGGGCTATATCCAACCCCACTATACACTATACTGGCCTTGGAATTCTGATTTATTGACCCTGAAAATCTTGCCAAGATGGGATACCTTTTCCACCTCAGTTTGCTCAATCTGTAGGTATCCCATTTAAGAGATTAAATCAGTTGATAGTGATATTTTCCCAACTAAACAGATTTAAACAAACTTTTTTTTGCAGTTTTAAGCAATCTCCACTGCCAATAGATCCAGCAGATTTCCAGGCAATAGATCCAGCAGATTTTCAAAAGAGTTCAAGCAGATTTATTTCATAAGAATTCTTCAGTGAAGCTAACACAGAAAACAAAAACAAACAGTTATACACAGTAAGTCACTACTCACAGTCCACTTCCCCTGAGAACTATTAAGACTTTAGCAAAGAGAAGAAAGAGAAGGAGAAGGAGAAGGAGAAGGAGAAGAAGAAGAAGAAGAAGAAGAAGAAGAAGAAGAAGAAGAAGAAGAAGTAGTAGTAGTAGTAGTAGTAGTAGTAGTAGTAGTAGTAGTAGTAGTAGTAGTAATGGAAAAGCACATTTTAGAAACCAAATAATAGATTCATGAAATAATCCTATCATCATGGAGCTGGAAACTATTTGTGATTTAAAGAAAAATATACAAATAGGTTTATTCTCATGAGATCTAAGCATTTTAACTAAAACTTTGTTAGCAACTGATGTGTATGTTTTGTGCAACACTTGAAAAGAATAGATAGTATAATACACTTAGCAAGAAAGTTTTGTAAAAAAAAAAAAAAGCAGGTCTCCTTAAGTTTTGGTTCTCTTGCTTTTAGAAGACCAAGATGTTGAATAAAGGTTATGCTTTGACTCAGGGCAAAGCAGAGGATGGTGCTGAATGAATTGATCTGATATAGAGGTAAGATAAGTCTCTCTGGCTAATGAATGAAAAGAGTGATACAACAAGTCAGGTAGAAGGTAGAGGGTGCCTTTTTGCCAGAAAGGTGCAATAGAAGCAGTTCTTTAGTCTGAAGTTACGGACTAATTGATCATAGTATGGAAATCAATGTATCCTATAAAAGAAGTTTAACTGAGTGTTAGCTGGTTTACCCAGACTCCATCTTGTCATAAATGATGTTTTGAATCCAATTAGGAATACACACACACACATTACTGTATTGTGCTGTAACTGGGGCTGAACTACAGCACAACCTCTCCCCAACAAATAGACCATATCCACAACTGTGTCAAGAACATTTACCTGTCTTGGGTTAAGCAGAGCTAGACATCTCATACCTTCCCATTCAGGATACAGGGACGAAGTAGAATTACTCTTTTCTGATCTTCTGGTCAAAACTCCATACCATTTATTAGTTGCCAGTTGAAAGCACAAAGCACTCACACGGGGGGATCCGCGCTGGACCTGATTTATATCTCTGGACAGTGGTTTAATGATCTGGTAGTAAGAGATTTAGTGACAATACCGGTGTCATGGTCAGATCATTTTCTCCTCCGCCTAGACTTTCAGACTGCTACTCACCACTGCAGGGAGACGGAACCAATGCGTTGGTTCCGTCCCAGGCGCCTGATGGACCCTGAGAGGTTCCAGACGGAGCTTGGGCCGTTCCCTGAGGATCTTACCCACGGCACGACCGAAGAACTAGTCGCGGCCTGGGAACAGGCCGCGGCTGGGGCTTTGGACCATGTCGTGCCTTTGCGGCCTCTGACCTGGCGCAGATCTCGATTAGCTCCTTGGTTCTCTGAGGAGCTGAGAGAGATGAAACGCCGGAGAAGACGCCTAGAGAGTGCCTGGAGGTCCAGCCGCTCCGAAGCTGATCGGACACTAGTTAGGTCTTTTTCAAAGACCTACCTAGTGGCACTGAGGGTGGCGAGGCGTTCTTACGCCTCCTCCCTCATTGCGTCGGCAGATAACCACCCGGCCGCCCTGTTTCGGGTGACCCGTTCCCTCCTTCATCAGGGGGGACGGGATGACCCCTTACAGGGACGTGCCGAGGAGTTTAGCGGTTATCTATACGATAAAATCGCTCAGCTTCAGGATAGCTTGGACCAAGATTGCGATGATCCAGATGAGATGACTGAGGCTCGTCTTGTTGATGTGGTTTGGGATGAGTTTGATTCTGTGGCTCCCGAGGACATGGACAGGTTGCTGGGGAGGCTGCATGCCACTACATGTTTACTGGACCCGTGCCCCTCCTGGCTGGTGCTGGCCACTCAGAATGTGACACGAGGCTGGCTCCGGGGTATTATAAATGCTTCTTTGATGGAGGGGGTCTTTCCCGCCGCCTTGAAAGAGGCGGTGGTGAGACCCCTCCTCAAGAAGCCTTCCCTGGACCCAGCTATTTTGGGTAATTATCGTCCAGTCTCCAACCTTTGCTTTGTGGCGAAGGTTGTAGAGAGTGTGGTGGCACGGCAGTTCCCTCAGTACCTGGAGGAAGCTGTCTATCTAGACCCGTTCCAGTCCGGCTTCCGGCCCAGGTATAGCATGGAGACAGCTTTGGTCACGTTGGTGGATGACCTCTGGAGGGCCAGGGATAGGGGTTGTTCCTCTGCCCTGGTCCTGTTGGATCTCTCATCGGCTTTTGATACCATCGACCATGGTATCCTGCTGCGCCGGTTGGAGGGGTTGGGAGTGGGAGGCACCGTTTATCGGTGGTTCTCCTCCTACCTCTCTGACCGGTCGCAGACGGTGTTGACAGGGGGGCAGAGATCGGCCGCAAGGCGCCTCACTTGTGGGGTGCCGCAGGGGTCGATTCTCTCGCCTCTCCTGTTCAACATCTACATGAAGCCGTTGGGCGAGGTCATCAGTGGCTTTGGGGTGAGTTATCATCTGTACGCTGATGATACCCAGCTGTACTTTTCCACCCCAGGCCACCCCAGCGAAGCTGTCGAAGTGCTGTCCCGTTGTTTGGAGGCCGTACGGGTCTGGATGGGGAGAAACAGACTCAGACTCAATCCATCCAAGACGGAGTGGCTGTGGATGCCAGCATCCCGGTACAGTCAGCTGCAACCGTGGCTGACTGTTGGGGGCGAGTCACTGGCCCCAACGGAAAGGGTGCGCAACTTGGGCGTTCTCCTGGATGAACGGCTGTCGTTTGAAGATCACTTGACGGCCGTCTCCAGGAGAGCTTTTTACCAGGTCCGCTTGGTCCACCAGTTGCGCCCCTTTCTTGACCGGGATGCCTTATGCATGGTCACTCACGCTCTCGTCACTTCTCGACTGGATTATTGCAATGCTCTCTACATGGGGCTACCCCTGAAGTGTACCCGGAGACTGCAGTTAGTCCAGAATGCAGCTGCGCGGGTGATTGAGGGAGCACCGCGTTGCTCCCGGGTAACACCACTCCTGCGCAGTCTGCACTGGCTACCTGTGGTCTTCCGGGTGCGCTTCAAGGTTTTGGTTACCACCTTCAAAGCGCTCCATGGCTTAGGGCCCGGGTACTTACGGGACCGCCTGCTGTTTCCACATGCCTCCCACTGACCCATACGCTCTCACAGAGAGGATCTTCTCAGGGTGCCATCCGCCAAGCAGTGTCAGCTGGCGGCCCCCAGGGGAAGGTCCTTCTCTGTGGGAGCACCTACTCTCTGGAACGAACTTCCCCCCGGTTTACGCCAATTGCCTGACCTTCGGACCTTCCGCCGGGAACTGAAAACTTATTTATTTATACAAGCGGGACTGGTCTGATTTTTAAATTTTAAATTTAAATTTTAAACTTTTAATGGTAATTTTATTTTTATGGTCAATCAATGGTTTTAATTTGGCCTTTTATTGAATAAGTTTTTTAATTGTTATTTTAATATGTATATTAATTGTTTTAAATGAAGGCTGTACACCGCCCTGAGTCCTTCGGGAGAAGGGCGGTATAGAAGTTTGATAAATAAAATAAAATAAAATAAATAAATAAAAGTTGGTGCCAGGGGGAAGAGGTTTAATAAATTTATGAATTATATTATCTATTAAGTGGTTTGGGTATAATGCCAAAATATTTGGAACATCATTTGAACACCACCATCACTGACAAAATCACCATCAGTCAATTGCCAAAGGCAGCTTTACTCAGAACAGATTATATCCTGCAACAATCCCTTTAATAACCATTGAACAGGAAGATCTGCCTATCCCAGGTCCTTGGAAATAAAAATGGCAAATCCAGTCTGAACATCTGGCTGACTGTGTGATCAATCACAATAATTAAAGGCCCTATTAAGGATATTTTACCAAGAATCAGTTAGGTTCTTTCTTGACAATGAACCAAAAGTAGGCTGGCTAATTCTTTTTGCACACATTTTGCTTTGCTTCTAGTTCAGGTCATGGCTCCTCCACACTTATACTTTTTATGTATTTTATGTATATAAAAATAGAATTGCTACTTCTTTCAATATTTTTTTGACAAATCCACACAAACTTTGTCCCCCCAAAAATGCCTGACCACTCTACCCACTACAGCACAACCAAAACAAGGTATAAATAATATAATACTGTCATACATCAAAAACATCTCAGAAATAGATTATTATAGCTACATGTCATCATTGTAGCACACAAACCAAAAAACCTTCCAAAAAATCTAAGAAAACCAGAAGATCCAGTGGCCCAAGGGGAAAAAAACAGGAGTCATATATAATATACAGTGTAAGTACTGTAATAGTCACTACACAAGGTAAACAGGTAGAAGATTAGTAAAACATATCCATGAATACCAACTAGTCAAAAAACACAATGAAAACTCCTTAATCTAACAACATATAGGCAGACAAAAGCATAGTTTTATCTGGGAAATTGTGATCCTGGAAGCTTGGCATTTAGAGAAGTCAGCCATCAATAGGCACGTAAGAGATAAACCACATTTACACACCATTAAAAAGAGACAATTAAAAAAGTTAGGAAGGAAACAAAAAGACCAGAACACATTATCTCTAGCAACCAACATCCAAATAAACAAGGCCAAACCAGAAAAACAATAAAGCAGAAAGCAATATTTTAATCAAGGAATACCAAGAAGAAATCCACACACCCCATTAGCAAGGCAAACTATTGTATATAAACAGGATGCAAACCACACATTTATTGTCACTAATGATGTTATCTAGTAAGGTAAGGAAAAATCTGCAAGAAAAGAACTAAGCTCGGCGAGCACCAAGGACTCCAGAGTTAAACCCCAAGCTACATATAATCTTTTCTATTGAAGACTGATAAAAACTAAGCCTTGTAGAGGATGGGAACTGCTTTAGATGCTTTAAACTGTGTTCGAGTTATAGTAATTATCTATAACAGTGATGGCAAACATTTTCGGCACCAAGTGCCCAAACTGGAACCTGCTCACACCGGAGTGCCAGAAACCTGAAGACCAGGTGGCAGGGTCACATGCTAGCTTTGGGTTTCTGGCACTCTGGCGCACATGAAGACCAGGGAGGTGGCGCATGCATGTGCACCGGCCACCTGGTCTTTGGGTTCTAGCACTCCGGCATGCATGAAGACCAGCTGGCTGGCACACATGTATGTGCCAGAAACCATAAGAGCAGTTGGTGACAGCACACATGCCCACAGAGAGGGCTCTCCATGCCACCTCTGGCACGCGTGCCATAGGTTCACCATCATGGATCTATAACTTACGTTTCTTTCAATCATAAACAATTTAAACAGTGTAAGAGCAATATTTATATAGGACACGACATTATCAGTGGATAGGGTGAACCTTTTGACTGGATGCAAATGGCTCAGTATCTGATCCTTAAATCAAATGTAGTTCAAGTCCATTTCAAAGTCTACAAATGGTTCACATGATAACAGTCCCTGAAACGTTAAAAAACTGGATAGGGATAATCAATTAAAACAAAGTTTCCATTTCTTTCTTTTATAAGTTAATTTGACCAATGAGATCATCTTTGGGTGCAAAAGATTTGTGTGTACATGACAGAAGAAAAGTGAGTTCTATCCAAAAAGTATGTGGTTCCTCCACAGTTTTGATGCAGCCTTTTATCTTCATAAAAATCTTGCCAGATGGCCTTGGAGAATTGCAAAGTCAGTAAGAATCAAGTGGAGATGAAGTTCAGCCAGATATTTGTGGGAACAAAGCTCTGAGTGGCTGTCATATAGTTTATTATGATAAGGCTCTAGAGTAAACTATGCCCAAGTTAATTGCATATTTAGTATGTTTATTTTAGAAACTAATTATGAAGGCACTCTCTTTTAATGTGATTGCCATCATGCATCTTAACAGGAATTCTTTGGGAAACTGAGGTTGGATAATTTTTGGATTCATAATATTAGTATTGTTGCCTGCTATGATAACAGTATAAAATCAAGGCTTATGCTTTAGAATGTCATCAATTTTAAAGAAACCTTCGACTAGCACTTTCTCAGCTAAATTCAGCAAATTCAGGTCAGCAAATTTTTCTATTGCATTTTCTTTTCCACTGAAACACATTGTTGGAAGGGACCTCATTTAGATGATAGGTGTATGTAACTTGAACCAGAATATAAGTTACACCATGCAGAGTATCTGAAAAGTACAATTTGCCTGCATCTTTTCTTTTTTTTCTTATGATTTATTTGCTCTGTGAAAAATACTAACCCTTACACAAAAAGGCATGGGATGCAGCTTTTCAATACAGCCCTCAGATATATTTAACATAAAAAGCTGTTCTTGATAAGCGAATAGGGACCTTTTATATTAATGTTCCTTCATTTATTAAAGGAATTAGAGCTTACATCCTCCTGATATAAATGTATTAAGTCAGATTCAGATTTAGCCATGCTCAGATAAGGCTCATTTGATGTGAAAACTATTAGATCCATAATTGATTATGTTACCTGGGTTGGTAATGAAATATCTGCATGAAAACTACCAAGTACAGAGACCACCAAGGACCCCACAGATACATAATTGTTGATTTTAAGATAAACATTCACAAGCATCCTTTCCTTAAAAGGTTATCACAGAGATTTAAACTGTATGTTAATTTCTTGGCCATCCAGCCTGTACAGAAAGTTACTTTTCCTAGATTTATTACCTGAGGATATGATAAAGTTACAGAACCCTCACCCCCTTTAAAATTTATCTCTGCACAGCTCTACAGCTGAGATTTTCTCAATCTCTTGCTCATGGGCAATGTATGAACTGGTGAGGAGCTGTTCTCTTAACTGATAAAGAAAAAATGTTCAGATGATTAGAATATGAACCTATCTCTTCCTAAATATACTATTATACTATATAAAACGAAACATCATACTCAGATTAAATTTGTCCAGTACAGGAGAAATTTGGTAGTCTGTGTTATGTTCGGGCAATGACGAGGCAGGAGACGATACAAGTGACAACAGCTCTGTAGTTTATTGTGATCCCAGCAAAAGCCAACAGGCAAAAACCCCTCTTTAAATAGTATTTTGGCTGAGGCATCAGCCAATCAGCAACGTGCATTTTCCCGCCCAAATTTCCCTCCTAAAGTTCAAATACATTACACTCCTCCCCTCCCAGAACACATTGTACCATATTTACATAGTTTTTGCATGTTATTTTTCCACGTAGTCACGCAGGTAGACAGGGCGTCTCCTAACTCTTTCTGACCTGCGCAATTCATTCCCTGGAATGAGTCGAGCTGGTCAGAGGGACTGTTTGTTCCTCCCAGCTCCTCCTCTGGGCCATCCGGCCCTGGATTATTGGCAGAGTCGTCACTGCTGTCCTCCGGAGGAGCCAGTTGGCGTCACTGGACTTCTTCAGACTCAGCTAAGTCCTCCGATCGCCTCGGGGTTGAGTTAGCTGTTGGTTCAAATATTGGGTAGTCAGGGTCTGGCTGTTTGGTTTCTGGATTGTTTTGTATTCTTTTTCGTAATTGATTTATGTGGCGTCTCCACACTCGGCCATCCCCCATGTCCACTATGTATGACTTTGGGCCCGTCACTCCTGCAATTGTTCCCTTTAGCCACACTGGGCCCTCACTATAATTATGTGTCCATACTGGGTCACCTGTTGTCATTGTTCTGGAAGGTATCTAGTTGGCTATAGTTCCTTTCCGTTGCGGACATTGTGCGGGAAAAATATGTGATAGGGGCTTCTGACCCGTTCGGTAACCTGTGGCTGAGGACAGCCCCTACCCCATAGGGTGATGCATCACACACAAGTACTAGTGGCAATGTCCCATTGTACTGAATAAGAAGGCTATCGCTGGACAAGAGATTCTTAACTCCTTCAAATGCCTTAGTTTCAACCCTGCCCCAAATCCAAACAGCTTTCTTCGCTAGCAGTTTATGTAGCGGTTCGGCTACCGTTGCCTTATTTTTTAAAAATACTGCATAGAAATTTACAAGCCCCAAAAATGCTTGCAATTCTGTTTTGTTTTTTGGGGTTGGGGCCTTTCTAATGGCTCGCACTTTGCTCTCCGTTGGGTGGATGCCTTCCTTATCTATCCGGTAACCCAAGAATTCTACAGATTCAACTGCTATCTGGCATTTGTTGAGTTTAACCTTAAGCCCCGCAGACCTGAAAATGCCCAAAACCTTCCGCAATTTGACCCCTAATTCTTCCAAGTTTTCTGCCGATATCAGTTACAATGTCGAAATATGGGACTACTCCTGGTAGACCTTGTAGGAGTCGCTCCATTAGGTTTTGGAATAACCGGGGGCTACACTAACTCCGAACTGAAGTCAACTGCATTTAAACGCGCCCCGATGTGTGACAATCGTCTGCGCTTCCGCCGTTTCGTTGTCTACCGGTAATTGTTGGTAGGCTTGAGCCAGATCGAGTTTGGCAAAGACCTGTCCCTGCCCTAACGAGTGCAACAAATGTTGCACTACGGGAATGGGGTAAGCACTCTTTTGCAATGCTTTGTTAAGCGTTGCCTTATAGTCAGCACAAATCCAGACTGATCCGTTCGGTTTGACTGGGGTCACTATTGGTGTCTCCCATTTTGCATGGTCGACGGGAACTAGTATTCCCTGACTTACTAATTTGTCTAGTTCCCTGTCAATCTTGGGTTTGAGGGCGAACGGGACCCTCCTAGCCTTTAATCTAATGGGAGCCACCTGGGGGTCCAAATTGAATGAGATGGGGGTCCCCACGTACTTGCCCAGGCAGTCTTGGAAAACGTCCTCGAATTCTCTCAATAATTCGTCCTTCAGGTTGACTCCACTTCTGTGAACCCCGGTTACTTTCATGCCCAAGGCTCTGAACCAGTCCAGACCTAGCAAACTGGGCAGGTTTCCACCTATGATGGTGATCGGCAGGGTTTTCTTGAATTGTCCATATTTCACTCTGACGGACGTGACTCCTCGCACAGGGATTCGGTTCCCCTGATAGTCTTGCACTCTCAACTTTTGGGGTTGCAGCTGGCGTTTCGCGACGTCTGGCAGGTCCTTTGCGATTGTGTCCGAAGACATAATTGTGATTGATGAGCCGGTATCCACCTCCATTTTACACTGCACTCCTTCGATGTGTG
Source organism: Ahaetulla prasina (assembly GCF_028640845.1). Taxonomy (NCBI): domain Eukaryota; kingdom Metazoa; phylum Chordata; class Lepidosauria; order Squamata; family Colubridae; genus Ahaetulla; species Ahaetulla prasina. The sequence continues at coordinate 289,080,979 of NC_080539.1, read as the reverse complement.
TCTTGGTGAATATTTTCTTTTCTAGCCATGTCGATGTGTGGTCCACTCTCACAGTGGTCTGATTCAACTTCGCGCCTTTTTTGAATTGGCCAATCCCTGGCCGCTTCGCTGAACCGGCGCCCTGTTGATTGGCTGGTTTGAATCTTTGGCGGAAAGGTTGGGAGGCTCGACAGGCCTGAGCTATGTGTCCTTTCTTTTCACACCGCCGACAAATCGCGTCTTTGAACCTGCAATTCTGTCGTTGGTGTTGGCCTCCGCAACTCACGCACTCGTCACGGTCGCCTCTCTCCGGCCTCCCGGTATGGAAAACCTTTTCCTCTTCCTCACCGTCCGATTCGGCCTGGATTTCTTCGCTGTGGACTGGCGTTGCTTTCGCCGCGGCATTCGGCGTGTTCAGCTTTTGTAAGATTTCCGCCGCTTTGGTGGACATCTCGTGTGCCCTGGCCTCATCCAGGGCTATCGCCAGGGTTAGGTTGCTTTTCGACAGCAGCCGCCTCTGTAGTCGGATGTCCCTGACCCCACAAATGAGTTGTTCTAATAGAGAGTCATCTGAGTCCCTATACTCACAGTGGTTTGCGGCTTTCCTTAATGTGGCCATGTAGACGCTTATCGATTCGCCCTCTCGCTGAACTCTTTGCCTCAACTCGAACCGTTGTACAAACTTTGATGGCACCGGCGCGTAGTGTGCTCGTAGCGTCGTCTGTAGTGTTTGCCATGGCACCGACTGTACCGGCATTGGTTCCGACAGCGATTCGGCGGTATCGAAGACTTCTGGCCCACAGTGGCTCAGGAAGTAAGCGCGCTTCCGATTATCCGATACTCCTTGCGGTTCGTTAACTTCGAGGAAACACTCAAAACGAGCCATGTACGACCCCCATTTCTCCTTGGCTGGGTCGAATGGCGCTGGCGGCGTATAGCTAGACATCGCTATGTATCCGCTCTTACTACTGGCTGGGTTTTAAACTAAGTCGCTCCTTCAGCTCTTTTCCTAGTCTCGCTGCCTTCAAAATCCCATCCTCATCGCCAATGTTATGTTCGGGCAATGATGAGGCAGGAGACGATACAAGTGACAACAGCTCTGTAGTTTATTGTGATCCCAGCAAAAGCCAACAGGCAAAAAACCCTCTTTAAATAGTATTTTGGCTGAGACTTCAGCCTAATCAGCAATGTGCATTTTCCCGCCCAAATTTCCCTCCTAAAGTTCAAATACATTACAGTCTGGAGGTAGGACATACAGTGTAATAAATAAGTCTGTCCCCAGGTATCACATTTTAAAGATATTAATAATTTTTAGCATGTGTGAAAAAGGGAGACCAATGAAAGGTTGATAGAATTATGTGATTTCTCCAGGGGGGGGGATTCTCCCTCAAAATCAAGATTCACTGCTAAGAGCTCTGCTCCATCCTCCTTACTACCTCAATTATAGTACCTATTGCTGACATCTTTTATGATCTGAAAATGGCCAGTAGGAGGCATTGCCTCTTGATTTTTCTTCCTTAGTATATAATTGAAGCATGAAAGCTACTATATATATATATATACAGTATGGTATGTGGTGGAATATATATGTGTGTGTGTGTGTGTGTGTGTGTGTGTATGTATATTCCACCACAAAATGTAATTTCTTCTCCTTTGAAATAATTTCAAACCAAATTTACTTTCATTTAAATGAATGAGAATAGGAAATACCAGTATATTTCTCTGCACAACAATAGACAAATGTGTGGATACTATATTATGATGTGTGGGTGTGTATTCATTTATGTATTGTTCATTCATGAAAGAATGTTGCCTTTGTAACTGACTGAATTGCCACCATAGCACCTCCTCCTCCTGTGCACAAGTATACTTTTCTTTATTTTAACAAGTCACATCAATAGAATAATATTAATAATCCATTATCTAAAATTTAAGGAGGAGGAGTAATTTATCTTATGGATTCATCGGTTGATGTTAACCCACGCTAAAGGATTTTGTTACTTATTACCTCTGGGCAGAGTCAGAATCCGAGCTCAGATTGAATTGATTATGTAATCAAGCTCTTGCTTATACAACTATAATATTGGTTATATGACTCTAATTGTATCTTCTGATGTCACCTTTAAGAATTGAATGTTTATTGTGGGTGCCTGTTAGTGAGTAACTGGTTATAAGTTACACCTTCAGTGGAGGTAGTAAATTCAAGGATAAGCATTGCTGAGCTTTCTTATCTCTCTCCCTCCTTCTGTAGTGAGTCTTGGGGTCAGCTTATTTGAATAACAAGTAGATCCTTGACACTTGTCATATATCAAAGCCTCTATGTAGCATTTCTAAGAATATGTCTGCAATGTTTTTACACTATGAAGGATGTCCCTTTCTCCCTATTGTCTGTTTCTTTATCAGTTATAAAGCTGTAAAACATTTTTTCTCCTCTATTGGGGTCTTCTATGAATGAATTTGCATGCCCAAATTGCCTTTGATCAAACATCCTGTATAAGATTTATGTAGTCTCATGGGTCTTGCTCTTGGCTGGCCTGGATGCAAGAAACCAGTGATATATTCGGTTTAGAAAATAAAATGTTTCAATCATCTCCAGTTATTGGCATCATCGAGTAAGCTTTCCATCACACTTCTTTGTTCAACAAAGAAAAAATTGGTTATAGAATAGAATAGAATAGAATTTTATTGGCCAAGTGTGATTGGACACACAAGGAATTTGTCTTGGTGCATATGCTCTCAGTGTACATAAAAGAAAAGATACGTTCATCAAGGTACAACATTTACAACACAATTGATGATCAATATATCAATATAAATCATAAGGATTGCCAGCAACAAGTTATAGTCATACAGTCATAAGTGGAAAGAGATTGGTGATGGGAACTATGAAACGATTAATAGTAGTGCAGATTCAGTAAATAGTCTGACAGTGTTGAGGGAATTATTTGTTTAGCAGAGTGATGGCCTTCGGGAAAAAACTGTTCTTGTGTCTAGTTGTTCTGGTGTGCAGTGCTCTATAGCGTCGTTTTGAGGGTAGGAGTTGAAACAGTTTATGTCCAGGATGCGAGGGATCTGCAAATATTTTCACGGCCCTCTTCTTGATTCGTGCAGTATACAGGTCCTCAATGGAAGGCAAGTTGGTAGCAATTATTTTTTCTGCAGTTCTAATTATCCTCTGAAGTCTGTGTTTTTCTTGTTGGGTTGCAGAACTGAACCAGACAGTTATAGAGGTGCAAATGACAGACTCAATAATTCCTCTGTAGAATTGGATCAGCAGCTCCTTGGGCAGTTTGAGCTTACTGAGTTGGCGCAGAAAGAACATTCTTTGTTGTCCTTTTTTAATGATGTTTTTGATGTTAGCTGTCCATTTGAGATCTTGCGATATGATAGAACCCAGAAATTTGAAGGTTTCTACTGTTGATACTGTGTTGTCAAGTATTGTGAGAGGTGGAAGTATGGAAGGGTTTTCCTAAAGTCTACCACCATTTCTACGGTTTTGAGTTTGTTCAGTCCCAGATTGTTTGGGTTGCACCACAAGGCTAGTCGTTCGACCTCTCGCCTATATGCGGATTCGTCATTGTCTCGAATGAGACCAATCACTGTTGTGTCATCTGCGAACTTCAGTAGCTTAACAAATGGATCATTGGAGATGCAGTCATTGGTATACAGAGAGAAGAGAAGTGGGGAGAGCACACAGCCTTGGGGGCCCCTGTGCTAATTGTACAGGTATTTGATGTGATCTTGCTTAGCTTCACCTGCTGCTTCCTGTTTGTTAGGAAGCTTGTGATCCACTTACAAGTCTGTTCCGGTACCTGTAGCTGGTTTAGCTTAGTTAGAAGAATGTCTGGAATGATGGTATTGAATGCTGAACTAAAGTCTACAAAAAGGACCCTTGCATAGGTCTTTGGAGACTCAAGATGTTGTAGGATGTAGTGCAGAGCCATATTAACAGCATCATCTGTTGATCTATTTGCTCGGTATGCAAATTGCAAGGGGTCTAAGAGCGGATTTGTGATGGTTTTCAGGTAGGAAAGCACTAGCCTTTCAAAGGTTTTCATGACTACAGATGTTAGAGCAACTGGTCTGTAGTCATTCAGTTCCTTGATGGTGGGCTTCTTCGGCACTGGGATGATGGTAGACCATTTGAAGCAAGAAGGAACATAGCACATCTCTAGTGATTTATTGAAAATATGGGTGAAGATGGGGGCCAATTGGTCAGCACAGACTTTTAAGCAAGAAGGAGTTATCTTGTCTGGGCCTGGAGCTTTTCCTGGCTTTTGTCTGTGAAATAGGTCCTGCACTTCCTTTTCTGTGATCACTAGGGGTTGTGAACCCAATGAAATGGGGTCAGTTGTAGGAGGCTTGGCTGTTGTTGGTGTGTCTGAGATGGGGGTTGTGGAGATAGGTGGCTGTAGTTTCCTTTCAAACCTGCAGTAAAACTCATTCAGGTCATCTGCCAGTTGTTGATTACCTTCAGCCTGGGAAGGAGGTTTGCCATAGCGGTGATATTTTTAAGAGTTTTCCACATGTTTGCTGGTTCATTTGCTGAAAATTGATTCTTTAGCTTTTCAGAGTAGCTTCTTTTGCTGCTCTTATCTCCTTGTTAGTGCATTTCTGGCCTGATTGTACAGCATTTTATCACCTTTTCTGTAGGCTTCCTCTTTGGAATGTCGTAGCTGCTTAAGTTTAGGTGTAAACCAAGGTTTGTTATTACTGTGTATTCGCAAGTTCCTTGTAGGTACACATAGGTCTTCACAGAAGCTGACATATGATGTTACAGTATCTGTGAGTTCATCCAGGTCTGCAGAGGTATCTTTAAAAATATTCCAATCAGTGCAGTCAAAACATGCCTGTAGCTTTAATTCTGATTCCTCCGTCCAGGTTTTCACTGATTTAATTATTGGTTTTATGGCTTTAAGTCTTTGCCTGTAAGCAGGTACAAGGTGAATCATGCAATGATCAGAGTGTCCTACAGCTGCACGTGGTAAAGACCGATAGGCATCTTTTAGTGTTGTGTAGCAGTGGTCTAGAGTATTCTTGCCTCTGGTGGGACAATTGACATGCTGAAAGTATTTTGGTAGTTCTTTCCTTAAGTTTGCCTTGTTTAGATCTCCCAAAACAATGGCCAGTGAATCAGGGTGTTTGGCTTCAGCCTCCATGATTTGGTCAGCTAGAGTTCTTAATGCCTCGTTTACACAGGCTTGTGGTGGGACATAAACAGCAATTAGAAGAAATGAGGAAAATTCACGAGGCGAATAGTAAGGTTTGCAGTTGATAATTAGAGTCTCTAAATTGTTGTCACAGAATTTGTAAATTATGTTAAAATCTTGACACCAGGATGAATTAATATATAGGCATAAGCCTCCTTATGCTCCTTAAGCAAACCTGAAAAGAAGTTCATTTAACTAGATAAATAATATCATTCCATTTCCCCTATGGTCTGAAATGTAGTGTACCTGGACAGATTTTTTTTTCTTTTCTAACTCTGACTTCTAATTTGTTGCCCTTTCACAAATGGTCACCTATGTTTCTGAAGTCTTGTGAATGAATAATGTACATAGTGAGGCAATGAGATAGAGCTGTGATGCTTAAAGATATCTCTGGAGAAAGCAAAAATTCTCTTGCTCTTAAGTCCTAATGTTTCATCTTATCTGAGAATTTCATAAGCAGAAGTAGTTGTGAAAAGAGCTCTGAGGGAAAAATGCATTTGTGAGGCTAGATAAAAAGAGTTAAATATGTATGACTTGATTAAACAGTAAATGGTAATGAACCATAATGGCATACATCTATTTCAAACAATTAACAATTAGAAAGACTAAATTATTTATTTTGTAAAAAAAAAAAGAAAAAGAAACTTAATTTCAGACATGTGGGTGAAACAAAAAAAAATCTAGATATTATACATATACTCCATAATTAACTGTTATATTTGGTTCAGGGAAATAGAATCTGAGAGATGTACAGATTCAAGTCATTTAGTTTATATTTCAGTGAAGGCCTATGTGACAAAGGTATCTTTTTCTTTTATGAGTCGTCTTTATAAACCAGACAGGAAACATGACTAGATGGACAAATTCTGCTTTATTGTAAGACTACATTAACACAACCTTGCAAATCTGAAAATGCAGACTTCCCTCACCACTTTTAACTACTTGATCTATTAAGACAAGACTTTCCTAAGTTTATTTCTTTGACATTAAGCACTGGATCTTCCTGCCTCTCTTGTTTGATTGTTTTCTAAGCAGCATCTTCTTTCCCTGAAGTCATTCACACCAGTGGTGGGTTTCTACTGGTTTACTCCAGTTTGGGTGAACCGGTAGTGGCGGCAGCAGGAAGCTCCACCCACCCACCAGACATCATCATGGATGCTTTGCACATGCACAGAAGGTTCTGCACATGTGCAGAAGCACCGCACACAAACAAAGCAAGCGCACGCACACATGTGTTCCTGGTTCCAAACCAGTAGTGAAGGTAAGAGGAACCAACTACTGATTCACACAGTCTGTTACATGTTTATGGCTTCATATATTTGTAACCGTGTTATAATTTAGTTGTCCCTGCAGACATCATGTAGCATATTAGTTTGAGCAAACTCCAGTTCATTTTATACATTTAGATGAAAGATCAAAATAACTGACTTGTACCAAACCTGCCATCTGAACTTTTTGATCTTCTGTCTTTCAATTTAATGGAAAAAAAATTGATTTTATTTTTTTCCCAAAGGGCCTTTTTAATAAATTTAATCTGAAGGTTATCAGATGGCCAAGAAACATGTATGATTGTATAAATTTGTATAACCCTCTTTCCTAGAGTTTTCACTGTACTTGGTTTCCTTCAATACTAAGGAAGACCATCAAGACCCTTGGAGTCTTTTTCAAATCAGGCAGGATTAACAGCACTTAAACTGGAGAACGATAGAAGAGTGTGTAAACAGAAGAGAGAAAATTAATTCCTCAGAATCGTCTACTGTATTGTAATGATAAAGAAAATATTGACATATAACTAAAGGAATTCTAAAGTCCTTGAAAATGTAGAATAAGAAATCAAAGCAACTTTCACAGAAGAAAACTTCAACCAATCTAAAGTATCATTCTGCTTAGAAAGCATTCCAGTTGAATCCAGTGGGTTCTATCTACTATTTATATTAAACTAATAGAATATTCTTTCACTTACAAGAGGGAGAAGCAGATTCTTGTACTGATGGTGAACTAGATGTAACCCAGTGACAGATTCTTATAGTTTGATATTTATAGGATTGCAGCCTTTACTAAGTTCTTATACATATGTAATTGGTATTAGTCCAGGGGTGAAATCTAAAATTTTTCCCCACCGGTTCTGTGGGCGTGGCTTAATTGGTGGGCGTGGCTTGGTGGTCAGATGACTGGGTGAGCATGGCCATTTAACAATAAATAATAAAAATAATAAACAAAGTATAAAAAACAATAAGAAGTACCAAAAACCAACTTTCACACTTTACACACACACAACACAACACAACACAACTGACTCACAGACAATGTGTGAGCTGTACTTCACACTTCACACAGCCACAAAAAGCTCAAAAACCAACTTTCACACTTTACACACACACACAACACAACTCACACATACACACATACACAAAATGCCACATACAGCTTTCTGAGATTTTGTGTGTTTGTGTAGTTAGAGTGAAACACTACAGAAACACACCAAATCTCAGAAAGCTGCACAAATATTTTATTTTATTATTTTATTGTATTTTATTTTATTGTAGACTTCAATTCCCAGAGTTCCTTAGCCGGCAAAGCCAGCCAGCATTAGTTGATCCCTGAGGAAATAAATTAGCTAACCAATTGATTCTGTCTGGGCTAAAAGTGAAACTGCTTTCAGGCTGGGAATAATAATAATAATAATAATAATAATAATAATAATAATAATAATAATAATAATAACAACAACAACAACAACAACAACAACAACAACAACAACAGAGTTGGAAGGGACCTTGGAGGTCTGTTCTCTTCCTTTATTTGGCTGGGTGCCCTATAGTATATGCCTATGGCAATATCATTTTCCCTCCCTTTAATATTGACCCAAATGCATTCAAGATAATTTTCATCATTGCTGAGCTCTATTTCTGTAGAGATGTAGTTATTTCTTATATATAGTGCACCTCCTCTTTTATTTGGTCTATTTCTTTTAAATAATTTATATCCCTCTAGCTGTATGTTCCATTTGTCAGTTTCATCCCACCAAGTTTCTGTAAGGGCAAGAATATCATATCTGCCCTCATTTACTTGAATTTCTAATTCATCCTGTTTATTCCTCATACTCTGTGCATTGGTGTATAGACATTTGAGTCCATTTTGATTGACCTTGTGTTTACTGTCTACATAACCTGTGTTGTACATGACTGCCCCTACTTTCTTGTCACCTGTTTGATTAGTGCACATGGTATGGCAGTCACTATTAAATACTTGGTTTTGCTTGATAGCATCGCTGATAATCTTATCCACACAGACATCTATGTTACATGCACTGATAACCCTATTAATTTTGGATTGTTGGGGACAGAAATGTTCTGTATCAATTAATTCTCTGTCCCCACTGTTCAGTTTAAATGTTTCTCCAGAAAATCTATGAATTTATTGCTAAGTAACTCAGACCCCTTCTTTGATGGATGCAATCCATCTCTTTTGTATAGTTTTTCATTGGACCAATTGCAGACATCATGACTAATAAAAAAAAGCCATGCATTCATCAGTAATCAGGTAAGTGCCTTAGAATCTCTACTCTTACTTGTAGAAAACATGTTTTCTACAAGTAAGAGTACAAGTAAGGTTCTGCTGATGAGGAACTCAGGTGAGATCACCAGAAAACACTTTAATTTTCTTTTTTAAAGTTTAAAGGCTCTGCCGATCTCAGCTGAGGGGCGGGATCCTCAAAGGCTTTTTTTTACTTTTAAAGGCATTTCGGCTGAAGAAAAACCAGCTTTTAAAAGTAAAAAAATCCACAACCTCTGCTGATGGTGCGGCTCAGCAGAGGCGGGGCGGGGGGCAGGGATTTTTGCTACCGGTCCTCCGAACCAGCATCCGCCATCGCTACCGATTGCATGAGCTGGTCCGAAATGCGAGAATTTCACCCCTGTATTAGTCCCATGGAATATATTAACACTTGCTTTGGCAAGTAATAATAGGTAGCACCAAAATAATAATTTTTATTCTTTCTTATTCCTTTCTCAGGTTAACCAAGTATCCTTTGATGATTTAGCAGGAAATTTTGTTGCTGAAGTTTCTCTTAAACATTTCCTGCAACTCTGCTGCCAACTTCTGTTATTGCTCCCCGTTTGCTTCTTCTGTCAGTTAACTCCCTGGAAACTTGTTGACTTATATTGCTTCTAGAGTTTCTGCAACAGACTCTGTTTGCTCAGCAGAGAACTATCACTCAATCATCCACAGTGGGCAATTAGCAACTTTTAGAATGCATTATTTGTACTCAGTAACTATGACCTTTTATATATACACAAACACACATAAATAGAAAGTCTGTTCCATGGGGTCATTCTTCTAACTTTTTTTTTGGTTATTTTTTTTTTTTTAAAGACAAACATACAATGAATTTTTTCTAAATAAAGTATTGATCGCGTCAAAATTCATACAGCTTATTTTCCCCAAATTTAATTTATATAATTCAATTTCTGCCATTATATTCCTTTTCTACTTTCTCTTTTTCATCTCTGTTTTCTATTTAATATATAATCAGTATTACCATCCGCCTTAACGTCCTAATCTTAATCTTTTATTTCTTCCTTTCACGTATATTTTTCAATATTTCTTTATTCTATTGAAACCCTTTTAGTTTACACACAATCATTTTAATATTTCACACTTATTTCTAAATATTCATTGTTTTCTAAAATTGGACCAGAAATTTCCTTTTCTAGATAGATTATTATATTCACCATTTTATCATCATTTTCAATCATCTTCCCCTCTAAGTAAACAATTTCAAATTTATCATTTTCCATTCATTCAAATCTATACATAATAATAATCCAATTTCAGTTTCATTTAGCTTTCCATCTCTTAACCTCTTTTAAATATATCATTTAGTATTTCACAACTATTATTTTTCTAGATTCTATCATTCATATTAAAGAATATATTTCACATTATTCAAATATTACAATCACCAGTATTAATCAGAATGCCATTATTACCATACTTAAGGGTTAAATTAAGGGTTATATTCCTTTTAACCCTTTTCTCCTGGTCCATCTAGCCAACCACTTCTTAAAATTCCCCTCCTTTTATTCCATTTCTTCATTTTCTTCTTTTTCTTTTTTTCTTTTTATAGTTATTATATCTTCAGTGCTGTTTTCTTGTTTTTTGTTGATAGACTGGTTCTCCAGTTGGATATATTCTGACAAAATTATTGATTTCTTTCTGTCCAAACCATTTTAACCAGCTCAGTTAATTCCTACCACATTTTGACGTTCTGCTTAGGTTTTAGTTCCAATTTAAATTTTTTATTGTTTATCATCTCTTTTAATTATCAAAGTCAAAGAGCTGAAAAGAAAACAGGTCTTCCTTAGAACTTCCCATGGCTCATTAATCACGGTCACTGTATTTTTTTTCCAGATTTCAAAATGTTCAATGTAATACTTTTTTTCCACCAGTAGATGTCTCTTTTCAATCCACAAAATTCAAAACAACAATTTAACAAAATATCCAATTTCTGTATTAAATCGTCTTGTCTAATATTTCTCTGATATTTTCTTTCTCTTCTTAATTTTTATATATTCCAAATCCAGGTTTTACTCTTCAATTCAAATCCAATTCCTTTAAAGTTGATTTTAAAAAAAAAGTTTATATCCAATCCTTTACTATTTTCTTTTGGGTTTCTTTTTCTTGTAATACTTTTAAGCTTTCCAAATCCAATTTATAAATCCAAATATCAAACTTCATTTTGGGCTTTAATGTTTTACTTCCGCTTAGATCTTCTCCATCCATTAACATTCCCCAGCTCTAATTAGCTGCTATTTCTATGCCGGGACACTTTTCCAAGATTTCAAATTGTTTCTTTATTACCTGTGAGTTGGCTAATCACTCACCCAGTACCAATACTCCATCCAAAACCTCACTCCTGCACAATTCTTAGTCCAGTTGCCCCAGCTTCATGATGGTTGCAATGGCCATCGCCCCCATCACCGGATCAAAGAGTTTTCTTTGACTATCTGAGAAACTTGCCTGATCCTCCTATTGTCTGAGATGCCTCTTTTTCCCTGTCCCTACAAGATGGTTCTGGTCCGAAGACCCCCTGACAGCGGTTAGTCTGGCTGGATTTTCGCCAGGCTCGTTAGAGCCCGCTATTTTCCAGCCAGTCTCGCCATGACGCTTCCAGTTTCTCCTCACTTTTTTAACATTTTTTAGCTTTCCTCTTATTGAATTCCATTGTTACCTGTTGAATTTAGTTAATTTAGAATAAGTTAATTTAGAATAGAATAGAATAGAATAGAATAGAATAGAATAGAATAGAATAGAATAGAATAGAATAGAATAGAAAATAGAATAGAATAGAATGGAATGGAATGGAATGGAATGGAATGGAATAGAATAGAATAGAATAGAATAGAATAGAATAGAATAGAATAGAATAGAATAGAATAGAATAGAATAGAATAGAATTTTTTTATTGGCCAAGTATGATTGGACACACAAGGAATTTGTCTTGGTGCATATGCTCTCAGTGTACATAAAAGAAAAGATCAAGGTACAACATTTACAACACAAATGATGGTCAATATATCAATATAAATCATAAGGATTGCCAGTAACAAAGTTACAGTCATACAGTCATAAGTGGAAAGAGATTGGTGATGGGAACGATGAGAAGATTAATAGTAGTGCAGATTTAGTAAATAGTTTGACAGTGTTGAGGGAATTATTTGTTTAGCAGAGTGATGGCCTTCGGGAAAAAACTGTTCTTGTGTCTAGTTGTTCTGGTGTGCAGTGCTCTATAGCGTCATTTTGAGGGTAGGAGTTGAAACAGTTTATGTCCTGGATATGAGGGATCTGTAAATATTTTCACGGCCCTCTTTTTGATTTGTGCAGTATACAGGTTCTCAATGGAAGGCAGGTTGGTAGCAATTATTTTTTCTGCAGTTCTAATTATCCTCTGAAGTCTGTGTCTTCTTGTTGGGTTGCAGAACCGAACCAGACAGTTTTAGAGGTGCAAATGACAGACTCAATAATTCCTCTTTAGAACTGAATCAGCAGCTCCTTGGGCAGTTTGAGCTTACTGAGTTGGCGCAGAAAGAACATTCTTTGTTGTCCTTTTTTGATGATGTTTTTGATGTTAGCTGTCCATTTTAGATCTTGCGATATGATAGAACCTAGAAATTTAAAGGTTTCTACTGTTGATACTGTGTTGTCTAGTATTGTGAGAGGTGGAAGTATGGAAGGGTTTCTCCTAAAGTCTACCACCATTTCTACGGTTTTGAGTGTGTTCAGTTCCAGATTGTTTCAGTTGCACCACAAGGCTAGTCGTTCAACCTCTCGTCTATATGCGGATTCGTCATTGTCTCGAATGAGACCAATCACTGTTGTGTCATCTGCGAACTTCAGTAGCTTAACAGATGGATCGTTGGAGATGCAGTCATTGGTATACAGAGAGAAGAGAAGTGGGGAGAGCACACAACCTTGGGGGGGGAACCTGTGCTAATTGTACAGGTATTTGATGTGATCTTGCTTAGCTTCACCTGCTGCTTCCTGTTTGTTAGGAAGCTTGTGATCCACTTACAAGTCTGTTCCGGTATCTGTAGCTGGTACATGTATTAAAGATATTAGGTACAAAATATCAATAAATGCCAATATGTAGAGCATTCTTGAGGACTTTGATCATTGAATAAATTCAACTGCCTTTATTTCTTTATTTGATTTTTATCACATCTTTATTACTTTATAAGTAATTCAAAGCAGTGAACATACAGTACATAGCATTCCTTCCTCCTCCTATTTTTTCCATGACAATAACCTTGTGAGGTGAATTGGTATGAAAGAAAGTGATTGGCCCAAAGTCACCCAGCTAGCTTTCATGCTAAGGCAGGACTAAGATAAGACTTTACTATCTTAGCATAGAAATAAGGGCATTTCCTTTTATCAGTGTATCCATGTAGCATCATGTCAATCTTCAAAAATAATAATAATAAAATAAACATTTTATGATAACTAAATAATACTAGTTTTGTTTTATTTTCAAATTTTCCTTCTTCAACCAGTCAGTTCCTCTTATATAATTCCTTTTCTAAGTCTCTGTATTTCACTATATGATTTAAGTGACTAGTGTGGCTCATGAATATAAAACAACCAATTGTCCATTTCTTTTTGTGTATTCAGTTTCTTCTGGTAAGATCAATTTTAGTATAAATTGGACAGGTTTGGAATGTTATTGTGCCTTTTTCCTCCCTCTGCACATATTTCATGTCTGTTATGCCCATGCTATTGAGTCATACAAATGCTAATCAAAGCTTGAATATCTTACCTAAAAATATGTATCAACCTGGCCTATAAGTATTCTGTTAGTCTAATGTCTGAAATCTTAGTTTAGCACATATGCTGAGCTGTCATTTATCATCTATATATTAGGCATGATGCTAGGCTCGAGAATATATGTGTTATAGCTAATATTAACTCCTGAGGTATGGTGATGCAGCCAGCTCATAGTCAATGAGCTGGAAACTATTAATAGTGTCTGTCACTAAGGAGTGGGAGGAAGTTTATCTATGCAAACTTACAGAACATTATTCTGTCATGCTCTGAATGACAAGCACATAGGAAGATATGCTGATTGTATACTTACACATAAACAGACAAATTGTATATGTACACATACACAGACAGTATATGTACAGATGAGCATGCACAAACCCCTCTCCCAAATTAGATCAATCCTACTGGCAGAAGTTTTACAAGTTCTAGAAACACAGATTCTACCCCAATACATATAATAACATAAACTAAACACTCTGTTACTGAGATATTCCTACGTATCAATATACTTGTATAGCAATACTAGCCACTCCAGTAGCGGGTTTCAATTTTGTTCGCTACTGGTTTGCTTGTGGGTGCGCGATGCTTCTGCACATGTGCAGAGACATCCAGGCGGGTGGAGCCTCCTGCCGCTGCTGCTACTGGTTCACCCTATCCGGGGAGAACCAGTAGCAACCCACCACTGAGCCACTCCTTTATTAAAGTACTTTCAATTAACTCTTTTAATAATAATAATAATAAAGAACACTGCAACTTTCTTAATTACCTTTGAATAAAGACATGGTTTCATGGTTTTTTAGCTACTACTATACTACTATTGACCCAGTTCATGGGTAACAAAAATATACACACCAGCATAAGTCCAATTATTACTTATATTTTATGTTTGTCCTTTCTAACAAATAGCTTGCATTAAAAAAAAAAAACCTTATAATTTTCCTTATACATAACAGATAAGAAGGCATTGGTTTATCAAATATTTTAAAAGATTTGCACATATCGACCCTGACTCAATTGGCCAAGAGATTCAATAATAATAAGCATTTTCTGAATTGAGTTTGTGATTTCATCCAATTTTATCTGCCCCACCACTATAAAAAAAGGTGTAGCTTTGCAGTTCTGAACACTGAACACTTACAAAAAGGAGAGAGAAGGGCAGGCGTAACTAGTAGATAAATTTAGCCATTCCTTCAGTCCTGCTATGACTTGAGTATCAGGGCTATGACTTGCTAAAATACTAATAATCATGAATATTTATTAGTCTTGGGCAAATTAACATGCAACATGGTGTCAACTAACAAAAAATAGGCATAAATATATTACATAAAATACATTAGGATTTGGCTGCCCTTTGCACAATCTGTTCTGTTTCAAGGCTTTCTCTGAGTTTCTCCAAAGGCTAAGAAAGGCTGGTCAAAAGACACAAGGAGGCTCCAGCTGGTGCAGAATGCGGCCGCACAGGGGATAGAGGGAGCGTCACGTAGCTCCCACGTAACACCTCTCCTACGCAGGCTGCATTGGTTACCAGTGGTCTTCCGGGTGCGATTCAAGGTCCCGGTTATCACCTTTAAAGCGCTCCATGGCATGGGACCAGGATACTTACGGGACAGCCTGCTGCCACCAACAGCCTCCCACCGTCCAGTGTGCTCTCACAGGGAGGGCCTCCTTAGGGTGCCGTCGGCCAGACAATGTCGGCCGGCGGCCCCCAGGGGAAGAGCGTTCTCTGTGGGAACTCCGGCCCTGTGGAATGAACTACCTGTGGGGCTACATCTTCTCCCTGATCTTCGGACCTTTAAACGTGAGCTCAAAACTTTCTTTTTTCATCAAGCAGGGCTGGCCTAACGATTTTATTGAGGGTTTTTTAGTGGGGCTTTTAGAATTTTTAGAATTTTACATCTCTATTTTAATTACTTAGTGCATTGAATCAGTTGTTTAAACAATATTGTATTTTAACTTTTTTGGGTATGTATGTTTTATTTGTGATGTACACCACCCTGAGTCCTCAGAGAAGGACGGTATATACATTTGAAAAATAAATAAATAAATAAATAATGCTCTTAGTGTTCCAGAATAAAAAAGTTTGATTCAGATATTCATGCCAGTTTGACTCAAGAGGTTACATCAATCATGAGCTCTAAGTCAATTTTCAGAGTCCTGAAATCTTAGTTCTGCTCCTAGACAGAAAGAATGTTCTAGTACAGGGCTGTCAAACTCCCAGCCTGCAGGCCAGATGCGTCACATGCTGGCCACACCCACACCCAGTTTAGCAAAGGGGGAAAAAGTACCAATACGTCATGTGATGCCACCATGATGACGTGAGTTTGACACCCCAGTTCTAGTAGCAGGAGAAAGCAAACATGTGACTGGGAAAAAAATGAGTGACTTGAAACTGCTTGGAAGCCACCTGATAGATTTCCTACTCTGAAGCAACTCTTCATTTCAGTTTCCAATTCTGCTTCAATATGAGGACTCAACAGGAGCGTCATCAAACTGCTTTCTAATGAAACTGTTGATTACAGTCTCTTATTTATTTACTGATCAGCTCAATTCCTAAGGCTGCCTATTTTCCAAGTGACTCTGGGCAGCCAACAGATGTTTATAAACCACAGATAATGAAATAAATATGAGAACAGTAAAACCCATCATGTTTGTGGTGAAGACAAATTGAAGATTTACAACATTTAGATGGTTCACTTACTATCCTGGTCTAGATCTGTGGAAAGAGAAAGATTTTTAAGCCTCTCTTCCATCCCAGTGGAGGAAGCCATATAGATCCATAATGCCTATTCCAATTTGTAGAATTTTTTTTCTCTATTACATTTTTCTTCAAAGTTTTAAAAAGGAACATAAAAACTAACACAAAGAAATACAAAAGAAAAAAAGAAAGAAAGGACAAAAGTGCGGAAAGAGAAGGAGTTCTGCTTTCATTTGCAACAAATATATTCTAAGTGTGATTATAACATTTTTTTATTATTACAAAAAAGCTCACTTTTTCTATTTTGAATATATTATAATTAGGATACACACACTATATATGTGTGTGTGTGTGTGAATACATATACACATGCATACACATGCATATACATATACATCCTAATAATCATAACTACAAGTTATAAGTGCATTTTTTTCTGTTTTATGCAAAAAGATTTCCACTCCATGCTAAATGTAGATATTGTCTTTTCCCTAAACAAGGAAGTCAAGTTAGACATCCTTGCAAATTCCATCTTCTTCACAAATCATTCCTCTTTTGTGGGTAGCATCAAACTTTAGTAATGTTGCTTCAGTTGTCCTATATAAAAGCAAAGTTCCATGGCTTTCCCCCCAGCTATTTATCCATGAATCCCAAAAGAAAAGTATTTGATTGTACATTTGTGTTTAAAATCTTCTGAGTTAATGTATTTATTTGCATCATTATTATTTTTTTTTGCTTTTTTACATATTCACCATACATGATAAATTCTCCCTTCATGGTGTTCACATTTCTAGCATTTCTAAGCCTAACCCTAACGTTAACCGTAACCCTGACCCTACCTATATATACCTCAAAAAATATTGAATCCATTAAATTCATATCGAATTATATATAGGATTGTATCTAAAGAACTTCAGTGATAACTAGTAGTACTTGCCTTTAAGTCCACAAAATCAAACTTAAAGTCCATATTTTGTAAATTCGCTTAAAATATACCAAATGCCAAAAAACAAGTTAAAGCAAATACTTTCAAAGCTCTCTTTAGCCATTATTTCAAAGAAATTTAACTTTTTCTTTTTGCAAAATACTGGATGATATTGCAATGATATTAATGAATAATTTCCAAATGAAAGTAATCTGCTAAAAAGATTTCAGAATAAGAAAAGAAAACATTCTTTAAGAAATTGCTTGCAACCAATTGTGTTTGGGAGATATGAGCACTCAGTAAAATTGCACTAATATGAATTGTTTCATTAGTTGCAGATATTATATCAAAATGCTAGCTACTATTTAATGAAATGGAATTAATATTAAAAGGTTCCTAGCAGACCATGTTGTGCAAGATTTGACACCCTGTAAATAGTTCAGTGCTAGGCTCTGATTTTTAAGACTCTGGGTGTACATAGGAAATTTAAATATCAAAGAAGTTTTTGGATTTTTTTCTAAAGAACTTACAAGTTTTCATAGGAGATATTTATTTTGTCATAGAATCATATCATTAAAAAAAACTTTATTCAAAGTCCAAATTAGTAAATGGACCAATGTCATAATTCATTAACTTAGAACATAAATTTATCCAACCCATAGTTTCCATATATATTGCAAACATAGTTCTCTTCTCACAAGTTCATTTCCAGGCTAGAATACAAACATCATCAATAACATCTTGATTGAAAAAATTGACCAAAAGCTAATATAGATTATTGAAAGTCATTTGTAATTTTGCCAGTTGTAGGTGAAAGAATAGATGTTCTTCAGCATTAGACCATCATTACTGAGATTTTTTGTGGATTATTAAGAATAAAATAATCAAGTTAGCTAGCCACAAAAATTTTAATTGTTAAAACACAGAGAATGTTGATAATTTCCCCCAAATGCATAGAACAAGATTAATTGTTGATATTTTTAATAGAAGAATTTGCAAACACTACTGATTATTTGGAGTATTTTGAAATGCTGTGTTCAACATTTTTTTCTTTCTTCCCACTAGCACAACAAAAAAGAGAGGAAAAAGTGTGTGGACATTTGAAAATAACTAAAAAAAAATGTTGCAATGAAATGAAGTAAAAATTGAGTACCAATCCAATCCTAAGAAAGCAAAGGGTCAAAGTATGTACCCCCTTTCTATAATTTCTGAGCTCTCTATTCACAATGTGATTAGAAGGCAAAAATAATGAGGTGATATCACCTGATATGATATAGAATAAATAAAATTGAGTCTCATGGTTTTTAAAGACTCATCAATGGAGCACTCTCCACCAGAAGATCAGGTCCTAGCACCAGAGTCAATCTATGTCAGTCCTATCTAGTCTGGAATTTAAATTTAGCTCAGGATTCTAATATTTAACGAGAAATATAGCAATACAGACCTAGTTAATGTGGTATTTTTAATATAATAGAAGAAAGCAGAGAAGCAACAAAGCATTTAATTACAAGACAGAATGCTCTCTAAGTATAATGTCGACCCTTAAATAGCTCAGAACAATAGATTACTTTCTCCAACAATTCTGATCCGACTATTTTAATCTTCTGAATAATGCTTTTTTTGTGAGAGATCATCATTATTTATAGAATTTACATTAGTCCTTCTTACACCCAGTCTTTAAATTATAAGAGAACAACCAGAGAGGAGAAAATAATTGTAAGAGCAAAAAACAATGAATTGCCAGAAATAATTTAACAGGACATAAGTTGCTTTCAACTTTGCCTCTCTTTAATGTATCCTATTAAAAGGTACACATCTCAATGCACTGTCAAAAATCTAAGTTTCTCATTTTGAACATACAACAAATCTGAACAAATAAAGCCAAATGCAAAACCTAAAAGAGTCAATACTATTTTTTTCTTTAATTTAGGAAAATAATGCAAATACAAAAGCTCCATAATTTCTTCTTCCTTTCAGATTTTTGACTATGGATCTTGATAACTGAGGTTGTTTAGTCATAAGAGTAAATATGCCACTGAAATAAATCAGTTTATGCACATTATGGATATGTGACTTAACTTTTAAACCCAAGGATTATCCCATCTATCAGTTCCTTTGGTCCTTTTTTAAAAAATGCTGGTGGAAGAGAATATTTATAGGTCAGGATTGAATTTTGAATACTCTGTGAGCTTGATTGCGCTACCTAATTAATGATGTTATCTAGTTGGTAATGAAACATCTGCAAGAAAACAAGCAAGCCCAAAGAATACCAAGCACCTCACAAAAATAAAAGTGCTGGAAAAGCATCACTATCCTATTTAATGTTCCATAAAATGATTCCTACAAATTGTTACTCCATTTTTAAACATTAATTCTTACAGATCCATTTTCCATCATGAGAACATCTTTTCCAAGGATACACTTTGTTGTGGAAGTCTTGTAATGAAGACTAATAGATGCTAGTAGACCGCCTTCATCCTTCCCTTATAATGTCATGACTGATTCATCTCAGTGAATTACAACAATTTATTCCCATTAAGATCAGAAAATAAAAATTAGAGTTATAAAAAAAATATTTTCTGATAGATACAATTAGATTGCATACTTGACAATTAATTATCTACTCCTTCTAATTGTATCTACACCCTGTCCATGTCCATTCTTGAAAAACAGATGGCATCTCTTCAGGAGAAATCATAATGCGAGGTTGTCTTGCACTAGAAATTCAGTTATTTTTCAGTTTGTTCCATTATGTTACAATGTCAGAAAGCACAAAATGGGAATCAGATTTTACACTATGATGTAAAAGCGAATATTTGTCTTACAGTGACAGCAGGCATCTTTTAAGATTTCTATTACAAGGAAAGACAAATAAAAATGTTGACATCAGTCAGACTGATGTTGATGCACCACATCCTACCAATGGTTCTTATCTTGCTTCCTCTAAATTACTTTTGATAACATTCAGAAAGATAACCCATATCTAGGGAAAAATAGAAATACATAACTCTGGCTGTGATTTTTTTTTTCCCTAATGGATTTCTCAATTATAAAGATCTATCCATTGAGCTTTCACATGGTAAGTATCAAATAAATGATTTAGCCAAGTAAATACTGCTGACACATTCTTTGGTGCACAGAAGGCTCAGTTGAGGCTTTTCCATTTTTTTCCTTCAAATAATCTCTTAAAAGATTGACGAAATATTTGTCATTATTGTTAAACAAGTTGAGTAACTTGAGAAATGAACTCTGTAGTACATATCTTACATTTGTTCCTGATAGGTTCTCACTCACAATAGATTAAATGACAGTGAAGCATTTCCATATAAAATTTGCTGCCTTTCTCTCAAACTACAGCTGCTCAGAAGACTGGATAGAACAAACTGTCTTCCTCTCCAAATGAGAAAATTACAGATATTGTACTTTTTAAAAAGTGTGCTTCCCCTTTTCTTTTTCCCTGATTAAATAAATGAATCAACAATTAATCACTGCTAATACATGCCTATTTAGGGGATGGTATAACCAAAGCCCAAAATCAAGCTGTTGCACTCACATGAGTAATCAGTCCAAGGTTAATTCACATTTCTAAAAAATAAACTGTAAAGCAACATATAAAAACTAAGGGAATGTTGTTCTGGTTGTTAGTTGAGAAATCATGTCTGACCCATTGCGACCCCATGGACAATGTTCCTCCAGACCTTCCTGTCCTCTACCATCCTCTTGAGTCTATTTAAGCTCACGCCTACTGCTTCAGTGACTCCATCCAGCCATCTCATTCTCTGTCGTCCCCCTCTTCTTTTGCCCTCAATCTTTGCCAGCATTAGGCTCTTCTCCAGTGAGTCCTTTCCTCTCATTAGGTGTCCAAAGTATTTCAGTTTCATCTTCAGGATCTGGCCTTCTAAAGAGCAGAAGGGAACGTTGTAGTCTAGGTAAATCTACAGGCAGTCCCAGAACTGGAATTCAACTCAGTTCACAAGTCAAATTAGGAGATTCAAAATCAAAGCATCATTTCCAACATATGCGGTTCAGAACAAGAGTCCATAAAGATAAAGAACTTGAGAATCCATTTCCCTTCAATAGTCAGTGATCTAGATAAAATACTGCTTGCCAAAAGGGTTGCAATCCTAAATTCCTAAACAATTCTTTAGATGAATTTTGGGTTGTGTTGTTGGGTATACAGCTGCAAATGCATTCCTTCAAACTTAGTGAGCTTTGGTTTTTCTTTTTGACAATTTTAATTAAACAAAACCTGATTCAGAGGTTTGTTTGAAATCTCCTCATTTCTGCTTCCAATACAAGCAAAGCTTTCAGTAATGATTGCCACTCATTTTGTCTCTAAAAATGAGATATGAAATCATGGATGCTTTTGCTCTCTCACTCTGTGTGTGTGTGTGAGAGAGAGAGAGAGAAAGAGGGGCGGGGAGGGAGGGAGGGAGGGAGACTTAGAAATACTGAATTAATCATTTTTAGAGGAGGCTATTGAACTATCCATTCTGAGCTTGCGATTTGGCAATGAATGCAATTTCACTCTTTGTTCAGCCTATCTATTGTTATTTTCATCTAATGCAATATATTACTTTTTTTCCATCTTTGTAAGTATCAAGATTGCCCTGCTTAGTGGAGCAGCTTTTCTACCTAACTGCCTTGGATTAGGAAGACTTGGCTTTTAAAAGCTATATTTTATATTTAACTTAAGAAGCCAGCAGCTATTCTGCACAGGAAGCTTTGGTAAAACCTTGGTGTGATCTTTATTTACTTACTAAGCCTCCCTATAGTTTATTTGCTAAACTTAGTAACTGAAAAATCATTCAGGAAGAAAGATATGGCACACAATATTGTTGCCAAGATCACAGATAGATGCACCAAGAACTGAATTTGACTTGTGGGAGTATTTATGTTTTTAGAAGTATTTGAAATAGTCAGGAAAACTCTGCCTATGAGCAATTCTATAATACAAGGAATGATAAGGTACTTACTAAGTTCATATGTCAGAATGCCTGAATCAGCCTCTTTTAAATTTTAAGATCCCATAGATTCACAAGACTCTTTATTATAGTACTAAAACCAGAACGTATAATGCATTCACAATGGCAAAGTTGTCATTTATTAGCATGCACAAACCTACAATGATCACTGGGCTCCTACAGGGTTACCAATTATATAGCATATCCTCCACAATTTATCACAATCTTTAAATAAATTAGTATATCAGCTTTAGAGCAGGAATGTTGCATCAGGTAATTTATTATAGATGCTACTCTGATATTATCAAATTTTGCATTTTCATAAATGGCTCTTTCCTGACTCTCCCATTCTGATACTATCATTAGCTAATATAAACATTTGTTATTTATTATGCTTACTGACTCTTCTGATAATTGAAACCAGCAACCTACTTTATGTTTTCAAACCCCTTTCCAGTCAGGATCATCCATTCCCACAGTTTCATTTTTTCCTTATTATTTGAAAGGTATATTTATTAGCTATTTTTACCAGGACACAATAAAATAAAAGCATTATGGTTCATCAACAATAAAAAGTTGATGGCCAAAGAAAGCAGAAGTAGTACCAATAATAATAGATGCCTTGGGTGCAATCCCCAAACAACTGGAGCATCACTTAAACATCATTGGCATTGACAAAATCACCATTGGTCAATTGTAAAAGGCAGCTTTATTCAGAATTTACATTCTGCGACAATAATCCAACACTATGAAACATCAATATTTACCTATCCCAGGGCCTCGATAATGGCTCTATAGGTGGATCAAAATGGCAAATCCAGTCTGAACATCTTGTGGACTGTTATTATTATTATTAGCATATGCAAAGATAAATCTTCCTTGTTTTAGGAAATCTCAGACATTAAAAAAAAATTCCCAGTGACTTTCTGTGATATTTTGAACTGTAATATTTAAAAATCTGCATATCTTTTTTAGGGATGAACCATCCCCTGTCCTATCACCAATATTCTGATAGTGGTACTCATATGCTACCATGTTTGACTTGCAGATATTATACTAGAATAGTAAGGAAAATACACAGAAAGAGATATAGTAAATATAGTATATTATTATAATATAATAAAATAATATAATATTTATTGTCCCTATTGTAGTTGATCTTTCAGTCATCTAGTCCCTCAGAGGATTATCCTTCTAAAAAAAGCTAAAAGATATTTCTGAATATTCCCCCCAACCAATTATTTGATCCTAAAGTTCAGTAATTCTATCAGTTATACAAAACTTAAATGAAAACAAGATTGGTAACAGGATTATTAAGGCTTTCTTCTTGGTTTAACTTGATAAAACTGATGTCTTTCCTACAAGACAAGAAATGAAAAATGCATTTACATAGCAAAGCTAAATCATGGTTTTCAAAATAAGTGACATAATTTACTCATATTGCTACATAATACATTAACAAAACAAAATTAATGAGATACAAGTAATCCTTGCTTACTGACTGGCTCATTTAACAGCCATTCAAAGTGAATGACAGTTGAGACAGGAAAAAACAGTTTTGCAACCAATCCTTGCATTTACATCTATCACAGCATACTGCATCATCTCTGTTCAGATACTTTGCAACCTCCTTGCATTTATGGCTGTCACAGTGTTCTATGATTATGTCTATATACTTTGTAATTAGCTTCCAACAAGCAGAATTAATGGAGAATACAAAAGTGAAATCACAAGTTACAAACATGTGGTGTCTTGCTTAACAACTACGTAGCAATATGAGTAAATAATGTCACTTAATTTAGCAAACCTTGATTAATCATTGTGATCTGTAAAACACATCACTCATCATAAGTTTTTATGGTGAAATTGGAAAAGTGCATCATTACTACTATATTATTACCAGCATATGTTCTTGAAAATAAATATTTTTTGGGAGAAAAACATTGTTTTTTCTGATGCTTGAAAAAGTAATTTCATAAACAGGTAGATCTAAGTACATCTTTTTGTAATTTTTCACTGTAGACCATATAGAACTCTATTACTCCATCTTCTCATTTTTAGAATATAAAAGCATTTCAAAAATTGTGGGAAAAACCTCTTAAATCCAATATTTAATATCAGAAGTGTACAGGTCTTTCCAGCTGTGTAAAATAATCTGGTTTTTCCCCCTTCAAATTCTAGCCTTAATAAAGGCAGGGTTCCTCTTAAAATGTCAAATTATAGCTTTGACTGTGACATGGTAGTAATTTAATAATGGAGAAGATCACTTGCTTTGGAATCAGCCTTGACTTTGGGCCAGTCTTTTACCGTAAAGTAGCTTAATGCATGCATATGAAAAGAAAATTGGAGAGAAGGAACCTGCATGCTAGTTTGAGCTTGTTTACAAATGCTGGGGGGATCCGTGCTGCTAATTACTGCATCTCAATCCATTGTTCTCCTTGTAAGTTGAGAGCTGTAGGTTGGCGCTTCTGCCACTTCTACGCTGTAACAGTAAAAATGAGATGCGTTTCAGGTCTATCTGTGTGTCTCTCTCTTTTTTTTTTGCAATCAAGGTAGAATATGCTGGGAGCTGAAAAGCAGCAGGAATTTTGGGTCTACTTTCCAATTCTATTTTCCAATTCTACTGATAAGCAGAACACAGAAAGATTTGGCCATTTAGTCAACTTTTATCCTGGGATTCATATGCATGGAAGCTTTATTTTATTTATCAAATAGACATGGTGGCGCAAGTGGTTAGAATTCAGTATTGCAGACTACTGTATTTTTCGGAGTATAAAATGCACTTTTTTCCCCCAAAAAAGAGGGTGAAAATCTGGGTGCGTCTTATACTCCTCCCAGCTTCTCAAACAGAGGCTGAAAAAAGCATCAGAAACGGAACTTCAGAAAAAAAGCCCCAAACGGAGCTTCACAGAGCTTAGAAAAAAAGCCCCCAAACAGAGCTTCAGAGGTTTTTTTTCTGAAGTTCTGTTTTGGAAGCTTTCAGAGGC
This sequence comes from Ahaetulla prasina, assembly GCF_028640845.1. NCBI lineage: Eukaryota > Metazoa > Chordata > Lepidosauria > Squamata > Colubridae > Ahaetulla > Ahaetulla prasina. The sequence goes on along the minus strand of NC_080539.1, from coordinate 289,055,897 downwards.
AGAAAAAAGTTTGTTTTCTGAAACAGAGTTTCAGAAGCAAGGAAAAAAAGCCAAAAAAGAGAGCAAGGCATAGAGCTCACAACCAAGGAAACTTTTGCTAAATTCTACCTCTGGGAACAGCTGATTGGGCGCATTCTGGGAGGCCAATCCACCTGCCAATCAGCTTTTTTCTTATTTTTCTCCCCAAAAACTAAGGTGCATCTTATACTCTGGTGCGTCTTATACTCCGAAAAATATGGTAATTCTGCTGACTGCCAGCAGTTCGATTTTTACTAGCTCAAAGTTGATTCATCCTTCCAAAGTCAGTAAAATGAGGACCCAGATTGTTGGGGTCAATATGCTGACTCTGTAAACTGCTTAGAGACAGCTGTAAAGCACTTTGAAGTGGTATATAAGTCTGAGTGCTAGAGCTATTTTTATCTTGAAAGGGACAACTGGCCCTGGATAAAAAGGAACTGTCCCTTTAACTGCATGCAGGGCCCATAATAATATAATTCACTACTCCTTTTACAGCAAAAGTCAAAAATATTTGATGAATTTGTGAAATTACTTGAAGGCTCATTTCTCACCAAACACCATCAATTATTATACAAGGATTTTACAAATAAGTTGAACCTCCTGGAGAAGGTATTACTGCTTAAACCACAGAGCTGCATAATCTCTCTCAATACTTCAGATTTGGGGATTTAGAAGAGATACTGAGGGATTGTCTTGCATGTAGGGTTTATGATGATGAATCCCAATGAATGTTCATGTCTGAGAGGTTTGTCATTTGAAATAACTCAAAAAAGCTGGCATCACTACAAGTTACAGGCATCAAGGAGGTAGCAACTAATAAACTAATATAAAAGCTATCTGTACCAAGCAGACTAAAAATTCTGCACAGCAAGCAGAATAAAGGAAATGCACCATCTACAAATTCTTCAGAGAGGCACAAATATATCAGTCCCTATGGTGGGTTTTCAACAGTTCTCTGTGTGCAGAATTAAAGGTATGGAAAACAGATTTAAAAAAAATAAAAAAATAAAAAATAAAATAGGCCAATTAAATAAGTGAACAAGCAAGGAACTGAACCGAGGAATCACATCCCTTAACTTTAAAAAGAAGATGACTTTTCACAGGATTATGGAAACCAGCTCATTTCACCCTAACTGTGACGAGAAGTCTCAAAATGATGCAGTGTTAGCAATAGTATTTGTTTATGATGATTCTGCATCTAGCTGACCCATAATCAGTAAGAATACTTTTTTATTGCATTTTTTTTTCTCATTGGAGTTTTCTCCCAAATTTGGAGTCCACTATGTTTTCTCCGTGACTATAACAAAAAGAAATTGATTTTGCTGAAGGCTGAATGATGATTGCAGCTTCCCCCAAGAAAATCTCTTAATCATCACTACAGAAAGGAAAATCAAATCACATTATGGGAAAAAAACTAGTTCTCATCACTAGGAATTAGTATCCAAAGAATTCAGGCCTTTATGTTTAATAAAGACTTCATACTGACTTTGCTTGACTCATTAAGGAAATAGTAGATTCATATTAAATCAGAGGTGAAATCCAGCAGGTTCTGACAGGTTCTGGAGAACTTGAAATTTTGAGCAGTTTGGAGAACCGGCAAATAGCACCTCTGGCTGGCCCCAGAGTGGGGTGGGAATGGAGATTTTGCAGTATCCTTCCCCTGCCACACCCACCAAGACATGCCCACCAAGACACACCATGCCCACCAAGACATGCCCAGAGAACGGTATAAAAAAAGTTGGATTTCACCACTGTATTAAATGGGTATGCAGGGAACATATTAGATTAAGCCAGCTTAACCTATTGCTCAGTAGAAGTAACTTCTACTGAATTAGTTATAATGTGACAGCAGAAAGTTTGACTTGAGACTGTCTCCATCAGGATTTATTAGGGATTTATGGGATAAAGAGGGTTTTTTTGGAGAGCATGGAACTCTGGATCTGGACCCAGGAATCTTCCCTCTTTTTTTTAATCATTACAATTACTGGATCTATATAAATCCAATTGACAGGTAGACCACCATGGTTTCACCACATTTCTGAATTAAAAATATGTTCTTCTCACGGGTGGGCTACTGGGGGTTTGCAGCGTTTGGGAGAACCTCTAGCTATGATTCTGTGCAGTTTGGAGAACCCCCAAATCCCACTCCTGGCCCACTCCACACCGCCCTTCCCATGAGTCCCCACACAGTCCATTTTGGATGCAGGTAAGTGCAGGGCAAGCATGGAGGCTTGGGGAGGGTGAAAAATGGGCCTACTGGAAGTGCAGGAAGCCTGGAAACAGGCTTGTTTCTGGCCTCCAGAGGGCCTCTGGAGCCTGAGGAGGCCATTTTCGCCCTCCCAGAGGCTCAAGGAAAGCCTCTGAAGCCCAGGGAGGGCAAAAACGATCCCCCCCATGATGCAGGAGGCTGACTAGGCCACACCCACTATGGCAGGTCCACATAGCAACTGGGCAGAGAACCCCTTGCTAAAAATTTTGAAGCCCAACCTTGGTTTTTCTCAAATTAAACTAATTCTGCCTTGAATTTGGTTCTTCAGTTCTGTGAGTTCTGAACTAACTACAGAACTCAGTTCGCAAACCTCCACATACAACTTGCAAATTTTTAGATAACAGCGATTTTATGAAAGTCCATTTTTTTGCTAGAACTTCTCCCTCCCCTCCACTTCAAAAAAACAGAGCCTCCCCCCCAGAATAGGGTAAAAACATATGAAGGAAAAATGAAAGCTATAGGAGTATAATACATACAGCGCTGAATAAAATGAACCCCATTGCCTTGCCTTTGTAAGTAATGATTCAATTAGAACAGCATTTTTCTTCTGCCATGGAATTCTATACTCTGTACAAATGGAACGGAGACCTTAAAAATAGCAATGGGTCTAATTATATTTGAAGGCTGACAGATAACTGCAACTTTTCAAGGATGAAACAATTAGTGGAGCAGCACTTTGCACAAATGTACTGTGGTGCCTTTCCCAAAAAAAAAAAAAAAAAACAACCTAAAACATCCTTGAGCATTCTTTAAAAAAGGTAATTAATAGGTCTTAATCTTTTTTTTTCCTTTCTCTTCTTTGAAGAAAGCATTCGTTTCAACTTTGACCAATGAAGAAAGTGAAATAATACTGAAATAATACATTTTAATTGCCAGAGCACAACATAACAAGTTAATTACATTGATTTGGAAAATCTTTGGCAAAGGCACAAACTAAGACTTACCTTTGTTTCATACTTTCTTTTACCTACAGCAACAACTCCTCACAGTGATCCCCAAAGTAATATCATAAATTGAAACAATTATGAAAAATGATATATAATAATATATAATATACTAAAGGCAATGAATTATAGCATGCCAAATTCTTAGGTCACCTTCAGGTAATCTGCATTAAAATTTTCTTCTAGTCATGACAACTCTCATTGAGAGGCTAATCATGTTTGCCTGGAATGTATCTCCATTGCTAAATATTCCATTTTTTGCAAGTACAATACAAGTTGGGATAGTCCTCTCCATGAACTTTTGAGAAGCTGACTCCATTTGATTCCTTTTCTCTTCCTAAATTGCTTCCATCAGACTGACTATTAAAATAACCTTATAATGCTCTATAACGTTAACAATTCTGCTTGTTTTCATTTTTATTTCCCATCCATTTTCTTTTTCATAAAGATTATTAGATTGCAAAATGAGGCAAAGATTCTCTTGTTTCTTCTTTTAAGTGCACAAAGGTTGGAGGGCAGGTTGATGAAAAGAATTAAAAGCATAAAGTCAATGTGACCTGTAACAATGATTTAGGATACATTTCAAATGTACTTCTTTATACCTCATGTGCCCAAAACAAAAACAAATGTAGATTATTATGCAGTGAGTCCAAACACTAGGGATCAGTCTGCAAAAGCTGTTAAAATATAGTCAAAACAGAGAGTGGTACATAAACCAAATGCTTAGTCCTGCTTAAAAACACTGTACCTGATCTAAATTTATATCAAAGACATTTCTATCAGACATGTGCAACAAGGCTATGTAGCATTTCCAATTTCAAGATGAAATTATTTAGGAGGAGGCAGAATGTGTTGCATACCATTAGTCTTCAATTCTTTAAACCAGGTGTATTTTTTCACTGATTTAGATGACTGCCCTCTACATGCCACTGCATTATCCCAGGAAACATCACACTTGTTCCAGTAGTTGGTAATACAGTTTGTATGCATTATCTGATATTCCAAAGTGTATGTTTGGTTCTGAATATGAGATGCTGGAGAGACCAATTAACATATCTGGTGGAATTGTCATTTAAGTGAGGCCAGGACTCTAGTCTGAAATGAATTAATAAAAGTGCAAAGATCTCTTCCCTAGAGAAGTGAAAGAGCCCTAAGTCATGTTAAAGGTTAATGGATTATTGTTTTTATGGAATGCAATCACTTTTTTTTTATCAAACGTTTGAAGAATTATCCTGACAGGAAAGCATATATACATCTTTACCATAGTTGTGAAGAAAGTAAATAATAAAGAGAGAAGCTGTATGGCAATAACATGTTTGAAATGCAGAGAGTAAATTATCTATAGAAAGTAGCCACTTACAAAGTTGTTCAGGGTAACAGAGCCACTTTCTGGACTGAATAGCTGGTTATTGGATTTTTATATTGCTGTACTAAAGAAACCCATTCCTGGCAGTTTTAATCATCATCATCATCATCATCATTATCATCCCTCAAACCATTATTGAAAATAACCTAAAATCAAAATGAAAGAATGAAAAGCACACCCAGTGCAAATAAGAATAATTTGTCTTCAAGGGTTTCCAGAAGTTAGGATGCTAGCTTAACTTTAGGAAGGAGACCACTTACAGGATTGAATGTTCATTAAAAACTTTTTCAAGCTCTATGTACTGGATAGACTGGACATAGCACTTCTAACCAGAGGTAGTTGTCCTATACATACCTAGTTGCCAAGATATATTGGCCTATCTCAGTCCAAGCCAGCCATTTGAATTACTTGTGGAAACCTATTGCTAGCCAGTGCAAAGTCCATAGACCAGATGTTATATAATTATGGCAATTATGATTCACAAATACATGCTAATTATTTATGATGTCATATAATGTAATGATTTAGTTTTTGATAATGATCTATTATTTACATATCACAGTAATCTATAGAGGCTCACAAACTTCAACAGTATGGGGCATAAATCTATAGAGATTGTGACACTGGGGAATGACTTCTCAGGCTCCAATGCCAATTTAAAGAGGGATGGCATTACACTGAACATTGTTATCTGTAACTCTTGCCCTGAATAGCTATTGATTTTCTTTACTGATTTGAGCAAATGTTATGTTTGGATAACAAGGCAGATGGTTTTAGCCTTTAATGCAAAGTAATCCAGAATGTAATGGCCTGCTGGACACAAACCCTAAAATATTTCCATCCTGAGGACAACCCACCTTTATTTTAAAAATGACAAACTATGATAATATTAATGAGCAAGTCATTATTCAATGAGCATTGAAAATAAATGCACTTACTTTCAGGCATTGGGCAAGGAGTCAAAACATAATAATGTTAAACATGAGTGAAATCATAAATCAGATATATCCCACTGAATAGTTCAGCTTGTTAATTTGTTTCATAAAATATAACGAATTAGTTTCCCAGATTCAGAAGAACACATACTGTCTTAAGTTACTCCCCTTGCAATAATGAGATGTTTTGCAATGTTCAATAGAAGCACGCAGAGTTCTGCATTCCCTCTCTCGGTCTCTTGTTTTAAACTTCATTTTCAATTTCCCAATTAGAAAGAATATTCTGCCTGACTAAAGGCTTTGTTCACAATTAAATTGTTGATTTAATCGGAGTGTGTTCTGTAACCAGATTAGCCATGAGAGAAAGTGTAAATGGTTTCCCACCACCCCACATATCCCTTCAATCATGTCCAATACCCTCCAATTCTGTGGACCAGCACCCCTCACATTTCTCAATCTTGTGTGTTCCGGTTAGGGTTGTTTTTGATCGTATCTAGCCACTGTGTTTTTTGGCAACTTGGTTTGCTTTTACCACCAACCATTCCAAACATAATTGCCTATTCCAGTGAGTTTGAGTGCATCACAAAGCCAAAATAAGTAAGGTGGAATTTTGTAGTTTTGCCTTCCAGCAATCTGTCTGGATTTATATGTTCCAATTCTTGCTTGTTTATCACCTTTGCTGTCCAAGAAATGTGCAGGAGTCTTCTCCAACACCACAGCTCATGGTCTTTTCATGGTCCAACTTTCATAACAATAGTTAGCTAAGGGAAACATAATAGATTAATGTTAATCTGCGTGTACTTGCCAAAATGATATCCTTGCTTTTCCATATTCAATACATGCTCACCATGGCTATGCAAACCAATGTGATTCAATGCTTTATTTCTGGACTGCATACACTGCTTTGATCGGTCTGAGATTCTAGACAAATGAAGTCTTGAGCTCATTTGATCTCTTCACTGTCAATTTTTCTTTTGACATTTCCATTCCTCACAATGGTCATGAGCTTCTTGTTGTTTTTATGTTCAGGAAGAACAATTAATAAGTGGAACGACTTGCCTTCAGAAGTTGTGAATGCTCCAACACTGGAAATTTTTAAGAAAATGTTGGATAACCATCTGACTGAGATGGTGTAGGGTTTCCTGCCTGGGCAGGGGGTTGGACTAGAAGGCCTCCAAGGTCCCTTCCAACTCTGATGTTATGTTATGTTATGTTAAGACATCAAATTTCTGGCTTTTTTCTTTAATCCTTTTGATCAGATGTTTCAGGCCTCATTTGATTTCTGAGAGGAGATTTACGTTGTCAGCAAAGATTGTTGATATGCCTTCTTTCAAACCAAATTTTGATTCTTAAAGTTCCAGCTTCCTCGTGATCACTCCAGCATACGGGTTGAATAAGAAAGATGAAAGAACCCAACATTGTCAGACTCCTTTTTGAATCAATCAATATCTCCATATGGGATTCACCCAGTGACTTCCTGATTTGGACTGCAGCAATTTGACTAGAAGTATGGACACCACCAGGTCTTCCAGGGTTCTCCATTGTATGATCTACATAATAAATAAACACTTCTATCATTCAAAACGACCTTGACCATCTAACCGCTTGGTCTAAAAATTGGCAGCTCCAAATTTCAACCAGCAAATGCTCAGTCTTACATATAGGAAAAAAGAACTCTAAAACTAAGTACATACTAGATGGACATTACCTTACAGACGACCCCCATCCCGTTAAAGACCTTGGAGTTTTCATGTCAAATGATCTAAGTGCCAAAGCCCACTGCAACTACATAGCAAAAAAAGCTCTAAGAGTTGTAAACCTAATTTTGCGTAGCTTCTTTTCCAAAAACACCACACTACTAACCAGAGCATATAAAACATTTGCTAGACCAATTCTAGAATACAGCTCACCTGTTTGGAACCCTCACCACATCTCTGACATCAATACAATTGAACGTGTCCAGAAATATTTTACAAGAAGAGTTCTCCATTCCTCTGAAAACAACAAAATACCTTATCCCACCAGACTTGAAATCCTAGGCTTAGAAAACTTGGAACTCCGTCGCCTTCGACAAGACCTAAGTTTAACTCACAGAATCATCTATTGTAATGTCCTTCCTGTCAAAGACTACTTCAGCTTTAATTGCAATAATACAAGGGCAACCAATAGATTTAAACTTAATGTCAACCGCTTTAATCTAGATTGCAGAAAATATGACTTCTGCAACAGAATCATCAGTGCTTGGAATACTTTACCTGACTCTGTGGTCTCTTCCCATAATCCTAAAAGCTTTAACCAAAAACTTTCTACTATTGACCTCACCCCATTCCTAAGAGGACCATAAGGGGCGTGCATAAGCGCACAAACGTGCCTACCGTTCCTGTCCTATTGTTTTTCTTTTCTTCTTCCTATATATGTTTATATGTGTATATACTACATAATCTTTTTGTATGATGTTGTGACAAATAAATAAATAAAAAAAATTAAGACTTTCTTGTATATAATAAAACAGATTGGATGTTATGTTCAATTTTCTTTTCATGGATTCAAGTAGATCAAGTCTTAAGGAGAATCTTTTTCACATGAGGAATGAGGGCAATTGTACTTTATTTGGAGCAATCCTTAGAGTGGCCCCTTTTTGACAATAGAATTGTTCCAATCCTGTGGCCATTTGTTTATTTCTGGCACAAGGCTGTGAAGGTTATGGAAGCATAGATTCAGTGGTGGGATTCAGTCGGTTCTCTCCAGATTGCATGAACTGGTAGTGGTGACTTCATCCATCCACCCACCCAGACGTAATGCGCAACTACTGTGCATGCGCAGAAGACTGTGTGCATGCATAGAGGTGGCACATGTGCTCACATTTGCAAACCAGTAGGGAACGTAAGTGAATCCCACCTCTGCATAGATTTCAGCAATGAGGCCTTGTTTGGCAGTTGGCTCATTGCCCCACACACAAGTTCTTCCTGAAGGTTGGATGGTTCTGTATCTGCTTTTATTTCATCTTCATTCTGAGGGCCTCTTTGTTGCGAGCATAAAGATCTTGGGTATATTCTTTCCATCCATTCTTGGTATGTAGTTAGTCTTTCTTTTGCTTGTTTTTGATGATTTTTTTGTGAACAGTAAATGGTGTTTCAATTTTTTGACTTGTGTAACTAAATTCCTGATGTGGCCCTTCCTGCAGTCCTAGCTCCTTGTAAAGGTAGTTCCTTTCCTTGCTGCACTTTATAAATTTGTCTTCAATCTCCTTGCTTCCTCTCATATACCTGTTGTTTTGGCTGCTTTGCTTTACTCAGCTATTCTGATGGTTTCATCCGAGAACCACTTATACTTTTTCTCTGGTTTCTTCTACAATATGTGTACCACTGCTGTTGCAATGATGGTTGATTAAATTTCTTGCCACATTACATTGTGCCTCCTTTTAGCAATGTCCAGAAGTTCAAACCTATTTTTCATCGCAACTGCAAATGTGGTGATGTCAGACTTCTCTGTTGGATCTTCCATTTTGATATTACGTAACTTGACTCTGATCTGAACTGCAGTTGGCACTCAAATAAGTCTTGACACTAAGGATTTGAACTGGAGCATTGATGGCTACATAAGACATAGTTGATTGATTATGACAAGTCATTTGGTGATGTCCAAATTTATAAATGACAGTTGTGCTATTTGAACATGAGATTTATAATATAAAAATGATTCTCATGACAAAATTGAACCAAATGATCACCTGCATCATTCCTCTGTCCAAATCCAAAGTTGCCAGTGATGCCTGTTCCTGCTTGACTGCCAGCTTTTGGACTGAAACCACCCTGTATGTATGTACTGTAATATCTTTTTTGGGCTCTTGCCCTGGAGGGTTATTTTTTTATGCTGGCTTAGAAACCTTCTATTTCAAGCTCCATTGCATCAGTCATTGGGGCATAGATTTTGACAACTGTGATTCGGAGGGGCTTGGCACATATTTGGATGGTCATAATACAGCATTGACCATCAAGAAGCTTTCCAATGCTTGGGCAAATTTCTTGCTTGTGATAAATCCATTTATTTTCCTGGTGTCATGTCATTTCCTGGTAAAAACAGATAATACCCTGGTTCATTGCTCATACATTCCATATGAAAGCCAAAACCAATGTGTTTTCAATTGCCACAAGTATGCCATTAGTGCCTTGACTCTGTGTGTGAAAGAGGTGGGGGGAGGGAGAAAGAGAAGGAGAAATGAAGCTGGTAAAGTAAAGAGGATGTGGAAAGTAAAGGCCAAGTTGGTGTCAGTGATGGTAGGAGAACCCGGAGCTGTGATTCCTAAACTGGGACTTTGGCTCCATTAAATTGCAGGGATAATAGCAAAGCTCTCTGTGCAGAAGAGTACTAGGAACTGCTAATATATTGCATAGAAAATGATATTGCTTAGATCAGGGTTCCCCAGCCCTCAGGCCATGGCCCACTACTGGGCCATGGGTTATTTAGAACCAGGCTGCACAAGCACATGCACATGCTCACAGCTCAGTTTGTGCAAATGGCAGGCTGGCGTACATGCACATGCATGCACAGCTCAACTTGTATAAGTTGAGTAATGCGTGTACATGCATGCACTCCACCCATTGCTCGTGCAGCCTGGTTCCCCTCTCTTCCCCCAGCCAGTCCAGTTGGGGACCACTGGCTTAGACCTCTAGGTCTAGGGTGGAGGACCCAACATTGAATAAGACCTTTAGGTATGAGAAGGAATCTTTTTCTTATATGTATGTACAGTAAGTGTATACATACACTTACACTCACTCACCCATCTATAGGTAATGTCACTATACATAAAATAGTATTACCAGAAAATTAGCACAATTTGCAGCTCTCATCAGTCAATTTTCTGCTTTCCTTAAAACCATTTGACAAATATAAGCAAATAAGAACGTTCTTTAGAAAGAACATTCTGCAAACAGTAAAGGTCTGCTCTAAGGTACAATTCACAGTAAGCCTTAGGTTAACCTTCTCCATGTTCCACAACAGACACATCTTTGACCATTCATGGAATTTTGGAACTGTTTTTTTTTTTAATTTACATTTATATCCCGCCCTTCTCCGAAGACTCAGGGTGACTTACATTGTGTAAGGCAATAGTCTCATTCTATTTGTATATTTATATACAAAGTCAACTTATTGCCCCCCCCAACAATCTGGGTCCTCATTTTACTTACCTTATAAAAGATGCAAGGCTGAGTCAACCTTGGGCCTGGTGGGACTCGAGCCTGCAGTAATTGCAAGCAGCTGTGTTTAATAACAGGCTTCTTACAGCCTGAGCCACACCGCGGCCCTGTAAACTGTAAAGTACATCCTAGAGTAATATATTTTTGTACTGCCAAATCAGAGTGCCATACAAATATAAAATGTCTGAGAATTTGCTTGTTTAATTTGGGACTTTTAGAATGCCCATTAAAATTAATTGTCCCAAAATAGATTCTATAGTGGTCTTTGGGAATGATCTTGGAAAACAGGAGGAAGAATCAAAACCTAGACAATCTTCATGCAAAAGTTATCTCAGTTCACAGAAGGAAAGGAGGTGTGAGAAGGATTTGAGAAGTAGAAGAAGTATCGTCCAGTCTCCAACCTTCGCTTTATTGCGAAGGTTGTAGAGAGTGCGGTGGCATGGCAGCTACCCCAGTACCTGGATGAAGCCGTCTATCTAGACCCGTTCCAGTCCGGCTTCCGACCCGGATATAACATGGAGACAGCTTTGGTCGCGTTGGTGGATGATCTCTGGAGGGCCAGAGACAGGGGTTATTCCTCTGCTCTGGTCCTGTTAGATCTCTCGACGGCTTTCGATACCATCGACCATGGTATCCTGCTGCGCCGGTTGGGGGGGTTGGGAGTGGGAGGCACCGTTTATCGGTGGTTCTCCTCCTACCTCTCTGACCGGTCGCAGACGGTGTTGACAGGGGGGCAGAGGTCGACCGCGAGGCACCTTACTTGTGGGGTGCCGCAGGGGTCGATTCTCTCCCCTCTCCTGTTCAACATCTATATGAAGCCGTTGGGTGAGATCATCGGTGGCTTCGGGGTGAGATATCAGCAGTACGCTGATGATACTCAGCTGTACTTTTCCACCCTGGGCCACCCCAACGAAGCTGTTGAAGTGCTGTCCCGGTGTTTGGAGGCCGTACGGGTCTGGATGGGGAGGAACAGGCTCAAGCTCAATCCCTCCAAGACGGAGTGGCTGTGGATGCCGGCACCCCGATACAGTCAGCTGCAGCCGCAGCTGGCTGTTGGGGGCGAGTTATTGGCCCCAAGGGAAGGGGTGTGCAACTTGGGTGTTCTCCTGGATGCACGGCTGTCGTTCGAAGATCATCTGACGGCCGTCTCCAGGAGAGCCTTTCACCAGGTCCGCCTGGTCCGCCAGTTGCGCCCCTTCCTTGATTGGGATGCCTTATGCACGGTCACTCATGCTCTCGTTACCTCTCGCCTGGATTATTGCAATGCTCTCTACATGGGGCTCCCCTTGAGATACACTCGGAGGCTTCAGTTGGTCCAGAACGCAGCTGCGTGGGTGATAGAGGGAGTTCCACGTAACTCCCATGTAACACCTCTCCTGCGCAGACTGCACTGGTTACCTGTTGCCTTCCGGGTGCATTTCAAGGTTTTGGTTACCACCTTTAAAGCGCTCCATGGCTTGGGACCTGGGTACTTACGGGACCGCCTGCTGTTACCTCATGCCTCCCACCGTCCCGTACGCTCTCACAGAGAGGGACTTCTCAGGGTGCCGTCTGCCAAACAATGTCGGCTGGCGGCCCCCAGAGGAAGATCCTTCTCTGTGGGGGCTCCTACTCTTTGGATTGAACTTCCCCCTGGATTACGTCAAATACCTGACCTTCGGACCTTTCGCCACGAATTGAAAACATATTTGTTTATTTGCGCGGGGCTAGCTTAAACATTTTTAAACTGTTTAGCTTTTAAATTTTAAATTCTATTTATATTTTAAATTGGGGTTTTTAGATTTTAATTATTTTAATTTTTTCAGCCAATTGTGTAATAAGTGTCTTAATTTAGTTTTTTAATATTGTATATTGTGTATGTTTTTTAGCCTGGCTGTACACCGCCCTGAGTCCTTCGGGAGAAGGGCGGTCTAGAAATTCAATAAATAAAATAAATAAGTAGGCAAGTGTGCGAACATGCATAGCGTGTTTGACTACTACTTGTGTGGAACTATTCTCTCTCCCTTCTGCCACTGTTGCCACCAGTTCACAAAATCAGAAAGGTTGGGGACTGCTGATTTACAGTATTTTCTAACCAGTTTACAAAGTCAGCATATTGCCCCCAACAATCTGGGTCCTCGTTTTACTGACCTCAGAAGGATGGAAGGCTGAGTCAACCTTGAGCCGGTCAGGATTCAAATCCTGGCAGTGGGCAGAATTAGCCTGATATACTGCACTCAAACCACTCTGCCACCATGATTCTATAATGATAAAATAGTGTTAATACTTATGATCTGTGCTACCTCAAAGGGCAGACAGAATCTGGCTTTTTTCTTAGAGACAACATGATTTATTCTCCATTGTTGTTTTAAATCAGTTTCATTTTTCCCTTCCCCACCTCACCTCCAAACACTCTGAAGATTACAAAAACATAACTGGGAAGTGTATGTGGTCTCTGGGCTAGGAACTTTTTTCTGTTCACAGATATTTGGAAACAAAGAAGATTGAACATTATAAGGTTGCTGTGAAAGTATAAAGTTGTATAGCTATAGTTCCTGTAACAATAGGAAAGGGAGCAATAACTATGGGGATGGAAAGCAATGCCCACTGGAAGAACTAGTTTTAGCTAATGCAATGTGAAAAAATTATCGTTTGGCTTAGCAAAGATATCAACAAAGTTTGCTTACTTGAAAATTAATGAAACACATAGAGCAGGGGTGAAATGCTCCTGGTTCGGACCAGATCGGCCAATCTGGTAGCGATGGTGGGGGGTGGTTTAGAGAACCAGTAGCAAAAATCCCTGCCCCCCCTCCCATGTCCACCCAATCGCCTGGTCACCCACTTGCCCGCTTGCTACTTCTTTTAAAACATGTTTTTAAAAGTAAAAAAAAAAAGGCTCTGACAATCACAACTGAGCTACCTGATCATCAAAGATTTTTTTTACTTTTAAAAGCATTTTTTACAACCTATTCGGCCGAATAGGTTGTAAGAAAATGCTTTTAAAAGTAAAAAAAAAAAGTGTGCCACAGTTGATCACACACACACACACACACAACCGCGCGTGCTGTTTTACTTACCCCATGCCTCTTTTTGGTGTGCACTGCATGCACATGCATGCGCACCTCACATTTGGTGTATGGTGGCACTGCGCATGCACAGCCAGTGAACTGGTAGTAAACCAGTTCAGATTTCACCACTGACATAGAGTAACATCTTGAGGAATAGTCTTCTTGTGGAATTGTCTTCCCATTGTTCCTTTTGCCTAGAGCTTCTTCATTTTTGCCTACGGAATGCAATAAACAAGTGAATAGACTTTTGTAGATCAACTTTGCTCCTGTCCTAAGGGCTACAGGAGCTATGTCAGATGATATAGAAATATGCTTCCAGAAGGGGCTGAAAAAATGCTCCTTGTTTCAGTTGTTTTTGTTGTTGTTGTTATTATTATTATTTGGAGAGTTAAAGGGATAGTTTTATTTTAAAGATGAACTGTGATTATCTACTACCTTATTTTAATTGTGGGAGCTCAACATTGCATTACATGAATCTAGCCATTTTGCTGCCTAATTTTTAATATGTTTCGGGAGATGAATCGTACCTTTCTACTTCTCAGAAGTTATGCACTCAACTTATCCATACTTTAATCAGGTTCAAAAACAAAAGTGAGATGCCCCGAATCAGTCATTTTGCTGACAATGCTTTTATCACATCTCAGGCTATCCTGGGAATTGCAGATGGATGGGAAGAAGCTTGTAGGCTATGAGTTTCCTATATCTGATGACTAAATCTACCTTCCCGAGCCTGTAGCTTCTAGCCTGGTTGGGTAAATTATCTTGAAGAAACTTTAGCAGATCATGGCAAGACCTACAAAATCAGGTTCCCTTCAACCTCTAACTGACAAAGATTTTCAAACTTATCTTTCATTTAGCAGTTAGATTTATATACCACTTCACAGTGCTTTACAGCCCTCTCTAAGTGGTTCACAGAGTCAGCACATTGCCCCCAACAATCTAGGTCCTCATTTTAATGACCTCGGAAGAATGGAAGGCTGAGTCAACCTTGAGTCAGTGAGAATCGAACTATAATAGCTTGCAATACTGCATTCTAACCACTACTCCATCACGATTCATTTATGGATGGATTCCACCATGTAAAGTCCACGTTTTTCAACATCCATTGAACAGACATTAAAAGCTAACAGCTGGAAGTTCATCTTCTTTCTATTGCCATGCCATGTCAAAGAAACCGCGGACAGTTTCTTCTCACAAATTGTCCCATGGCTTTTTTGTCACAGTAGTAACCTTGTCTCCAATAGTTAGCTGGTATCATGTATTAGACAATGGCAGAGCAAAAATGCATCTAAAACAATAAAAACAACAAAAATGGGCCACAATTGACATTTGATGGTGTCAGGGGACTAGCAATATCCCTTAATGTAGGTACCAAAGAAAAGGATCTTTATAGAAAGTTATCAGAAAAAGGAGGGGAAAGAGTTGAACAGTATAGTAATTAATTCTCTTCTCTGTGCCATTAATACCACATCAAGAACCCTCAAGGACACCACGAATAATAGAAAAAGCAATTAATTTGAGCTTTATTCCCATTACATTCCCATAATTACATTCTGAAGATGAAATGTATTTATACAAGGGTCAAACCATTTTATCTGAGTTACAGTGGTCTCCTGGTTCTTTACCACTGGAACTATTTGTTTCATTTTGAGATGGAGGGGGCGGGTAGAAAGCAAAACTAACCATTTCAAAACGCTAAAAAGACATATACTTTTTTTTTTAAAAAAAGAGGAGGGGGGAGAAATCACCTGCATGTGAACAAAGGGCCTTCAGGTGTTGCACATTTCAAAGGGCTCACAAGCAAAGGTATCATTTCTGAAGTCCTGAATTTCATTAGCATCCATTATATTCATAACAGAGGAAAAAGCAAGGTAAAATACATCCAAATGAGAGAGAGAGAGAGAGAAAGTGTGAAATGGTATTAATTCAAAAGATCATACATTTCTTGTTCCTAGTATCAGGCTATACTTCAAAATGTGAAAGGTAGGAAGACACTATTAAACTTTTTTTTAAAGTAAATTTTAGCTGGAGGAACAGGACTTGCAAATGGAAGGCTTGATATAAATGAAAAAGAATTACCGAAGGAACATTACCACCTCACCATGATGAGCAGAAATGAATAAGTTTGAGTGAATTAATCTTATCTGTCATTAAGTCTTAGTAAAAGCTGAAAGAGCTTTATCCTTGCAGTGGAGTTAGAGATAGAAAATAGCCCAGAACAGCAGGGACCACCAACCCATTGCAAATAACACTGAAGATCTACCTGATGTCAGATTTGAAAAGGACTTACATCTTTTCAAGGCTACTCATATAGGACATTTAATAATAATCATTTATTATAATGCACAATAACACAAATGCAACTCATTATTTCCTTACAATACCTCTGTCTGTCTGTCTGTCTGTCTGTCTGTCTGTCTGTCTGTCTATCTATCTATCTATCTATCTATCTATCTATCTATCTATCTATCTATCTATCTATTATTATCCTACTTTCTACAACTCACGTCTTATTAGTTAAATAAGATTTCATTTGTATGGTGCTCTGGATACAATACACCCAAAAGCCTAAATTGTATAGACATCTTCAGATATTTGAATATTTATCTAAAGTGCTGTTAAACCAGAGGATAACCTTGATTAAAAAGTCCTTCTCACTATATAGTCCCTATATATTTTTGCTGGGTTTCATTAAAATTCATTAAAAGTCCTCATCACAACACTGAACAGCAGATCCTAGGATATTATAGAAAAATACAATATCTATAAAATGATTCCTGTATTGGTGTACACAGTGGGAAGTTGTAAGCTGATTCTGGTGTAACTTGCAATAAAGTATTTGATCTTCAAGTATACTGATAGCTGGAGAATTTGAGCTTTTTGAATTCTGATCTGACTTATTCCATATCAAACTTCCATCAAAATATAAAGTAGGAAATATGTTTAGAAATTATTTTTTAGAGAATGTACATTTAGGCTATACATTAATAAAACCATATTGGTATGAATCACATCAGTGGCATTCAATGATCCGAAAAGCGGACCCTGCATTTGCAGGAATATACGAGGAGGAGGAGGAGGAGGAGGAGGAGGAGGAGGAGGAGGAGGAGGAGGAGGAGGAGGAGGAGGAGGAGGAGGAGGGTATCAATCACATTCCTAAAATGCCTATTTTGAATGGATTAAATCATTTATACTTGTATAATACATCTTTCATGATATGTGTGTGGATTTTTAAAAATTAACTGCAGAAAAAAATCACTAAATAAATAGGAGTTGTCTAAAGAAGGTCTCATCCTTCTATAAATAGGTAAATAAAACTACATAATTGTATGTCTTTTTTACTTTTAGGAACTGATTTTTTAATTTCCTTTAATGTTTTTTCTTAGATATTGATTGCATTCTGACAAGTTCAATAAAGAACAACATGTTCTCAAACTGTTGTCACAACTCAATCAAAATATACGATGCCAAGTTTGCTTTAAAAATTATTTTAGTGTAAATATAATTTTCTCTGCATATTAAATATCAAAGAAGAAATATCTGTTATTGATCAAAAGTCATATGCTTGGCAACTTTGAAATTTTGCATTAGCCCTGCTAGATTATCATTCCATCTTTAAAGATTAAATTAATGTTTCAGACTGAAAGACAACAGCTGTTTGCAGTACCTCACAGTGTAAAAATGATTAGTTCAAGACACGAATGAATGGCTGACTGATTGGATACAAGAAAGAAAGAACAGATTGTTTTTAGTAAATTAATCCATAAGCAACAATTTGGCAAAGGTTGAGTTTCTGGCAATGAAAGAATGTCATGGTGCTGATATGAGGTAACTGTTGACACAAACAAGAGCTACAACATTAAGAAGAGGAGTAGGTGCTCAAATATGTGCTATTTTGAGGAAACAGATATATTGGGTATTGAATAATTACACATACGATCCCAGAGAAGCCTCCAACAATGATTTCTGAATTTTAAGGACTGCATACAGAATCAGTTCTGAGCCTATTATTCCAGGCAATATTTTGTCATATGCGCACATAAGCAGTACAGCCTTGATCGTTTTGTGCTTAGACTGACCTTGATAAAAGTTTGGCTATTGATTTCTGAACCATTTACAATTTCCAACCAAATAAAGGTCATAGCCAGACCCTTATTTAGTTTTTTATTTTATTTTTAATGCTACAACTTGTACTGTACAATGTGTCAAAAGCCAAACTGGCATTTTAAGAGAAAAAATATATTTTAGGTAATCACTGTATTCGAGTATCAATGATGAACAGCGCAAATTAATACATATGTCATGGGCTAGAAATATGAATGGTGATATAAGCATATGTAACTGAAAGGCAGAAGAGATTGTATTATTCACCTTTCTTCTAATATGGACATCAATCTTTGATGGTTAAAGATCGGCAAATATCAAATAAGTAAAAAACAAATATTAAAGATATAGTCATCTGTAGGAGAATATTGATCCATCTTATAAATAACTCTCTCTTTTTCTAAAAGAGAGAAATGACTCACTCACTCTTTTTCTAAAAGCAACATTATCATAAAAATGCTAAACCGCCAAGAGATGGAAATAAACAAAACCATAAATACATTTTAACGCAGTATCTAAATTATATACACATATTCAAAGAAATAGTTATTCCCAGCACAAAATTAAACATGATAAAAGATGGCCTTTGCATTTTAATTTCTAATGATGTAATCCTATTAACAATTACAAAGGCAAAAGGATTAAAATTTATTGTAATTTAATAAATTCAAAAGGAAATCTTGTACAACAGATGCACCCAAAATTCTATTTGAATGCTTTTTCTACATCTAATAATGCCAACATTACAATTCATCTGCATCAGCATATAAGGTTACTGTAACAATCAAGAGTTTCATCTGAAGTTTGACACCCTTTCATGAAACTAGACTGTGCAGGATGAATTGTTGTTGATAATATATTCTCAATGTTCTAGCCAACACAGCTGTTAAAATGTTACCATCAACATTTAACCAAGGGCATTGGCAGATAACTTGATACATTAACCCGCCTTCAAATTTACAGTGATATAAGCTTCATAGTTGAACCCAGTTTGAACACACTTTGCTTCTGGGTCCAATTAAGTATGCCAGTTTAAAACTTCTTGGTTTGAAGCTGGATTATGGGAGGGATTGCCTCTCTCTCTGCCAATCCCAATAGATCTGGTAGACAAGACATGCGATTGGTCCTATCTACTAAGGAAATACAATTGGTGGGTCTCAGGAGGTAGACCTTCTTTGCCATGATGCCTGCCTAATGGGATATTCACATCCTAAGGTTAGCTCCTGAATTGAAGTTAGTTCTAGTCTTTTCAATATTTGGAAAGTCTATCAACCTGGCTACATCATCAGATTTGAGGGTTCCAAGGGATCTGTAAAACCCTAAAACAGCTCCATTATTGGCTTTAACATTCAAGCTTTCTTAGTACTTCTATTGTTCTATTGTTATTCCATCAGTACTAGGGGCCATTATATCAGTAATTCATAGATTTCCTTTTAAGGGTGCAGCAAACTGAAGTTGTACACCTGAAATTTCTGAAAGATTTATTACATCTTAAAAAGCATTTGCAATCTCACCTTTTATTAGTGAAATACCTATATTTTTTATTTTAGTGTAATTTATCTTATTGTTGTGAGCCACCCAGAATAATTGAAAGTTGGAAAACAAATAAGTTTAATAAATTATACAAACACGACACAGAGATTGATATACACACACAAATATTATATTTTTAAAAACCAAAAAATAGCAAACCATTGGGTGGTATATGTTCTTCTTCAATCTCAGTAAAATGTATTGCAATAGGTACAATAGGTATCTTATATGACTAGCACCCCAAGGACAGGCTGTGGATCAGTATGGGGCTGTGCAAGCGGTGGGCGAGCATGTAAATTGCCCATGCATAGGATTAGGTTCCGTGTGCAAAACCGTCCCCCCTCCCCATGCTGCTTCCTTCGCCGCTGCTGCCTGTCTGTGAAGCCAGAAAAGTTTGAGACTGCTGCCTTATGGGATCAATACAAATGGGATCAATAAAAATAAATGCTTGTATGTTGAGATGAAGCAGAAATTAAATTCAATCTAATTTCTGTATTGGTAGGATAGGATAGGATAGGATAGGATAGGATAGGATAGGATAGGATAGGATAGGATAGAAATATACAACATAGAGAAACATCACAGTCTAGTTTGAATATGTAGATATATATAGAGGGAGGGGGGAAGAATCCTGTGAATTTACAAGATGGATGGCATAAGGAACAAAACTGTTACAGAATCTAGTAGTCGTGCTGTAGATATTTCAAAACCTCCTCCCAGAGGGGAGCAACAGAAAGTGTAAAGAGTGTGAAGTGGGTTTACGGGGTCTCTAACAATACTACAAGCTCTAAACTCATAGCGCTTATAAGTGGTGTCCTGGATAACAGGAAGTGAGCTTCCCTCTCTGTAATGTAAGAGCCTTTTATCTGAGGCACTGCTACCACCATACCAAACAGTGATGCAGTTTGCTAAAACGCTGTCAATTATACCTCTGTAAAAAGTGGCCTGGAGAGAAAGAGAAAGATATGCTCTCCTCATTCGATACAGGAAAAAGAAGTACAAATCTCCAGCAGCTGTTATTTGATCCTTTTAGAATCCAAAAAGATTAGCAAAACAGTTGTCTAAATTATCTTGATTTTTTTTTCTTTGTTTGAACTGTAAATAATTTCAATAATTTGTCCAATAATTTCAATATTTGACTGCCAAAAAAACATATTGACATTTGAGAATCTAGAATCTCTTCTCCAACTATAAAGTCAAAAAGTGTTTTCACCGAGATCGCTATTATTCTGACAGATGTTGAATTTCCACTTAGATAAATAGGTGCAATCCATTTCTTGCTAAAAGCTTTTTCTCATTGGAAAGTACATGCATTTCTTATTAAAAACAACAACAAAACTCTGCATCTGAGTGTCTGGGTCTCTGTTTAGATATTCTGCCTTCTTTTAGCTCTCCTACTCCATCCTGTAATGTTCCATGGAAAAAAAATTCATTATATCCAATTATTTCAATGTTTGACTGATAAAAATTTAGTTACTTCTGAGAATCTAAAATCTCTTCTCCAACTATAAAGTTAGAAGATGCTTTCACTGAAATTGCCATTCTTCTGGCAGATGTTGAGTTCCCGCTTATATACAATAAATCTGTGCAATCCATTTCTTGCTAAAAGCTTTTTCTCATCTGAATGTACATGCATTTCTTATTAAAAATAAGCAAAAACAGTCAGAATTCTAATATCTCTTGTGGAATCAGAAATGATAAAGAATTGTTGGTGGTTATCTGGTTGGGGGAGGACATTATTAGAGATGTTTTGTTGTTATTGTCACCTTTATTGTTTTATGGTCCATTTCCTGTGAAAATGTGTTGAGCATTGAAGCTCCCTCTGTGCTGTTGAGAAGAGAGGAAGTTTGCTGATTGAAAGGAATCACAATACCAAAATCAATACATTTATTTATTTATTTATTTATTTATTTAGTCACAACAGTATATATAAGCATTGACATGGAACAACTATATAATATATAAGCATATATATGAGCATAAGTATGTAATAACTATATTAATTAGATATAATGAAAGGGAATAATAGGACAGGAATGGTAGGCACGTTTGTGCTCTTACGCATGCCCCTTACAGACCTCTTAGGAATGGGGTGAGGTCAATGGTAGACAGTTTTTGGTTAAAACTTTTGGGATTTTGAGAAGAGACCACAGAGTCAGGTAATGAGTTCCAAGGGTTAATAACTCTGTTACAGAAGTCATATTTTCTGCAATCAAGATTGAAGCGGTTAACTTTAAGTTTGAATCTATTGTTTGCTCTTGTATTGTTGCGATTGAAGCTGAAGTAGTCTTCAACAGGAAGGACATTGCAACACTTGCTGAAAGCATTTGTTTACCAAATTAAAAACAAAATTAAAAACAAAAGCAAAAACAAAACCTGTTTGTGGGCTATGTACTGTATGTGTGTATGTAATCCACCTTCATTTAGCTCTTAAATTCCAGGTTTAAATTACAAGGAACCAAAACATTAAAAACAGAAACTTCTTAAACATTAGCTGCATTTCAATCTGTAAACATTACTCTGAATATGCAATATTAATAATAGCAGCTGTTATTACCATTGTTCTCAATTCTTATTATAGGAATGTTTGTGATGAGCCTTACAGTGAGCATTTTCTTTCTGTTTTATTTTCTACACTTTCTTTCAGGCTATTGATAAAAGATTCCTTACCTCCAACCCCAACCGTATTCCAAAACAGCAGAAAATATTAATGGCATTTCCATTGGTGGAATAGATAGCTAAACAAATGGTGTTTCTGGTGGTTTTGTTTTTACAGGTGAAACTCAAAAAATTAGAATATTGTGCAAAAGTTTATTTATTTCAGTAATGCAACTTAAAAGGTGAAACTAATATATGAGATAGACTAATTACATGCAAAGCAAGATAGTTCAAGCCTTGATTTGTCATAATTTTGATGATTATGGCTGAAAACCCCAAATTCACAGTCTCAGAAAATTAGAATATTACATGAAATCAATAAAACAAGGATTGTACATAGAACAATATCAGACCTCTGAAAAGTATAAGCATGCATATGTACTCAGTACTTGGTTTGGGCCCCTTTTGCATCACTTACTGCCTCCAATGCGGCGTGGCATGGATGCTATCAGCCTCAGCTCTGCTGAGGTGTTATGGAAGACCAGGATGATTCAATAGTATAGCAAAGCAATTCGGAAGGCTAACTTTACATTCCTCTTCTGAATCCTAGTTTAGCCAAGTGACTCTGCCTCTGGCTGGAAACCATGGTATAGCTTCCTGATTGCTTATTTGTACTCTATGACTATCATTAAATGTTGTACCCAGTGGTTGGATTCAGCCAGTTCGCACCACTTCGGGAGAACCGGTTGTTAACTTTCTGAGCAGTTTGGTAAATTGGTTTCTGGCAGAAATCATTAGGCCAGAGAACTGGTTATTAAATTATTTGAATCCCACCACTGGTTGTACCTTATGATTCTTGATGAACGTATCTTTTATTTTATGTACGCTGAGAGCATATGCACCAAGACAAATTCCTTGTGTGTCCAATCACACTTGGCCAATAAAAAATTCTAGTCTAGTCTAGTCTAGTCTAGTCTAGTCTAGTCTAGTCTAGTCTAGTCTAGTCTAGTCTAGTCTAGTCTAGTCTATATAATAGGTATGAAAAGTATTACAAAGATAGTATTGAAAAAAGAATAAAAGCAGTATACATTTCTAAATCTACTTGTGCACATACAGAGGCAAGCTTGACCTAGGTAGAACCCTTAATTAAGGACACAAACTGTCCATTTTTTTGCACCATAGAAAGTGCTGCTTACTCACATATATCAGCAGTGTAGCCTCTCCCTTATGATTCAGGTAATGTGCCTCGTCTGTCAACACCATTTGTCACTATACTGGCAAAAGAACATGGCCAAATTCCATCACCTTGGCTTCATTGTGGATAACCCCTTTGCTGAACATTCTAGCAAGTATTGTAAAGTTGTCTCCTAAAATCCCAGACATGGATATATTTCCATAGTTTTTCATCTGCACAGCCTTCTATCCAACTGCAGAAGAATCACAGAAAATTGCTTTGTCTGATTTGACAATTCAGGCAGAGAAACAAATCTATTTATATGCAAAGTCCCCTATGGATTTGAACTTCATTTTACCAGGTGTTTTTCCGTATAAGATGATGAGTTAAGATTGTGTGACAACTGCTACCACTCCTAAACACAAAGTATTTAATAATTGTTTTTGTTTAATACAGTTGATCCAGTTAGCTTTCTCTAGAGTCACCTGAGTAGGGACATGGTGGCTCAGTGGCCAAGATGCTGAGTTTCTTGATCGAAAAGTTCAACGGTTTGAATCCCTAGTGCCGCATAACGGGTGAGCTCCCGTTACTTGTCCCAGCTTCTGCCAACCTAGTAGTTTGAAAGCACATAAAAAATGCAAGTAGAAAAATAGGGATCACCTTTGGTGGGAAGGTAACAGAGTTCCATGAGCCTTTGGCATTTAGTCATGCTGGCCACATGACCATGGAGACATCTTCAGACAGCACTGGCTCTTCGGCTTTGAAATGGAGATGAGCACCGCACCCTAGAGTCAGGAATGACTAGCACATATGTGTAAAGGGAACCTTTTCCTTTAGAATCACCTGTATACTTTGGCAGGGCACAGCCTCTAGTGCCTATTCTGCCAATGGAGGGCTCATTTCTCCTAGTTTCCCCTGGTATTTCCCATGTTTTGTTTTGTTTCCTTTCCAGAGTAGGAGAAAAAATCAACAATGGTCCAACATTTCTACTATGAAGGGAATTGGACTGAATTGAAGAAACTTACCTGACAACTCTTTGAAATAGGACAGGTCAGGAAATAAACTCCATAAGTCTAACTGAAATCCTTCCTATAGTGGTCTATTGTAAAACCAGTTATACATATAGCCAGGATACATGCCCCCGGCCACCTATCTCAGGCACAAAACCAAATTTTCAAGGTCTTACAGGGATAGGCCAATTTCAAATCAGGGGAAATTATGTTCCAAAGGGTGGATACCACAAAAGAAAAGGTTTTCCTTCTGGGCCCTTCTAGCTGATGCTTTTTAGCTGATGGCACACAGAGTATGCTTCTTCTGTCAGATTGGGTAGAGTGTACAGAGACAATTTGGGAAAAATGGTTTCAAGCCATGATAACCAGCATTTTGAATTGCACCCAGAAGTCAATACAGCTTGCAGAGCAGCAATGACATATGCTAAGTAGCTGGCATCTACCTTGTAACTACCCATTCCACCGCATTCTGCAAGAGTTGAAGCTTCTGAAGACTCTTCAAGGACAGCTCCAAATAAAGGATATTGCAATACCCCACTCTGGAGGTCACAATGACATGAGTGATTGTGGGAATGGCTCGCTAGCAGAGGAAAAGTTGCAACTGACATGCAACCTGAAATTGTACGAAGACTCTCCCATCCACAATTGCCACCTGCTTTTCAATCAGGAACCATGAATCTAGGAGGATCTCCAGGCTACATCAAGTTTGCACATGGCAATGCCATCTCACCCAAAATAAAATAAAATAAAAAATAGAACAAAGTGCAACTAAGAGGTCCAAAACTTAATATCTTGTTTGGGTTGATAGCAGGGGTGAAATGCTCCTGAATTGGACTGGATCATGTGATCCAGTAGCGATCATGGCTGGTAGTTTGGTGATCCGATAGCGATGACAGAGCAAAGCTCCGCCCCTCTGCCCAGGTGTCAGCCTCCGCTTTATTTTAAGTATATTTCACCTGCTAGAGTGTTTTACTATTTTATTACTTCGTTAAAGGTTTTCTTCTTACTGAATGTCTTACATGATTTATGGAAGAGGGGGGAGGTTTGTACTGTTGCCAGCGTTTGGCTGACATTGCATGTGTGGGGGGGAGATAGTCTTTCAAACAGATTTTGAACTGATTTGGCATGTGAATGTAACAGGAGTTGCCTGCTTCGCATTCCATCCAGAAGATTGACAGAGGGAGAATATCAGAAGTGAAACTACACATGGCCAAGGAGGAAGACGACATTGGATTATGACTGTTTGAACTCTAGTGGGAGGAGGGTTCAGAAGAGGATATGATGTCTGTGTTTTTAGTATTGTTCTGTCCTCCTCCGCCTCCATCTGAATGATGGCTTAATAAGCCGACACTATCAGCTCTGGCGGCAAAAGAGCCAGCATCTGCCAAGAGCCCTCGTTATCTTCCACAACACTGGTGAGTCACACACTTCAGCTCTAGTCAATCAGTGGATTTGCCTGTTACAAAAGGCTCTTGCTGCCTTTTATATCCTGTGGGGTGTGGCTCCATGACTCAGCACTTCCTAGGCCTGCCCCACCTTGCTTCTGTTGTTCCCTCCTCTCCTGCCTATGAAACCAAGCCTGATTGCTGTCAGCTGGGTCTGCAGGCGTGGCCTGGAGGGGAAGAGTCAAAGGATGGAGGCCTCATTATTTCTTCCACCTGGCCTGCTTCTGGCTCCTGGAGCTGAGCCAGGGGAGCCGGTGCTCCTGAGGTAAGTCCAGACGGCCCTTCCCCCTCACTTTCCAAGTCACTTTCTGGCAGCAGGGCCGGCTTGCGGGGTGCAGACACAAAAAGTATACTTTCAGTTCTGGTTTAGCTTTGTTTGCAATCTGACATGTTTAGTAAAAATTACCAATCTCTTCAAACTTTACAAAGCCTTATACATTGTAAGCCGCTAACTTCAATTCAGGAGCTAACCTTAGGATGTGAATATCCCATTAGGCAGGCATCATGGCAAAGAAGGTCTACCTCCTGAGACCCACCAATTGTATTTCCTTAGTAGATAGGACCAATCACATGTCTTGTCTACCAGATCTATTGGGATTGGCAGAGAGGTCATATCATATCCAGACTTTGACATACTCTAGGCACTTAGACGAAACCTCCACAACATCTCTCAAGTGGGGTGGGATGGGATGGAGATATAAAACTAAGTACCTTAGCACATTAATAATACATTCTCCCATACCTCATCTAGCAGCTTCAAAGCAAGAACTGGTGGAAACTTAAAATAGTCAAAGTAATAGACAATGAAAAAGGTAAAATACTCTGGGAATGCAGGAATTCAAACAGACAAGCATTTGCAATATAACATTCCAGATGTAACCATTATTGTCAAGAAAGACAAAAAACTTTTGATAAAGACAAAAAGTCTGGATAATAAACATCGCAGTACCTGTGACAGCAGAATACCGAAAAAAGAACAGAGGGAAAAATCACAAAATATAAAAACCTGGAAATAAACATAGAACAGCTGTTGCAAATGAAAGCAAAGGTAGCATCAATCTAAGAGGTGCCTTGGGTGCAATTGCAAAACATCTGGAATGCCACTTGAAAACCATTGGCACTGACAAAACCACCATCATCAGTCAATTGCAAAAGGCAACTTTACTTGGATCTACTTACATCCTGCAAGAATACCTTTAATATTATTAAATAACATCTGCCTAAATAAGTAGTAAATCAGTTTACTAGATTTGAAACTATCTAACATGTAAAAGAAACTGAAATATATTTGAATGCTAAGTGTGTTGCCAAAGGAAAGGGGAAATCAATTAAAGTAGCACTTTATAATCCACTTACAGGATGAAAGTGTCAATGTGCAGAAGTTTACTCAGGAGATATTCCCGCCATCACAATTCTCAGCCCTCATGAATGACATCTCTAAATATAGATGCATAGAATTCCAATATATGATTCAATCTAAAGAACCAGTCCATGCAAAGCAGTGGTGAAACCAATTTTTTTTACTACTGGTTCTGTGGGCGTGGCTTGGTGGGTGTGGTGTGGCATGGTGGGTGTGGCTTGGTGAGCATGGCAGGGGAAGGCTATTGTAAAATCTCAATTCCCGCCCTTCTCCAGGGGAAGAATACTGCAAAATCCTCATTCCCACCCCACTCTGGGGCCAGCCAGAGGTGGCATTTGCTGGTTCTCTGAACTAATCAAAATTTCCACTACAGATTCTCTAGAACCTGTCAGAACTTGCCAGATTTCACCCCTGATGCAAAGCCATTCTAAATATGTAAACATTGGTATGTATGGAAATAGAATTGAAAACTTCAGAAGAAGAATCAATGAAGAAAAGATGCAAATTCCCTGAATAAATAACCCATCATGAATTGTTGGCTTGTTTTATGAGTGTTAAGTATGTTGAGCTCTTTCAAGCTGACAAAAAGATTTCCTTAGACAGAAATGCCTTTGGAATATAATCAAAGGTTTCCAAGGCACATTGAACTGTTATCTATTGCCATGTCACTATAAATATTGGATAACATTTGGTGGTGGTTTGTTAATCACCACTGAATTACTAGAAAGATAAATGTAGCTTTTGCTGGATTGCTACCCTAATGGGTTGTGGTCAGAATCCTTTATCATCATTGTCACTAGAACTTTATCCTTCTTGCTAGCAATGATTACAATGAGACAAGTAGCTTTT
The DNA here is from genome assembly GCF_028640845.1 of Ahaetulla prasina. Classification (NCBI taxonomy): domain Eukaryota; kingdom Metazoa; phylum Chordata; class Lepidosauria; order Squamata; family Colubridae; genus Ahaetulla; species Ahaetulla prasina. Next base: position 289,028,047 of record NC_080539.1, on the reverse strand, counting down.
CTCCTATCACATTTGTTGAATTTGATTAGCAATCAATACATTAGTAATGAACTCCAAAATGCATTGAGTCACTGAAGCCTTGTCAATGAATATTCCTTTATTAAAATGTTTAGATTCTAAAAGCGTTTACCTCTTAAGGAAATGCTACAGTATTTCCCCCCCCCTCTCTCTTTGGAAAATATAATGCCACCAAATAATAGTAAATAGTACAAATCTGCAAGAACGGGAACAGGAAGGCTAGGAGTTTGCATAAGATAAGGCTTCTTATGAATTCCAAAAACAGCTGGAGTCCCCAAGACTGTTGGTCTGTGGGATCTTTAACCTGCCACCTGGTTATGTTGATTATACACTGAAGTGTATGTCAGTGGTGGGTTTGTACCGGTTCGCCCCAGTTCGGGTGAACTGATAGTGGTGGCAGCAGGAAGATCTGCCCACCCACCCAGATGTCATCACGGATGCTCTGCACATGCGCAGAACAGAAGTGTCATGCGCAAGTGAAGCAAGTTCGTGCGCATGGTCTCCCAATTCCAAACCAGTAGAGAAGGTAAGAGGAACCCATTACTGGTGTATGTTGTTAATTGCTTTTATTGCTTTGTGCTTGTAAGCCTCTTGAAATGATGAAGAGGACAGGAGGGGGAGGGGAGGGGAGGCGAGAGCAGAGGAGATATTATATAATATCATAACAACTGGAACATTAGATCCTATTAATTGTTCAGTGATAAGAAATGCCATAAAGTTCTGAAGTTTGTCAAGAAAAACAAACAATAAAAGTTAGGTGGTATCAGCTGAGCAGTAATATTTCAGTGAAATTCAGGATAAGAGTTCATATGAATGATTAAGGATAGAAAAAACAAACAAACCTGGATATATTTAAGGAAAGAAAGAAAACTGAATTTGTTCTAGATGTTAACAAAAATAATAAACAGAAGGAAATATCCATATAAAGAGTAGAAATACCAATACTGAATTGATTCACAGTAAACTCACAATTAAATCTAGACCATATAGCAACATACTGCATCAGCGTCTCATTTTTAGAATACAGATTTTCTTTTCAGAAGTAGAAAATAAAGTCATATTATCATATTTATTCCTTAAAATCAGCAGAATGACTTTTTTTTCCAGGAACAGTGAATTATCTTCTTTGCCATACCTCAGGTTCAACAGAACTAAAGCTCTTACTGATGCTTGATATTGTTTTCTGTTTGATTGATTGTCTAACATTAATTCCTATTTATAATCTCCCCCATATCCTAATCAGGGAGCTACCAAAGAGAAAATACCTCCATCAAAACTGACAGGGCAAGTGACTCTATATAAAAATAAAACCTCACACTCACATATGCTGATGATGTTACCTAGTTGGTTAATGAAATGTCTATAAGCAAATGACCGAGTGCTAGGCCTTCACAATCCAATCAATCTCTCTCTCTCTCTCTCTCTCTCTCTCTCTCTCTCTCTCTCTATATATATATATATATATATATATATATATATATATATATATATATATATGTATATATATATATATTTATAATGTGTGTGTGTACACACACACACACACACACACACACACACATATTGTTTCCTTAATGGTCACTGGCTATAAATGTGGGTGTTTCTTTCTATTTTCTTCTTTCCTGTTTGAGCTGGAATTTCAGTTTCATTCACATTCTTGAAATGTAACTTTAAAGCTTTCAAAGAATTTAGCATGGTCTATGGATCAGAAAGGCATGTGCAAAATCAATTTGCTACTGAAGCTAAAGAGCAGGTGCTGAGAAAGAGCAATGGGAGAGATGGACTTAGGGATATGGGTCACTGGAAAATGTTTGATCTTAAGTGATGAGATGGGATGCTGTTGAAAAAAATACACTTGAAAGTCAATGAATTGCCAAAGTACAGTAACAACAGAAGCTGCAATTGAGCAGATATAAAACCATCATGTGGCTTTCGATAGCATTTCTGTTCCAAATGGAACAATATTTTGTCCCAAATCACAAAGATCAGTCTTTTTATATCTTGGAACACTTTGATGACATACTTTACCTCAAAGTGAAATATTTATCCACAGCTTATCATCACTGTCCAGAATTCAATCAGTTAGTTCTTCATGAATGCACCCCTTGAGATTTTTTTTCTTGGCATAACCTGTAATTTAAACTGAACCCCCCCCCCAAAAAAAATCATATTTCTAGCATTTAAATATGCCAAAATCATATCCTATGTATTTGTGGGACTACTGAGAAATACAGAAGCACAAGGGTGATTTTTACCATCACTTTATTGATTTTTTAAAAATAAATCTACCACGGCTGTTTATAAAGTGATGCTAATGTATTTGTTGCTTAAATCATTTGTAAAGTTACCCATCTCATAAAAGTGGTTATGGCTGGTACAAAAGAATTAAAGTATCAATTACAACCAATAGTGCATGACACCTGAGGTACAACACAATGGGTCTCAATCATGAAAAAAAAAACATATCAGCAGTAGAGCTCTCCTAAACTCTTGGTTCAAAAATTGGGGCAAACAAGACTGTTAGGGCCTTCTGAAAGGTCAACAGGATAAGACATGAATATATCCCAAGTGAGGCTGTCCCACAAGGTATAGATGGTTAGGCTTACCGGCTTTGAAATGTAGAGATCTTTGGTGTTGGGAAATGATCTTTTGAACCACTTTCCTTAGACTCTCAGCATCCTAAAAATGTGGCCTTTTTGGTCCCCAAAGCAATTCCTTTCTTAGCTGAAGTCCAGCATCTCACTGAAGGTTTTTCTCTGTAGGATATATTCATACTCAGTTGTGAAGATTGTGCTCAGTCTGGTAAGCTAGAATTCCTTATTGATTCCAGATATCTCCAATTATGTAGCTGATTGCATGCCAGCCAACTGTGCTCAGTGGGGGCATAGTATGGCCACTGTAGCCCTTGAACCATTGCCCCCCCCCCCATATACAGCAAAAACTAATTTCTGGCAGTAGAAAGAGTAGTTTTCTCCATACCATTTTAACTATTATGGAAGAGTTCAGGTAAAGTCCCCTTTGATTTACGTCCAATATTGTATAGAGCTATGAGCTGACCTAGGTTTCTTACTGTTATTATATTTGAAATTGGACTGGACTGTATACAGGAGGCATGCTAGGAAAATGAACCACTTCCACATGACCTGCCTCCATAGAATTCTGAAGATCTGGTGGCAGGACAAGGTGCCAGACCCAGAAGTCCTCGCCAAAGCAGGCCTGCCATCAGTTCACACCCTGCTGACGAAAGCCCAGACATGCTGGGCAGGCTATGTTGCAAGGGTGCCAGACCATCACATCCCTAAACAGCTCCTCTATGTTGAACTGTCTCAAGGAAAGTGATCACACACATGGGGGACAAAGGAAGAGATACAAAGATACATTAAAAGCCTCCTTCGAGTCCCTAGATATTGACACCTCCTCCTGGGAAACCCTGGCACAAGATCAATCGACATGGCACACGCTGATCCACCAAGGCTGCCAGACATCTGAGGACAGAAGAACAACCATAGCACAAGAGAAGTGAGCACTCCGCAAAGCCAGAACTGCAAATGCTGCAACAATGGTGCCCACACATGTCTGCCTGGCATGTCGCAGAACATTTTGTGTCCATATAGGCCTTACCAGCCACCTGCAGACACATCATGGACAGCCCATAACCTGTTAGATGTCAAGGTCCCCTTCAAACACAATGGACAAACAACAACATATTTAAAGTTGCCAGGAGACTGCAATGACATTTTTTAATTTAAAAAAAAACTTTTTTTAATGCCTTCAAGTCAGCATTGATTTCTGGCAACTGCCTGGACAAAGTTGCAGAAGTGGTCCATCAATGCCTGCTTCCTGGGTCTGAGAGAAAGAGACAGAGTGTCTGGCCCAAGTTCACCCAGCTGATTGTGCCTAAAATGGGATTAGAACTCACAGCCTCTCAGTTTCTAGCCTGATGCCTTAATCACTACACCAAACTGATCCTTCAAGCCAGCAGCCTGAATGCCCCAACTGAAGCCAGTGCTTGCCACACCATGGAAGAAATGAGAAGCCCTGTTGTCCCTCACAGCCCACCGTTGCTTGAGTGGGGAGGATGAGGAGAAGAATGAGGCCAGGCAGAGCTGGCTGGCTGGGGAGGGGCAATTATGGCCACTCAGATGCCTCCTGCCGCCCCCACCAGCAGCTTGGGTGCCTCAGGGGAAGTACAGATCTCTCTCTCTCTCTCTCTCTCTCTCTCTCTCTCTCTCACACACACACACACACACACACACACACACAGGTTGGATCGGATTGCTGTCTTGCTCTTTTGCTCTCATGTGCACACAGACACCCCATTTGCATCCAAGCATGCAATGAGGTCTCATTAAGTAGTTAAGTGGAAAGTAATTGGGCAGAAGGAGCCAGAGACCAGCAAACACTTTTTGTTCTGAGAATGAAAGTTTCTGGGTCCCTGACTCTCTGCAAAAGAGGACGGGTGCCTGAACCTGCATGATATTATGGAGCATGGGTGAAATGCTCCTGGTTCGGACTGGATCGCCCAATCCGGTAGCGATGGCAGATGGTGGTTCGGAAAACCGGTTGCAAAAATCCCTGCCCTCCATGCCCAGCTGAATCACGCGATAATTTTTCTTTGGCCGAAAAAATGCTTTTAAAAGTTAAAAAAAAAAAGCTTCTGATGATTGTGCGGCTCACCTGGGATCATCAGAGGCATTTAAAAGCATTTTTTCTACAACCTCTTCAGCCGAAAAGGTTGTAAAAAATGCTTTTAAAAGTAAAAGAAAAAAAATTGGCGACACCCACCCAGTCACATTACCCCCCCACACACACACACCAAGCCACACCCACAGAACTGGTAGTAACAAATTTTACATTTCACCACTGCTCAGGAGTGCAAAAAGTGCAAATGCTTTTTGGCATGAAAAGCATTTGGCATGAAAAGCATTTCCAAGCCAACTCTCCTCTCAGATGTTTGCAAGGTAAGCGAGTCTGTGTGGCAGGAAGTCAGGGAGAAGTATAAGATGTCTTAGTGGGTCAGGGAGGCCTTGTGAGCTTGTCTATCACTAGGCTGCCCATGGCCTTCCCCCAGTGGTGGGATTCAGCCAGTTTGAACCACTTTGGGAGAAGCGGTTGTTAACTTTCTGAGCAGTTTGGAAAACTGGTTGTTGGAAGAAATCATTAGGGCAGAAAACCAGTTGTTAAATTACTTGAATTCCACCACTGCCTTCCCCACCCTGAGATACCTCATGTGCACTTAACGAACAGCACATTGGTATTCTTGAATTGTGAGCTCTTGGGAAAGTATCCCCTCCTTGTGTATTGCAAACAGCCATTTCCAGTGGGGAAAACAGGACAAAGCAACTGGGGAAAAATAGTTTCCTTTGCTATATTACCAGTCTGAATTAGACCATGGCAGAGTCCCTACAGGAGAGGCCTTTTAAGGATCATGTATATAGGAAAGCAACTAATTTACCTCTGTTCTTAAATACTAAAGCTGTTGCACATAAAAAAACCCAGAGGAGCTCTGATTAGCTATCAGAGCCATCATTCTGACAGTTTTGCTGTACTGTTGTCTAGGGACACCTCCATGAAATGCAAGATTGGGATAAACTGAGCCTGGTTTGTTATCCGTCTTTTAAGCGGCCACAAACTTAAAAGTGGCATTTGATCACAAGGCAAGGAGGCATTGAGAAATATTTCCCCTTTTGCATTTGGGCATCCAAGAAGGGACAGGAAAGACAATGAAAAATAAGGAAAGAGGGGAAGAGAGCAAGGAAAGGAAAGAAGGAAAGACGAGAAGGAAGAAGAAAGAAAGGAGAACGAAGAGAGAAAGAAAAAGAAGAAAAGGGAAAAAGGAAGGAAGGAGATTATAATGAGAGAGAGTGAGGTAAATCCTGCCTTAGCACTTGGCTACCAGCAGCCCTGCTGCCTTTTCCATCCCCTTGTCCCCTCTTCCTGACCTCATCTGGTGGTCTCCCATCCTATCACTGAGGATGTTTTGGTTACAAAGCCGGGTCTCCTCACAAGAGAGGGAATGGGCCTCCCTCTGACCACACACTTTGCCCTCCCACACACATCATGAGCAACCTGGCCAAGGAGAGCTAGCACAGCAGCACTGGGAGCTGGCCACGCCCATCTCGGCCACCTCCATCCTGGCCATGCCCACCCTGGCCCCCCTAAATCAACCACAACCCTGATGTGGCCCTCAATGAAATTGAGTTTGATACCCCTGTTCTATTGCTTTGTCTATTTTGTGATCCCACCAGTTCTTCTTTGCAGGCAAATGGTGTTTCTTGCAGATATTCCAGTACACCATTGTACTACTTTGCCATGCTGTTGTTTGTAGTAAGCCAGTGCCATCTTCTTGCAGCAGCTAATTCTTTGCAGACCAGTATTTGCATTTATTAAACCGCTTGCTAATAGATGAGTGCCAAACCGTTTGATGTCTCAACCCCAAAGTATGAAGTTCGTCTTCAATTCTTCAATGCAATTCATCTGCTAACCAATTCTTGATCTTCCTTGCTCTTTTCTGAATTTCTGCTGTCATTATATTTCATTTCACCTTCTTCACTTCTTCGTCCACACCTTTATCTAGCTGCATTCTTGTTGCATTTCTTGGGGTTGTCCCATAGCTTGCCCAGAACTGCACTGTTTCTTCCCTGTCGGGTTTTTGCTGGTTAATATCTCCATTGATTGGTAGATTTGTTTCTGATTCAACTGCAATTGAAGATTCTTCCTGCAGTGTGCAATTCAAGCTTTGTATGTTATGATTTTCTTGGCTATAGCTGTTATTTGCTGCTTTATCATTTCCAGTGCTTCCTTGATCTTCCTTGTCTCTAGGTGATATTTCTTGATCAGGTATTCTTTTGTCTCCTTCTTCCTCATTTTCATTTCTTTCCATTTGTTGTAGCTTGCTTGCATCTGAACTTAGCATGCTGATCTTATTTTTCCAACCTGATCTTCCATTTTGGTAATGCTTTGTTTGGCTTTTTAAAAAATATTTCATTCAGGTTTTTCAGTTATAACTGCAGCTGTGCTGTATATCAGTGATTTGTTTCATGAATATATTCACTTGGTTTAAGTTATAATAGGTATGTGATCTTTTTTTTTCCTTCTTCAAATTCATATATTGGATAAAAATCAAATAATTATTTACCTGTTCTGAAATGTATGGGTGTTTGTGTCTGTATACTGTATGTATAAGATTATCTACTCTACACAAACAGGCACAGAGACACACAGTTGCACATAGACACATAATACACACACATACAGTACACTTTCTGCAACAAATACAAAAATTAAAAGAAATTAATTGCTGTTCACAATAAGACTGAAAAGTATAGCTCTATTACTATAAGTTGCCCCAGAAAACCAGACCTGGGCATTTTAAAATGGGCCAGCCTGCGTGGATGGCTTTTATTTTCCAGTTTGGTTGATGTTTAGGAGGCCAGCTACTATTTTAAAAAAATGATTAGTAATCACAGTAGACTATATCAGGGTAGTTAAGGACAAATAAACTCTTCTCATATAAGCATATTCCTGGTACAATGGAGAACTGTTCACATTTTGGATTGGAGCATGGGCTTCCTGTCATCACCTGAATGAGGAAAATGAAACTGGACACAAAATATTCCTCTTGGTATACATTAAAAACAATGCAAGATGTGCAGTTCAACAGACTGTAGTATAAGTGTAAATGTGTCAAATGATTGCATATAATGTCCTCTGTCTCTTACTGACCACCCCCATTAGGAAATTATATAAAATATAACTGCGGTCAGTGAAGGTGGTAAACTACGTAGTTTTAGAAGAATTTTATCAGGGCTACATTTTAAGTATTTGTTGTTTGAATGCTCTGTTTCAGATATACCATGGTGGGTTTTTTTTTTTCAGTTTTAATTTCCCACTAGATACTAGTTTGCTATCAGACTGAGCAGCCGAATGAAATATTTATTGCTGACTCTTCATTATGGCTCCGATGGAGCTCTTGTGTCATTACTGCTTCCCCCATTATGATATCAAAATTTCTTGACTGATTTATGGCTTTCTAATCTGAGTCTTCCCAATTACTACATTATCCAAAAGGTTCTGAAAGTAAGAATCTTATCCCGCAATAAATAGTGTCAACCAAATGTCTGCATATTACTTAATAATAACATGATTGCACTTTTCCACTTTTAATGTAGAACAAATTATTGTGATCAATAGAGAGACACCGAAGGTAATGCAGAACTTTTACACAGAGCTTTTAGAAGAACAAATAAAGAAAAATAGTAGTTTGATACTTAAAGCAATAAAGTTTTTTACTTTGATCCCCATAAGACAAGCTAATATCACTTTCCACATCTTCCTTGAAGAATCTACAAATAGGATGTGCTCAAAGAAGCAGTAGCACAGAAAGCAAATGAAATAAGGCAGTTCTACATGATAGCATCCAACAAAACAAAGTTATAAAGGGAGAATCAAAGAACCAATACATGGCACTAGAAAGAGTTTGTTGATGGCAGCAAAACCAATTTTATCTTGGGGTTAATAGGATTACAGGATATTTTTTCAAGAAAAACTATGAAAAAAATACCATCCAGAACAGAGAGGCACTGTGATGAGATATAAAGTGAGAAGATAAAGAACATCATAGTCATTTTAATATTTAAACAAAACAACAAATTGATTTTAATTAAATAGGTTAAAATAGGTTGTAAACAGTTTTTCTTAATATCACAATACATATAACACGATATGTAGGAATTTCCAAATTAAATAGAAGTTTGAAAGTAAATCAGACCTTTCTGTATCAATTTAGATGTTAACGCATTCAAAGTTTTCTGAATTCAATTGATTTACTAATCAAATCTATTAGATTTGGAGAGTCAGTTCAGAAGTTTAATCACATGGAAATGTACATGAATTTTTATTTATTTATTTTATTTATTTATTTTGTCACAACATCATACAAAAAGATTATATAGTATATAACCATATAAACATATATAGGAAGAAGAAAAGAAAAACAATAGGACAGGAACAGTAGGCACGTTTGTGCGCTTATGCACGCCCCTTATGGTCCTCTTAGGAATGGGGTGAGGTCAATAGTAGAAAGTTTTTGGTTAAAGCTTTTAGGATTATGGGAAGAGACCACAGAGTCAGGTAAAGTATTCCAAGCACTGATGATTCTGTTGCAGAAGTCATATTTTCTGCAATCTAGATTAAAGCGGTTAACATTAAGTTTAAATCTATTGGTTGCCCTTGTATTATTGCAATTAAAGCTGAAGTAGTCTTTGACAGGAAGGACATTACAATAGATGATTCTGTGAGTTAAACTTAGGTCTTGTCGAAGGTGACGGAGTTCCAAGTTTTCTAAGCCTAGGATTTCAAGTCTGGTGGGATAAGGTATTTTGTTGTTTTCAGAGGAATGGAGAACTCTTCTTGTAAAATATTTCTGGACACGTTCAATTGTATTGATGTCAGAGATGTGGTGAGGGTTCCAAACCGGTGAGCTGTATTCTAGAATTGGTCTAGCAAATGTTTTATATGCTCTGGTTAGTAGTGTGGTGTTTTTGGAAAAGAAGCTACGCAAAATTAGGTTTACAACTCTTAGAGCTTTTTTTGCTATGTAGTTACAGTGGGCTTTGGCACTTAGATCATTTGACATGAAAACTCCAAGGTCTTTAACGGGATGGGGGTCGTCTGTAAGGTAATGTCCATCTAGTATGTACTTAGTTTTTGGGTTCTTTTTTCCTATATGTAAGACTGAGCATTTGCTGGTTGAAATTTGGAGCTGCCAATTTTTAGACCAAGCGGTTAGATGGTCAAGGTCGTTTTGAATGATAGAAGTGTTGTCTGTGGTGTTAAATAGTTTGACATCGTCAGCAAAGAGAACACAATTACTTGAGATATGGTCACAAAGATCATTAATGTATAGTATAAAGAGTGTTGGTCCAAGGACGCTGCCTTGAGGAACGCCACTCTTGACAGGAACAGGATTTGATAAAGCATTGCCAATTTTGACCACTTGTTGTCTGTTAGACAGAAAAGCAGATATCCATTTGTGGAGGGGTCCTGAGATGCCATAGGATGTTAGTTTAAGGAGAAGTTTATCATGTACTACTGAGTCAAAAGCTTTGCAGAAGTCTATGTAGATTGCATCTATTGATTTGCCTTGATCTAGATTTGAAGTCCATATGTTTTGCAGTGGAGAAATTGTAAGTTGCATGATAGCTTTTTCCTGAAACCAAATTGTTTGTTGGAGAGTAGGTTGTTAGTTTCTAAGTGTGAGGTAATGGATTGGTTGATGATAGATTCCATGACTTTGCAGGTGACGCAGCAAAGGGAGATCGGTCTGTAGTTTTCGACTAAGCTGGGGTCTCTTTTTGAAGATGGGGATGACTGTGGCTAGTGACCAAAGTTTGGGAAGAGAACTGGTAGTGAAAGCTTTATCAAAGATAATACTTAGGGGTTCGGCTATATTAATGGAAAGTTTTTTTAAGAAATATGCACAAAGTCCATCAGGTCCAATAGAAAGCGATGGTTTTAAGTTGTGTAGAGCTTTACCAACGTTGTCTTCTGTGAAATCTATATGAGTTAAATCATCATAGTCATTGCTGGTTCGTTTGTGGAATGTTGGATATGTGTTATCGGAGTTAACAAAAACTGAGCCAAAGAAAATGTTGAAGAGGTTTGCTTTGACTGTTTCGTCATTGCATTCTTTGTTGTTAGAATCTTTTAGTGGTGGGATGGATCTTGAGTCTTTAAGTTTATTGTTGACAAAATTATAAAAGGCACGATTGGAATTTGTGCGTAGAAGGTTCTCTTCTTGCTTGGTGTGGTAATTTGTGCATTCAGTTTTTATTTGGTTGCATATGTTTCTGTAGCGGTTTTTGAAATTTGTAACATAGCCTTTTTTGTTTCTTTTCCAGAGGGATTTTTTTTTTGATTGAAGCTTTTTTATTGATATGGGTAGTTTGTTTTTCTTGGACATGGTAGTCATTCGTGGTACATATAATTTAATGACTCTATTGATTTCAAGTAGGAAGACTCTATAGAGGTCATCAGCGGTTATGCAGGTTGCAAACAGATTTTGCCAGTTCAGAAATGAAAGATCGTTGTTTATAAGGTCGTAATTGGCTTTTTTGAAGTTGTAGTTGGGAGTTCTGTTGTTATGACGATTTAAGTATGGACGTATATTGAGACGAAAATCAATCATGCAGTGGTCACTGTTTGAAAAAGGTTCTTTAATTTGTAGTCCGTAAATTGAGTTTGGATTGTTGCAGAAGATGAGGTCAAGGCAGTTGTTGAGTCTTGTATTGTTAGTTACAAGTTGTTCAAGACCTAGGTTTGTAACAGCGTTGTATAGTGTAGTATGGATTGGGTCGGTTGGACATTCATTAGTTGTCCAGTTAATGAGAGGTAGATTTAGGTCACCCAGGAAGATGAGAGGGTATGGGCAAGAGGTAGCCCATGTTAGCATTGAGGTGAGCATATTTGCGTGGGTAATGTCATAGTCGGGGGCTCTGTAGCATAGTAAGAATCGAAGAGTAGTGTCAAGGGATAGGTCGCATACTATGGTTTCAGGAAGAGAGAGATTATGTGCTACTTGGATTTTAAACACTGATTCAAACAGGAAAGAAAATCTGAATGAAATAGGCAAGCTGAATCTCTTTGTCTTCTGAGTCATAAACTCCTATCAAACATTCCCCAAAACATGTCATCATAAATGAACATAAATCCCAATAAATCCCAATTTTTTTCTTTCTAGCAAGAATCCAATCTTAACTCAACTTTTCTTTCATTAAGGGATGACACCTTCCTCATTAAACAATAGTGCTATAATGCATATTCTGCATTTTTCTATTCAACTGCAATCATTACTGAATGACTGGAAGAGGCATACTGGAATCAAAGAGAAGAGAATTAGTGTAAAGATAGGGAATTCAAATAGGCTTAGTAATAGCATATGTATATTCATTAGAAGGGAGAGAAATCTAATTTAGTTTACCAGGAGGAGGGTAATCACCTTACTATGCAGATGTTTGCAAAATCTTTTTGAGTTGCAGATTAAGCTCATCTATATTTAGCAAGGCCTGATAAATTCATCAAGCTTACACTTCAGGAGTCTGTGTCACCCAGAGGGAAAAGGAAGAGAGTATTAACATTGAACCTACCATCTAGGATTTGAAACTGTATGGCAGAGAATCTTTGGTAGACTAAGTACATGACCCACAAACCTGCCCAATGGATAGGTAGTCCCATTTTTGGAGTTTGTTTAGGGAAAGAAATAATATGACATTATTTGCCACTTTGAACATTGTTCTTCACTGCTCATACTTCACTGCCACTGCATTAGAAGAGAAAAATAACACAAGATAACAAAATAACAGAGTTGGAAGGGACCTTGGAGGTCTTCTAGTCCAACCTCCTGTTTAAGCAGGAAACACTATAACATTTCAGACAAATGACTGTCCAACTTCCTCTTAAAAACCTCCAATGTTACCTTTTGACCAGGGGTGAAATGGTCCCGGTTCAGACCGGATCACCTGATCCGGTAGCGATGGTGGCGGGTGGTTCAGAGAACCAGTAGCAAAAATCTCTGATTGCCCCCATGCCCAGATGAGCCACGCGGTCATCAGAGGTTTTTTTACTTTTAAAAGCATTTTTGGCCAAAAAAAATGCTTTTAAAAGTTAAAAAAAGCCTCTGATGATCACGCGGCTCAGCTGGGATCATCAGAGGTTTTTAAAAGCATTTTTTTCTACATCTTCAGCCAAAGAGGTTGTAGAAAAAATGCTTTTAAAAGTAAAAGAAAAAAAAAGTTGGCCACACCCACCCAGTCACATTAACCTCCACTACCAAGCCACCCCACAGAACTGGTACATTTCACCACTGCTTTTAACCCATATATTTGGCTAGTTAGATTGAGTGATGCTTGGTCCAAGCTCAACCTAGAGATTGGTTGGGAGTAAATTCTAACTAGAAATTGTCCATAATTATTTTTTAACCAAGATAACCAAAGTTGATATCAAGCTATATATTCAAACAGGCAAAACAAAATAAGACATTCCCTGATAATAAGCCCAATTGGGCTTTTGAGCACATGGCAATAAGGCCAAGCGCTTATTTCAGGGTTCAAAAGAATATAAGACAGGGTCTTATTTTTGGGGAAACACGGTAATCCTCAATTTACAACCACAATTGAGCCCAACATTTCTGATATTAAGTGAGACATTTGTTAAATGAGTTTTGCCCCATTTTACAACCTTTGTTGCTGCAGTTATTATGAATCACTGCAGTTAATAAGTTAGTAACCCAGTTTTTAAGTGAATCTGGCTTTCCCATTGACTTTGCTTGTCAAAAGATGCAAACAGTGATCACATGACCTTGGGACACAGCAATGGTCGTAAGTATGAATCAGTTGTCAAGCATCTGAATTTTGATCACATGGTTATGGAGATACTATAAAGGTTGCAATTGTGAAAAATTTTCATAAATCACTTTTTTCAGTGCTGTTGTAACTTTGAACAATCACTAAATGAACTGTTGTAAATCAAGGACTACCTATTATATTGAGCAATTTCCTTTTTCTCACTTACTCATGGAATGAATACATTGAGCTAAATAGAATAGAATAGAATAGAATAGAATAGAATGGAATGGAATGGAATGGAATAGAATAGAATAGAATAGAATAGAATAGAATAGAATAGAATAGAATAGAATAGAATAGAATAGAATAGAATAGAATAGAATAGAATAGAATAGAATAGAATTTTTTATTGGCCAAGTGTGATTGGACACACAAGGAATTTGTCTTGGTGCATATGCTCTCTGGGTACATAAAAGAAAAGATACGTTCATCAAGGTACAACATTTACAACACAATTGATGGTCAATATATCAATATAAATCATAAGGATTGCCAGCAACAAGTTATAGTCATACAGTCATAAATGGAAAGAGATTGGTGATGGGAATTATGAGAAGATTAATAGTAGTGCAGATTCAGTAAATAGTTTGACAGTGTTGATGGAATTATTTGTTTAGCAGAGTGATGGCCTTCGGGAAAAAACTGTTCTTGTTCTGTTGTGCAGTGCTCTATAGCGTCGTTTTGAGGGTAGGAGTTGAAACAGTTTATGTCCTGGATGTGAGGGATCTGTAAATATTTTCACGGCCCTCTTCTTGATTCGTGCAGTATACAGGTCCTCAATGGAAGGCAGGTTGGTAGCAATTATTTTTTCTGCAGTTCTAATTATCCTCTGAAGTCTGTGTTTTTCTTGTTGGGTTGCAGAACCGAACCAGACAGTTAGAGAGATGCAAATGACAGACTCAATAATTCCTCTGTAGAACTGAATCAGCAGCTTCTTGGGCAGTTTGAGCTTACTGAGTTGGCACAGAAAAAACATTCTTTGTTGTCCTTTTTTAATGATGTTTTTGATGTTAGCTGTCCATTTTAGATCTTGCGATATGATAGAACCTAGAAATTTGAAGGTTTCTACTGTTGATACTGTGTTGTCTAGTATTGTGAGAGATGGAAGTATGGAAGGGTTTCTCCTAAAGTCTACCACCATTTCTACGGTTTTGAGTGTATTCAAACCATTTCTACGGTTTCTACCACCATTTCTACCACCATTTCTATGGTTTTGAGTGTGTTTGAGAGAATGTTGCCATATGCCCTTATAAACAGAAATATATATTCTGAACATAATTATGGCATTTTTCAAAGAAGATATTGAAAAAGAAACTGGAATTTTATAAGACTAATTGCAAATCAATCAAATTAAAAACAGCTATAAAGTTAAAAAATGCAAACTGGATAATATTTCTTTAGGAATACAATCCACTTTTAAAGTCCAGGGATGATTAAATGCAATGGTATGCTCTTCAAGTAATTATTGTCTCCCAATCTAAAAACTGGATAAACAACTATATTAATGAATGTGAAATGGAATTATGCTGCCACATCAGCTAAGGTCTTAAAATGAAAACATACATAATTAAAAAATATAATTACCGTATTTTTTGAAGTATAAGATGCAGTGGAATATAAGACACACCTTAGTTCTTACAGAGGAAAATAGGGGAAAAAAAATCTGCCTACCAGGTATTCATCTGGGTAGCGTCCTTAGTCTGGTCAGCTTCAGCACATTATTTTGCTGGTTTTGAGTGCGCATGCTCCTGGTTGGGGCTAAAAAACAGCTTCTAAAGCACAGTTGATCTTCGGAGAGAGAAGCGCTGAGAAAAGCAGGTGAAGCACGCAAGATCGCTTCACTCGCTAGCGCCTCATTAGGGCTGGGAAAATGCTTGAAAAAAGCTACATTCGGAGTATAAGATGCACCCAAATTTTCAGCCTCTTTTTTTGGGGGGGGGAGTGTGTTTTATACTCCGAAAAATACGGTATGTTTATTTCCTGGGCTTTTCACAACTGTCATTTATTTATTTGCATTTATATTCTACCTCTTCTCCAGGATCTTGAGGTGGCTCACATAGAGGTTTCTCTAATTTTATTCTAGACACAGCAATAGTAAATATTACATTAAGGCAAGGACTGGGGACATTAAAATAAGGATAGAATGGAGGACAAATCCCTCTCTTTTAAACAAATAAGAAATAAAGATATAAAAACATGAATTTCTCACTTTTTCTATAGAGCATGAATATAAAAACTTAAAAATGGGAAAAAAACATGATTTAGACAGTAATCAGAAATGAACTGGGAGTATAGAAAGTCTAATGAGAGCTTTATAAGCAGTTGCCTCTCATGTTTGTGTTTCATTATACATTGCATCTTTTTTTAATAAAAATATTTTTTAATAACAAGTTTCATACTATAAACATTCTTCATGAACTTTAATTCGAAGAGCTTTCTTGCTTTCAGGAATCTTAATGAAGTATGTCTTTGCAATCTATCTACATGCCACCCAGGATAGAAAGCATTACAATAGTTTCCGCCATATTTCAAAGAAGCCCTCAGTCCTCATCCTTTTGCAAACTATGGTATCAATTTAGACCTCCAGTAACAGGTTTTTGTTCATTTTCTACAGTTAAGGAAAGAGAATACAGGATATCAAACACATACACACCCACACCCACACCCACAGACTGGGGTCTCTGTTTGTCTATCTGTCTGTCTGTTTCTGTTCCCCCTCCCCTCTCTTGTATCTTGCCACAGGCTAGGGAGACTGCACTGAAGGATGACAAGATGCTGCAAGGAGGTTTTGAGAACTCTGAGGTGCTAGGCAGATAGCAGGTCGCTCTCAGGCACAACGACCTTGGAACTAGGCTGGAACCAGCTGGGAGAGAGTCTGTTCCATCGCTGAAGATAATTCCCCTCCCTAATTCCCAAATTCCCAAATGGTTACAGCAAAAGCAAAAGCATGCAAAAAATGCCAGCAAGCCTTCCTCTCCCTCCCTTCAACAGAATGGCAGAACACAATGGTGGACCTAGCTCGTGGTGGTGTCTTGGTGACTTTCCCTGCAGGGCCTGGGGTGGTCTTCTTGGCTAGGTGGCTGGTCTTCCACTCTGCCACTCGATGCCCTTTTTGGCCACATTTGAAGCAGGCGATGGAGCGTGGCTGTGGGTTTTGTGGCTTCGTCGCCTCTCTCTTCTCTGGAGGTGAAATAAGGCCTCAGCGTTAACAGGCATAAAATAGTTGAGAAAGATTCAGAAACTCTTAAATACATATTTTGTTGCATGGGAATGGATGTAGCATCAGATTTCAGCCTAGAGGCATTTTAGTAACTGCACTATTGGAAGTACAGTAATTGTGGTATCTCGGAGGTAGTGAGTCAGTTACATAGGCTAATCTCCTACAGTCCTCTTCAACCCATTCTACTCTAAATAAACTGTCTCCTGAGTGCTTCCAGGCATGATGCAGGCATCAGCAGTAAAGGTCATTCTGAATTCTTTTTCAGCTCTGAAACTTCACCGCATACATGCACACACACACACACACACAGACACACACACCCTCACACAGAGTATTTCAGTTATCACAATAGCATGTATAGTGTTATAAAATAAAACAACAAATAGCTGAGCCTATGTTGCTTCATAGAAACTTCCACCATATGTACTTTGGAAATGGAATAGAAACATTTCATGTTTTTGAATACTTAACATGACACTTTGGGCCATTGCTGTTTATCAGCTTGATGAAGGAGAAACTACATATCTAAAACAAGGAAGTAATGAAGAGATAGATTATAGATTATAGATCTATAGATAGATCTAAAACCAGGAAGTAATGAAGAGATAGATTATAGCAGGAGTGAAATCCACTTACCTTCGCTACTGGTTCACAAATGTGACTGCGCCTTCTGCACATGTGCAGACGGTCAAAAATGGATGTGATGGATGGGCAGAGCCTTCCGCCACCGGTGCTACCAGTTCACCCAAGCCGGATAGAACCAGCTGCATTTCACCTCTGGATCAGGGGTCTCCAACCTTGACAACTTTAAGACTTGTGGACTTCAACTCCCAGAATTCCTCAGCCAGCTTTGCTGCCTTTGCTGGCTGAGGGATTCTGGGAGTTGAAGTCCACAAGTCTTAAAATTGCCAAGGTTGGAGACCCCTGCTCTGGATTATAGCTATTATTTAACTTACATTGTTGGGATTGTTTCTGTATATTCAGAAAACAGTTGGGTGTACAGCACATGAAAAGAATGTGCAGATTTGCTGAATTATTGAAGTCTTGTCTCATTCCCAGAAATTTTTAATTAATTGCTTCTGGTTTGAAAAGGTAGTTTCTGAAGAAAATGAAATTCTTCAGTACTCCCAGAATAGAATAAAAAGATCACAGAGTGGCATATTTTGTATTTTATGTCCACTTACTTGATAGCAAACTGTATTGCATTTATTGATTTAATATGAAATAAATAAGCCTTGAATAGACAGACTCTTTAAAATTCCTCAATAGTTAGAACAATGCTACCCTTTTGCATAGCTTGCTCTTGGGAAAGAAAGAAAAAAGAATCAGAGGAAAAATGGAGGAAATATAAGCTGTTAAGAATATCAGAAACACAAAAATAAGGAGACATTAGAAAGACATATTTCTAACAACCTTTAGCTGTTTTTTTCCCCCTTACTTCTTTTCAGGGTGCTTATCATATAGTTTCTAACGTTTCTTAAGGGAATACAAAGCTGAGCAGGGAAAAAAATGTTCATTATTGAAATATGAGATGAGGTTCAAAAGTTTTAGTTCCCATTAATACAACTGAGCGAGTCCAGAGATATTTCATAAGAAGAGTCCTCCATTCCTTTGCTCGCAACAGAATGCCACCAGGCTGGAAATTTTGGGCGTAGACAACTTAGAACTACACCACCTTAAGTCTGACCCAAGTGAAGTACATAAATTCATCTGCTACAATGTCCTACCTCTCAATGACTACTTCAGCTTCAACCGCAACAATACATGAGCACACAATAGATACAAACTTAAGGTAAACTGCTCCAAACTCGATTGCAGAAAATACGACTTCAGCAACAGAGTGATCAATGCCTGGAATGTACTACCTGACTCTGTGGTTTCATCCCCAAACCCTCATAATTTTAACCTTAGACCGTCTAGACCAACCTTAGACTGTTGGCCTCACCCCATTCCTAAGAATGTAAGGGGCGTGCAAAGCACACCAACATGCCTACTGTCCCTGTCCTACTGTCCCCATTTATTCATATCCATTTCCTGTATTCATAATCATGTTTACACTTATATCTGTTATCTTATACATACTTGACAAATAAATAAAAATTTTAATTGTTTGACTATTCTCAATAGGCTGATAAATATTACCCATGTCTTTGCCAAGCTTTCACTTGAGCTAATATTGTCAAAAGACAAATAAGGGAAACTGTGAAATTTAAATATTTAAAAGTCTCAATTATTTTAATGCTCTCCGAATTGTTTCCAGGACAACTAGCAGGAGGTAGAACAACACTAGCTCTCTCCATGCCTGGTAATGGGGAAAGCTTGTAGAAAATAGGAAAAACAGTTTATTTCTCACTATGCCAGCAATGGCTGGCATTGTGAAGCTGGTGAAAACTGCTAACTCCTATTGATTCCAAGGCACTCAACAGCCTTTCAGGCCTAAATAATTGTTGTCATCAAGTTTAAATCAGTGCTTTTGGATAGCCCATTAGGGAAGCCTTTAAAGACTCATACAAGCCAATTGTATTAAAATAATAGCTCTGGAAAGGCAGTTAAACTAACAGGGGATGTGAAATAGTTGCCCTAGTAAAAGAAAATTGCCACCTGTTGTTTCAGTGCAAAGACTAAAAATCTATACAGCCTGCATATTGGTGTTTTTGTTGGTATCAACTTCAGTTTACCACCTATTGGAATAATAGATTTTTTTTAGAATTTTTCTCAATGGAAGGTAGCTTAGGAGATCAAAGTGGAAATAAAAATGATTGGTTGGCATGGGGGATTGACAATGGAATTCAGCTTATTGATCTCATGTCTTCATAAGGTTTAAATTGGTCTTACCTGCAATAATGCTAAAGGAAGAGGGTTTCCTATACAATATTCCCTACAGTCAACATCTTAAGGGCATTTCCTGATCTAAAAATATGAAATGGTTATTAATATTAAAACTATTGCATTCAAAAGTACTTGCCTGTAACTGAGAGAGAACTTTTGGTTGTTGAAGCACTCCTGGTTGAAGATGTTCTTTTGATCCATCAAAAGCTTCTGCGTAGAGGTTTAGAAGAAATGTTCTTGCTGCTTCTACTCCTTTCTCCCATTGCTCCATGATATATTTTAGATATGTTTTGTTTGAAGCAGCCATAATCCTATAAAATAAGTGTTGCACATTGTGTATGCATGGGTATATATGTATGCATTTGTGTCCATGCACACACACAGTTGGATAATAGAGAGAAAATGGATATGGTCCTTTCTAAAGTCATCTGTGATTCTGCAGAACTCTAGATCACTGGTTCCAGTTCTAGACCTGTGTGAAACAGTTTGGCCTCAGCCAGTGGTGGGATTCAAGTAATTTAATAACCGGTTCTCTACCCTAATGATTTCTTCCAACAACCAGTTTGCCAAACTGCTCAGAAAGTTAACAACCAGTTCTCCCGAAGTGGTGCAAACTGGCTGAATCCCACCACTGGCCTCAGCTCAGTAAGATGATTCACATTGCAGAGGTGACACAATCCTTGTTCTATTCAGGAGGCAAACAAAAGTGTTTGGTGTCATCTCAGGAAGCTGACCAGAAACCTGAAGTTTATGATGTGACAGACTTCACAAACATCTATCTGAAATTTTCACTTAACCCACTTGGTATATTAGGGATGTACAAAATGTAATTTAATTCCAGATATTTGTGTGAAAATAACATGTTCACTAAGACTGAATTAATTTCTAGGGGGCATATCTTACTTAAAATCATTTTGTATTAATTCTAGACTGGTAAATGCTGCATCTGCTGACATCATTCAAATCATATTATTTCCTCTTTAAAAAAACAACCACCACAAACACATGTGCTGTGCAGAGCAAAAGCTTTCACAAATTTATACAAACATTTCATTATTCATATCCTGGTTTATATGCTTGGCTTTCATAGTTCGAAGCCAACTGTGAAGCCAGTTAACATACAATTGTGCATGCTCAGGCTTTTCCCTGTACACCCTCTTTGGATGTTCTGAAAAAGTTGATGCAACTTGAATGATGCAGAATATGAGTAGGACCCAATAGTGCTCAGATGATCAGTTTTCTTTTCTAATGTGGACCTCTCATATTTTTACTTTGGATCAGCTCAGTTACAGTTTTAGCATACAAAACATGATTTACTTCATTTACCTGACAGTACATCTTGGCATGAAGCTAGAATTAGAGGTTCTACAGACTTCACAGTCGTTTCTAAACCAGTATGTCTTCTTTATAGGAAGATGAAGGAAAATGAATGAAATAGAAGAATCACAGAACCATGGAGTTTGAAAGCATCTCAGAGGTCACAGAGCCAAACTTATATTTCCTACAATGTAGCATCTATCCAGCCTCTATTTGAAAATCTCCAGTAAAGAGCAAAGTTTCATCCCATGAGGCAACCCATTTCATTGTAGCATCACACGATTTTTCCTAATATGAAACCTGAATCTAATTTCATCCCATTGGATCAGATCCTATTCTATGGAACACCAGAGAATAATTTCCTCTTCTAGGACAACCTCAATTTCTTCTCCATAAGACAGCCGTCTATATATCTAAAGGTTGCTTCCATATTTCTGTTCAATACATAGTTTCTTGGTTTTTTCCCCTTTAGACATTTGCATGTATGTATTTCAAATGCTTACACACCATCCATTTATCAAACTTGAAATCTGTCACAATAAATGTTATAGAACAGAAGCCATACATAACACATAGTTCATCATCTGCATCATCTTTAAAGCATAATCAGTCTCAGTAAAACAGAGAATTTTTTAAAAAATTGAGAACTTGTAAAACAGCCCCATGCCCTAGATTCTGCTCCAAAAACAGGCTGGAGGCTTATCATCAATAATGTGCTCTCTAATGGGATAATAAGAGCACATCAATAGGGCATTCTAGTATAGTAATGTTCAATTATTTTAGGAAGAAAACTCTTTAAATATTTGCCAAAGTATTTCCTTTACTCCACTGAACATCAAGGCACAAGATAAATATATTGCCAAGAAGAAGTACATAGTGCATTAAGTAGAAAAGAACGTGTCAAGGTTAAACATAGCTGGTCTTTTTTATCAAAACCATGAGTGTGTTTTCTCTGCAGGTTAGTATGCTCCAGGGCCTTCAACTGTCTAGGCTTCCCCTTCTCCATATCATTGATCACTTTCAACAAAATGACACCTCCACTGGAGACTTAGCTTATGTCCCTTTAAGCTATTTTTTACTAAAGAAAATAGCTTTTGAGGTGGACCTTTGACAAAATGCAAACTGTCAATTTGATCTGGTATGTGATCATGGTGCCCTCATTTCACCACCTCTAGCAAACTTGCCCTCAAAGAAAGGCAGCTTAGTGACCGGTTATGACATTTCCTTCTTTGAGGTCATCAGTATTTTCTTGTCCACTAAATACTTCCAAGTCTTTTCCCCATAATTGGTTATTTCAAAGACTTCATGGATTTCTGTTTACACAATGGAAGTTCAGAACGTCTTCCATTTTATTCCTGGGCCCTTCTTGAATGTTTAATGTTGAATTTGAGAAAAGATGGTGATTAAAATATAAGAATAGTTTCAAAAAAATTCTTCCCCCACCTACCTTTGGCCCTCTTCATCTTTTGTTAGGTTGTTCAGCTAATTAATCAAATGCATGTCATTGCAGTTCAATGACTCATGTTCAAACTAGTTTAGCATTTGTCTTAGGTGCTCAAATGATGCCATCAGGTTATGATGATTGTTATCATTGTTTACATCTCTGAAATTTGGAGTGGTATAGGCTGTCTTCTTGAGTAGGGGAGACCTACAAGGATCATTCAAAATCTATTATTTTATAATTCTGTAATTCATGCTTAGAAAGATCCTCCTTGTTTGGGGATTTTTTAAGCCTAAAGATGGTTGTTCTTTTAACTAACAAGCCACTGCCTTTTCAGAATACCTACATGAAGTGAAATAGAACATATTAATCTACTGATATAGGGATTTTAAAGTCACTGATGTGCTGTGATTGATAGTTTTTCATTTAATTTCCCTTCTTTTCTACTGCAATCAGCTCCAAGTAATCCCAGTATTTGCAATATAATCCTGAAATATTGATCATTTCTGAGCGATGATTTTGATCGTCCATTCATTTTACTGTTACCACAAAGGCTAAGATTAAACTAACATACAAAAAGGGAAAAACTAACCCATTTTCTTGCCTTTGACTCTGAAAGGGCAAAGCTTATGCTCATATCATGCAACATACTTCAGATGTTTCAACTTGAATCTTAATATCACTTTATAATGCCTTGGTAAGGCCACACTTGGAATATTGCATTCAGTTTTGGTCGCCACGATGTAAAAAAGATGTTGAGACTCTAGAAAGAGTGCAGAGAAGACCAACAAAGATGATTAGGGGACTGGAGGCTAAAACATATAAAAAACGGTTGCAGGAACTTGGTTTGCCTAGTTTAACGAAAAGAAGGACTAGGGGAGACATGATAGCTGTATTCCAATATCTCAGGGGTTGCCACAAAGAAGAGGGAGTCGGGCTGTTCTCCAAAGCACCTGAGGGTAGAACAAGAAGCAATGAGTGGAAACTAATCAAGGAGAGAAGCAACTTAGAACTAAGGAGAAATTTCCTGACAGGAAAGGGCCAGTTTAGCTCACGCTGGTAAAAGCCTGTTATTAAGAACACAGTAGCCTGCAATTACTGCAGGTTCGAGCCCGGCCCAAGGTTGACTCAGCCTTCCATCCTTTATAAGGTAGGTAAAATGAGGACCCAGATTGTTGGGGGGGCAATAAGTTGACTTTGTAAAAATATACAAATAGAATGAGACTATTGCCTTATACACTGTAAGCCACCCTGAGTCTTCGGAGAAGGGCGGGGTATAAATGTAAACAACAAAACAATAAACAACAACAACAAACAGTTAGAACAATTAACCAGTGGAACAACTTGCCTGCAGAAGTTGTGAATGCTCCAACACTGGAAATTTTTAAGAAAATGTTGGATAACCATTTGTCTGAAATGGTGTAGGGTTTCCTGCCTGGGCAGGGGGTTGGACTAGAAGACCTTCAAGGTCCCTTCCAACTCTGTTATTATTGTTATTACAAATGCCTAAAAATCCAGGCCATTACTGTTTGTTTGTTTTTTAAAAAAGTGATTGAGCAGGTAACCATTCAATATGATTGAGGAGTAAATTCTCAGCCAATCATGATGAGAAAGAACATTAAATGTGTTCTGAAAATACTGATAACTCTTGAATCCAAGCGGTTAAAGTCAGGAGGTAGTCCTGAATGGGAAATTACCTGAATGAATCACTTGTACATCTTTCTGATCTCTTTGGAAGGTTTGCAGGTTGGAATGAAATAAATAAAGGGGCTATATTTTTACCATAACATAGCAATCTTCAATAGATATACCCAAGGAACCATGAAATATTGCTCCTGGAATACAATTCTGATACTTATTGCTTCTAAAACAACAGTCCTCTATAACATTCTGAGCACACTAAGCTGACTTCTTTTTGAAATTCCCAATTTTCTTACACCTTCTAGGGTTGTTGTTTTTTAATCATCGTGTTGTATCTCATCTGTAAACAGAGAACATAGGATGATCATATAAGTGGGCAAGTGTCTGATTATTAAATTATAGTCTTCTGATTAACTTTGAATTTAAAAGCCAATTATTAATTATTCAAGCAACTTCTTAGATGGCGCTTGTGACCTTGGATTCATTCTGTTTTTGAAAAGATGAAGAAACAAAAATCTGACTGAGAGTATAGGTTGTTAAAGGAAATTGAAATGTGTTCAAGGTCATAAACATTCATCTATACTTTTAGGGCAGCTGACTGTCTCAATAAATATTTGGTTAGAAATTAAATAAGAAATTAAGGAAAATAATAAAATAAAATACTAAAATAAAATAAATCCTCAGTACTGTTTTATTTCACAATTAACTTTGACTACCACTAATGTTTATTTGCATAGTTCAAAATAATATGCTTTCAAATTTATTTTATGAGATGGATGATATTTTATGAGATGGAGATCCATATCTATTTTTGAAGGTAACAATAGCCAGAAGTAATTTGATCTATACCAATACAATCAAGCCATATTGCTAAAGTTTAAGAAGCAACATTTCTTTTACAATTCAATCTTTTGATTTTTGCTCCAATGCATTCAAGCATTATACACTTCTTTTATCCACGTATATACATGGATAACTCCTTCCTTCCTTCCTTCCTTCCTTCCTTCCCTCCCTCCCTCCCTCCCTCCCTCCCTCCCTCTGCAGACTTATTGGATTGCAGTTGGATTCACTGTGTATATAATTGGCATTATTTCACTATATTGTCTGAATCCTTTATTGGGTTCTGAAAGTTGTGCTGTTGTTTTTGTTGTTATTATTATATGCTACCATTTTTATACGTAACTCAAGAAGGCAAATATGAATAATAGACTGCTTCCTCTTTCCCCAAAATGCCAACCTTGTGAGGTGGGTTTTGCTGAGAGAGTGTGTATTTTCAATTCAGAGCTGTACATTTTCAAGAGATCACCACCATTATACATAGTATTTATTTAAAT
The DNA here is from genome assembly GCF_028640845.1 of Ahaetulla prasina. Taxonomy (NCBI): domain Eukaryota; kingdom Metazoa; phylum Chordata; class Lepidosauria; order Squamata; family Colubridae; genus Ahaetulla; species Ahaetulla prasina. The sequence continues at coordinate 289,002,844 of NC_080539.1, read as the reverse complement.
ATTAATTATTTCATCCAGACATATAACATTTTTCTCTCCAAAATGAAAGCAAAAAAACTAATCAAAATACAGGAATATGAGCATCATTTTATCTTTGCTAGAATCATGCGATATCTTTCATAATTTCAATACTCCAGTTCAATTTGGGCTTCTCCTATTAGACAAAGCTACAAGTTGTTTGAAACGAAAACAATAGAGAAGCACTATTGTATTGTATTGTTGTGGCTTTTAGTTAGGAAGCTTAGATTCAAATACTGTATGTGTGCATGTATGTGTGTGTTTACAATTCACGTGGAGTTGAACCAGGGGTGAAATGCTTCCGGTTCGGACCGGATCGGCCAATCCAGTAGCAATGGTGACAGGTGGTTAGGAGAACCCATAGCAAAAATCCCTGCCCCCCCACCCGTGCCCAGCTGAGCCATGCGATCGTTAGAGGCTTTTTTTTTTTAACTTTTAAAAGAATTTTTTTTAAAGGTAAAAAAGCTGAAGCCTGTTAGGCAAAAAATGGGGGGATTCATTTGAGAGAGAGAGAGGAAGGGAGGGAGGGAGGGAGGGAAGGAAGGAAGGAAGGAAGGAAGGAAGGAAGGAAGGAAGGAAGGAAGGAAGGAAGGAAGGAAGGAAGGAAGGAAGGAAGGAAGGAAGGAAGGAAGGAAGGAAGGAGGGAGGGAGGGAGGGGGAAGGAGAGAGGGAAAAGGAGAAGAAGGAAGGACTACAAACCTGGCACTAGATGCAGCTTCAGAGGATAATCCAGGGCTGGAAAGGACCTGGAGGTCATCTAATCCAACCCTGCTCCAGCAGGACATTGTTAGTGAGTTTCTGTCGTTTGATCCCCCAGTCACATGGTTACATAGCTGCACCAACCCAGTCACATGACCCACCACCACCAAGCCATTCCCACCAAGCCACGCCCACAGAACTGGTAGCAAAAAAAATTAGATTTCACCCCTGAGTTGAACAACCTACTGTCTTTTTTCCCCAGCCCAAAGTTCACTGTGTCAGGCTAACACTAGCTTGCTTTATACTATTTTAATAAGGATTATGAATGTAATGATAATACATATTAAGATTCTGCATAAATTAACAGCAAGCCATGCTTTAGTTTATTTTGGTATTATTTGAACTAATGCATTCTAGAGATATTCACGTATTTAGCTGTACAAAGTTATTTTGTATTTGTTCCTTCAAGTAAATATTCATTCTTGGTAACTACCTCAATTAGTCTCTGCAGTTTTCTTGGAAAAATCTTGGAAGTGGTTTATCCTTGCCTGCTTCCTACCGCTGAGAATGAGTAAGTGTCCAAAGATCACACAGTTGGTTTTCTGCCTAAGGTAGGACTAAAACTCACAATCTCCCAGTTTCTAGCCTGGTGCCTTCAACACTACAACAAGGTGGTTCTAATTTTAGGCAAAAAAAAACCAAAATGCACAGGTACTGTATATGTGGTACCTTGCTCAATAGTAGTACCTGTGAGAGGGATCTTGGAGTCCTAGTGGATAACCATTTAGATATGAGCCAGCAGTGTGCAGCAGCTGCTAAAAAAGCCAACACAGTTCTGGGCTGCATAAACAGAGGGATAGAATCAAGATCACGTGAACTGTTAGTGCCACTTTATAATGCCTTAGTAAGGCCACACTTGGAATATTGCATCCAGTTTTGGTCGCCACGATGTAAAAAAGATGTTGAGACTCTAGAAAGAGTGCATAGAAGAGCAACAAAGATGATTAGGGGACTGGAGGCTAAAACATATGAAGAACGGTTGCAGGAACTGGGTATGTCTAGTTTAATAAAAAGAAGGACTAGGGGAGACATGATAGCTATGTTCCAATATCTCAGGGGTTGCCACAAAGAAGAGGGAGTCGGGCTGTTCTCCAAAGCACCTGAGGGTAGAACAAGAAGCAATGGGTGGAAACTGATCAAAGAAAGAAGCAACTTAGAACTAAGGAGAAATTTCCTGACAGTTAGAACAATTAATAAGTGGAACGACTTGCCTGCAGAAGTTGTGAATGCTCCAACACTGGAAATTTTTAAGAAAATGTTGGATAACCATCTGACTGAGATGGTGTAGGGTTTCCTGCCTGGGCAGGGGGTTGGACTAGAAGGCCTCCAAGGTCCCTTCCAACTCTGTTGTTATATTATATATTAATTTCTATAAATAAATAGCATAGGGGCCTGCAAGTATATATATGAAGATTATATAGTACATGGGCATAAAATCTGTATTGAAAGGACTGTTACACATTGGATAGATAGGTAATTATTTGTAGTTCTCATAATATTGCACCATATGCATATTTCACAAGTTCATTAGCACATTGGCTTGTGTTTTGCCCAGTCTTGATTGACATTCAGCATGCTAAATTACCTTAGATTTTTTAGAACATCTCAAACTGATTATAGCCTTGAGACAAAACCTGATAAATGGCTGTGCTCTAATTTTCAAGAGTAAACATTCTGATTATCAAAAGAACCGTCTGTTTATGCTGCCTAAGATCAGTAGCATCACTAAACTGCTTTTAAATTAAACTGGGAAATTTAAAATATGTAGGCATATGAAAACTCACTGGTTTCATGTTTGAAATTATATATAATGTTACATTCTATGTCACTTATATTGTTTCATGCCAATTCAGATTTCTGTGTCTCTGACAAGTGTTGATTCCCAAACAACCTTGCCTGCAGAAAACCATGCTTTTTAAAAATATATATATTTTTCTAGGCAGATTTAATTAAGACAGTAGGAAGCAAGTAGAAACCCAGCACAACTGTCCTGAAAGAGAAAGCCAGCATGTGATCTCAATTTCCAGTTTCAAATTGACACTGTGAGCAGAACTCCAATCTGTTATATTCACTATAAATCACCTTGCTCTAAAAGATGACAAAGAGTCAAAATTAGCAATATATTGACATGGTTTCTAGAACTTTAGAATACTTTGATCTGCCTGAATCTGGAATGTGTTAAGACCGAGTTACATAAGCTTAGATTTTAAAAAGCAATAAACTTTTGTAGTGACTATTAGATTATTCAGGGAAACATTTAGAATAGCAAGATCTAACTAAATTATTTTACAATTTGTAGTCTTCTAAGCCATTGTGCTCCAGGTTATTACCGTCATAGACTTGAGTTTTAATTCCTTGTATCACAAGGTTTAATATATCTAGATTTAATGGATCATAACTGTTAAATCTCAAATAAACTTTGGCATATGTGTAAAAAGTGTGTGTGTGTGTGTGTGTGTAGTGAAGCAATAGGAAAAAATAGTACCTTGTCCTGTTACTAAACTGCTTTTACTACTTGTGAGAATGGTTAGATTCTCAGGGAGTCCCTTTCCTGATGCTATGCAAAGCCAAACCACTAATATGATTTCTTTGCTGCTTCCTAGCCTTGTAATAAAAACCCAATAAGTAGGAGTTATCAGAGGAGATGGCTACAGAAAATACACCTGCTTCTTTCATTCTTCACTGAATCTCAATCTTCTTGCCACTGCTATCAACAATGTCATACCACAGCATATCCCATTAGTCCATTCACTTTTGATCTTCCCAGTTGCTTTCTATTGAATTTCTTGGTCAGTCCACCCTCCATCTTCCTACACCTTCCTAGAAATATCAACACAATTTTTGTCCATACCTTGGGGTAAGATCACTTGGACTGGGAAATTTAAAATATATAGGCACATGAAAATTCTTAATTTACTTTGTCCATTATTTGGGGGAAGGTATCCAAGTCATTTACCCATTTCATGTCAAATCCTTTAAATTGTAACCATCTACGGCTCAATTTAACTTGAGATTTTTTCTCTTCTGAAACCTCTAGTGGTTAAATAGTGTCACAATCACCTTCCCCTGATCAGGACTGAGAAAATAAATTGAAAATCTGCCTTTCTTCCTAATTTCCCAGTGGTCACTAAAAAAAGAAACCTGATACTGCATCAGTCCATTAGCAGACCACAAGAAAGATGGAATTACTACTTCTGCTAAAGAAGAGGAGGAGGAGGAGGAGGAGGAGGAGGAGGAGGAGGAGGAGGAGGAGGAGGAGAAGGAAGAAGAAGAAGAAGAAGAAGAAGAAGAAGAAGAAGAAGAAGAAGAAGAAGAAGAAGAAGAAGAAGAAGAAGAAGAAGAAGAAGAAGAAGAAGAAGAGCTTCTAGCTTGTTGTATCACAGAAGTGAGAGAAAGAGGCACAAGAGTTTAAAGTTTAATCTCACTATTAATAGAATTTGCATTTGATACACAGAAATCCCTATAATTCACTTGCAATGGCTTCATTAACTTTTTGCCACAATAAACTCTACTTAAAATTTCAGTATCATTGGTAGTCAATTCTTGCGGTTTCTTCCTTGCCAAGGAACACTTTCTTCTCTTCTTTGCTCTGCTCTGCTCTGCTCTGCTCTTTTACTCTACTCTACTCTTCATCTTTTACTGAAAGGCTCTTACTAAAAGACTAGGGGAGATATGATAACAGTTCATTTTCTTTTACTTCATCTTCTTTTACTGGAAAAGACTAGGAGAGACACGGTAGCAATGTTCCAATGTTTGAGGGATTCCAAAAATTTGAGGTGATCAAACGGTTTTCCAAAGCACCAAAAGGCAAGACAAGAAACAATGTATGAAAAATAACCAAGGAAAGAAGCACTCTAGAAATAAGGAGAAAGGTTCTAATGATGAGAATAATCAACCAATGGAATAGCTCGCCTTCAGAAATTGTGGGTCCTCTATCACTGGAGGCTTTCAAAAAGAGACTGGACCTTATACTGAAATGGTACAGGGTCTCCTGCTTGAGCAGGAGGTTGGACTAGAAGACCCCCAAGGTCCCTTCCAACTCTATTTCTGTATGTTCCATGTTCTGTTTTCCTTTGGATGATGTGTGTATAAGAATTCCTGTGTGAAAGAATAGTTTGTATGTGTCAGACAAAATAGTCAATTTATGCAGTTAGATGATCAGTTAGTTCATAAACAGGGTACAACATTTTATAGGCAATATAAAATATTCTCTACATGGGGCTCCCCTTGAAGAGCACCCGGAGGCTCCAGTTAGTCCAGAATGCGGCCGCGCGGGTGATAGAGGGAGCACCGCGTTGCTCCCATATAACACCTATCCTGCACGGCCTACACTGGCTACCAGTAGTCTTCCGGGTGCAATTCAAGGTTTTGGTTACCATCTTTAAAGCGCTCCATGGCTTAGGACTGGGATACCTTCGAGACCACCTTCTGCCGCCGATTGCCTCCCAACGACCTGTGCGCTCCCACAGAGTGGCCCTCCTCAGGGTGCCGTCGACCAAACAATGTAGGTTGGCGACCCCCAGGGGAAGGGCCTTCTCTGTGGCGGCACCAGCCCTGTGGAACGAGCTTCCTCCAGGATTACGACAACTCCCTGACCTCCGGACCTTCAGACGTGAACTGAAGACTCTATTATTTCAGCGTGCGGGACTAGCCTAAGAACAAAATGTTTTAGCTAAATTTTAATGGGGGTTTTAATGGTATTTACTGTTTTAGTGATCAGGCTATGATAATATTTAGTTTTAACTGGGTTTTAATGTTTATTTATTATATTGTTTTTATAATGCCGGAGAAGACGCCTAGAGAGTTCCTGGAGGTCTAGCCGTTCAGAGGCTGACCGGACACTAGTGAAGTCCTATAATAGGACCTACCTAGTGGCATTGAGGGAAGCGAGGCGTTGCTACGCCTCCTCCCTCATTGCGTCGGCAGATAACCGCCCAGCCGCCCTGTTTCGGGTGACTCGTTCCCTCCTTCACCAGGGGGAGCGGGATGACCCGTTGCAGGGACGTGCTGAGGAGTTTAACGGTTATCTATACGATAAAATCGTTCAGCTTCGGGACGGTCTGGACCAAAATTGCGGTGATTCAGGTGAGACGTCTGAGGGTGGTCTTGGTGACATTGTTTGGGATGAGTTTGACCCTGTGGCTCCCGAGGACATGGACAGGTTGTTGGGTAGGCTGAATGCCACCACGTGTTTACTGGACCCGTGCCCCTCCTGGTTGGTGCTGGCCGCTCAGGAGGTGAGCGCTTCTTTGTTGGAGGGAGTCTTTCCGGCCGCCTTGAAAGAGGCAGTGGTGAGGCCCTCCTCAAGAAGCCTTCCTGGACCCGGCTGTTTTAGGTAATTATCGTCCGGTCTCCAACCTTCACGGCGAAGGTTGTAGAGAGTATGGTGGCATATCAGTTTCCCCACCTGGATGAAACTGTCTATCTAGACCCGTTCCAGTCCGGTTTCCGGCCGGTTACAGCACTGAGGCGGCTTTGGTCGCGTTGGTGGATGATCTCTGGAGGGCCAGGGATGAGGTTGTTCCTCTGCCCTGGTCCTATTAGACCTCTCAGCGGCTTTTGATACCATCGACCATGGTATCCTGCTGCGCGGTTGGAGGGATTGGGAGTGGGAGGCACCGTTTATCGGTGGTTCTCCTCCTATCTCTCCGATCGATGCATGAGCAGTGTTGACAGGGGCAGAGGTCGGCCCGGGCGCCTCACTTGTGGGGTGCCGCGGGGTCGATTCTCTCGCCCTTCTGTTCAACATCTATATGAAGCCGCTGGGTGAGATCATCAGTGGCTTTGGTGTGAGGTACCAGCTGTGCGCTGATGACACCCAGCTGTACTTTTCACACGGGCCACCCCAGCGAAGCTATCGAAGTGCTGTCCCGGTGTCTGGAAGCCGACGGGTCTGGATGGGGAGAAACAGGCTCAAGCTCAATCCCTCCAAGACAGAGTGGCTGTGGATGCGGCATCCCGGTACAGTCAGCTGAGTCTGCGGCTGACTGTTGGGGGTGAGTCATTGGCCCCGATGGAGAGGGTGCGCAACTTGGGCGTCTTCCTGGATGAACGGCTGTCTTTTGAAGATCATTTGACGGCCGTCTCCAGGAGAGCTTTTTACCAGGTTTGCCTGGTTCGCCAGTTGCGCCCCTTTCTAGACCGGGATGCCCTATGCATGGTCACTCACGCCCTCGTGACGTCTCGTCTGGATTACTGCAATGCTCTCTACATGGGGCTCCCCTTGAAGGGCATCCGGAGGCTTCAGTTAGTTCAGAATGCAGCTGCGCGGGTGATAGAGGGAGCCCCTCATGGCTCCCATGTGACACCTCTCCTGCGCAGACTGCACTGGCTACTTGTGGCCTTCCGGGTGCGCTTCAAGGTTTTGGTAACTATCTTTAAAGCGCTCCATGGCATAGGGCCGGGCTATTTACGGGACCGCCTGCTGCTACCAAATACCTCTCACCAACCCGTGCGCTCTCATAGAGAGGGACTCCTCAGGGTGCCGTCTGCTAGACAGTGTCCTTTGGCAACACCCAGGGGAAGGGCCTTCTCTGTGGGGGCTCCCACCCTCTGGAACGAACTCCCCCCAGGACTTCGTCAACTTCCGGACCTCCAAACCTTCCGTGGCGAGCTTAAAACACATTTATTCATCTGCGCAGGACTGGATTAGATTTTAAATTTATATTGGTTTTAAATGGGTTTTATTATTTATATTGTTTTTTAATAATTCGGCCTTGTAGAATAAGTTTTTTAATTGTTATTTTAGTCTGTATTTATATGTGCTTTTTACTTGCCTGTGAACCGCCCTGAGTCCCTTGGGAGATAGGGCGGTATATAAATGTGATTAATAAAATAAAAATAATATTGTTTTAATATGCCTGTGAACCACCCTGAGTCCTACGGGAGATGGTGCGGTATATAAGTTTGATAAATAAATAAATAAATAAATAAATAAATAAATAAATAAATAAATAAATAAATAAATAAATAAATATATTTTAATTAGTTGTTCCACTCAATACAAATCATTGGCTGTTTTTCTTCCCTTCCTGGTTTTGTTATTTTATTGAGAATGACTTCTAATATGTGTTTGTGCTCTGTGTATCTTTGTACATGTACAAATACACACATTCATATATATTATTAGGATTGATTTCAGCTGAAAATTGACAAGACTAAAATCTGAGCAGTGCCTAGGATTTTGTCTGCATTTAAAATTTTGAGAGTGGCTCATCTTAATTTTAAGGTAATTTTCTTTTCAAGTAAATACTGTAGTGGTTTTAGAACTGAAAAATGTGAAATCAAAAACCGATATTTTAATAGCTTATAGGGCATTGCAAATTCAAGGCTACAAATTTATACTGAGTAGGTTGAGAAAAAAAATAATTCAACAGAGAAAATTTATTTGCTTGCTTGTTTGACTTCTTCTATGCCTGCCCAACTCAACATATGACTCTGGGCAGCTAATGCCAATACAAACACTTACCAGAACATTAAATAAAATAAGCACAAAAACTATTAACCAAGTCCAAAGGCACTCAAAGGGACCCAAAGATAGAAATCATACACATCCAAAATCAAAGCTTGAAAAAGATTTGTAAGACTTTACAGAAGGCCAACCATTATTTTGTGGCTCCTGGGCAAAGATCTGAGATGGAATGAGTTACAGCAAGAAGTGCCACTTAATCGAAAGCAGAAAAGTGTGTGTGTGTGTTCCATAACAGAGGGGAGCAATAATGTTGAGGGTACAAGGAATTTCTGAGATTCAGGAGCACAGCAGAAAAGCATAAAATCAGAAAAGGGTTATGTGCAACATTGTTGAATGGCCACATTGTGATTCTGAACTCATTCTGTAATAATCTGGTTGTTTGGGTCTCAAGACACTATCATGAAAGTTTAGAAACTCTAGACTCTATAATGAAAAAGCTCAAGCACTGATGTCCCAAATATATATATATATATATATATACATATATATACATATATATATATATATATATATATATATATATATATATATATATATATATATATATATATATATATATATATATATATATATATATATATATATATATATATATTTGTTTTCTGAGGTTTTGGTGTTTGTATGTAGGTCTTTGGTTATTCGGGTTTTCTCCCGTAAAATTGGAAGTGTCTTGGCGACGTTTGAAGTCTCATTCGTCATCTTCAGGCTTCAGCTTCATGCTTCTGGGAGCAATGTGTGATCGCAGCTGTTTCTTCCTTTTAACTGCTAGTGGGGGTTTGAACTGATTGGATGGGAGTTTGGCTGTGCTCTGATTGGATGGGGGGTTTTTTTGTGCTCTGATTGGCTGGGGGTGTGTCCTGTGTGGGTGGGGGCTTGGTTGTGCTCAGATTAGTCTGAGTTGCAGGGGGATTTGAGCTGGTGAGCTGCAACACTTTGGAACACTTTGAAACCCAAGCACTAAAAAAATCTGATCACAAACCCAAACTCTGGCTCAGATACGTAGACGACACCTTCATAATCTGGCCACACGGGAAAGAAAAACTTGACAACTTCCTCACACACCTCAACAGCCTACACCCCAAAATACAGTTCACCATGGAAACAGAAGTTAACAACCAACTTCCCTTCCTAGATGTCTTAGTCTACAAGAAACCCAATGGCTCCCTAGGACACACCATCTACCAGAAGAAAACACACACAAACCACTATCTGCACGCACTCTCACACCACCACCCAGCACAGATCAACTCCGTAGCCAAGACACTCATCTCTAGAACAAAACGCTTAGCTGACGAACAACACCTAAAAACCGAACTACAGACTCTCACAAATGTACTAACATCCAATGGATTCCAGAGAAATAAGATTACCAAACTAATCCAAAAAGAACCTCCCACTAAAATCCAAGACAGAGAACAAGAAAACGGCACAGCCCTCCTCCCACAGACAGAATCAGCAAGATCCTCCACAAACATAACATCAAGACAGCATTCTGCACAAACCAAAAAATATCCACCATCCTAAGAAACCCCAAAGACAAAATTGAGTTAGAAAATCAAGGAGTATATGAAATCCCATGCACCGCCTGCCCCACCACATACATTGGACAAACCAACAGAAGAATAAGTGCACGCATTGAAGAACACAAGAACTCATTCAAAAAGAGGAACCAACTTCTTCCCTGGTCCAACACTTTAAAGTCACAGGACACGATATTGACTTTAAAAAGACCAGAACTATCGCCAAAACTGAACACTTTAACAACAGAATAATCAGAGAAGCCATTGAGATAGAAAAACGCCCACACAGCATGAACAAACGAGATGATAGCTCCCGCCTACCAGCCATTTGGAAACCCGCCCTTATTGACAAACGAGTCCCTAACACGAGGAATGACACCAGACCCACACTCACGAGGTCCACACAGGATGTCACCACCACACATCCACCCAGAAAGCAGACCCAAACCCACATTGATCAGGAAGCATGACCAAGGACCAGAAGCCAGACCGCAGCTGCAACATTAGCCATTTCAAACCCCTCCAATCCATACATACAGCAGACAGACTATGAAGATGTAGCACAAGCACAAACATGAAGCCAAACAGCAGCAGTGCAGCTCACCAGCTCAAATCCCCCTGCAACTCAGACAAATCTGAGCACAACCAAGCCCCCACCCACACAGGACACACCCCCAGTCAATCAGAGCACAAAAAAACCCCCCCATCCAATCAGAGCACAGCCAAACTCCCACCCAATCAGTTCAAACCCCCACTAGCAGTTAAAAGGAAGAAACAGCTGCGATCACACATTGCTCCCAGAAGCACGAAGCTGAAGCCTGAAGATGACGAATGAGACTTCGTCGAAACGTCGCCAAGACACTTCCAATTTTACGCGGGAGAAAACCCGAATAACCAAAGACCTACATATATATATATATATAAGTCTCATTCGTCATCTTCAGGCTTCAGCTTCATGCTTCTCGGAGCAATGTGTGATTGCAGCTGTTTCTTCCTTTTTAACTGCTAGTGGGGGTATGCGATCTTTCCGGCAGCCGAGAGCGAGGTCTTTGGACCTCACTGAGCTCTCGGCTGCTGAGTACGGAGCCGAAGTCCTTAACAGCAGCGGATGGCGGCGGCCATGTTGGGGGGGCGCGAGGAGACGCCCGGCCTGACTCAGCTGTTTGTCGGCCGTTTCGGCCGCGGATGTTATCAACGGCTGGGGAGCGTGCCAAACATCGACGGCGGTATGCTGAGCCCTGGGTGTTGGACCGCAGGTAACATCGGTGGCTGGAGTGGGCCTGCACGGGCATGATTATTGCCCCTCCCCCTCCCCTTCTCTCCTCCCTCCATGGCCCGGAACATCGTTCTTCCCCCCCACTGCTGACTTTTTGCCATGGCCTGCCTAAAATGCCGTAATTTCACCTACGGCTTACATCTTGGGTCGTTTTTCCATCGGCGACTTTTTCCATCGGCGACTGAGAGGTGGCTTGGCCTGGTCATTTACAACAGCGGCACAGCGGCGCGCTGGAGCCTTATTGGGCCCAGCGGTAAAATCTGGCGGCTGATGGGTGGTGATATGGACAGCAGTATGGACGGCACTGACGGCACTGACGGTACTGGTGACATAATTTCATCCTGATTATCGTACCACACGGGTTTGTCCCGTGATGGTACGCTGCCGGGAACCCGAGGGATACTTTTATTCCGGCTATTGACTTTTCCATCTTTGTAGCCGAGGAAACAACCAAGGGGAGGCTATTATGCCAATCTCCGAGAGGGAGGTCATTAGATCGGAACCGGATTTCGGCCCTGGTTGTTTCTGGACCCTTTGGACTTTCTAGGGACTATGACCAATATCACTGCCTGAGTGGCCAGTAATATGACTAATATCGGGTCCGACGATCTACAGGTACGACCGGAACATCTCCGCCGGTCAGGAATGGACATCTTTTCGCTGTTTATTGACTATTCCCCATGAGATACTCGTTCGCCGAACTACGACGACTGCGAGGTTCCCCCGCCTTGCAGGAATGGCCCTCCAAACTATCAAGGGCTTACCTTAACGAAGGGTCTTGGGACCCAGAGAGGTGGCATGCGGCCAAGAAGAAGTTGTGGGGTTTTTTAAATAGTTTTTTAAATAAGGGTTTTTTAAGGGGGGGGAGGGATTTGGCGGGTGGGGGTGAGAACCCGCCGGGGAGGGATCCAGCCCCTGTGCTAGTTCGCGACACTATTCCACCTTGTCTGAAGGCAGGGGGGGAGGACGTTCCAGGTTTAGAGGGTTGTTCGATCTGTACGGTAAGTGGGAGAGGCAGATATGGCGGGGGGGAGGGGCCATACCGTGTTGAGGGAGCACGCGTTCGATGTTTGAGAGCGATCGCGTGCTCCGGCCCCTCAGTCCCGACCCGTTCCCCGGGTGGCCATGATCCTCAGAGCTTGGATCTTCGGCTGATGTTATGTAATGCTCGGTCCGTGGTTAATAAGGCCCCCCTGATTTGCGATCTTATTCAGGGGGAGTCCGCGGACCTTATGGGTATTACGGAAACCTGGTTGGGCCCAGAGGGGGGGGTCCCCCTTGTCGAGATGTGCCCGCCAGGTTTCCGAGCATTCCATCAGCCGAGGGTCCAAGGTAGGGGTGGGGGGGTGGCGGTTGTTATTAAGGAGGATCTAGAGCCGAGGGAGACCACTGTTCCTCAGATTGCCGGCTGTGAATCCCTCTATGTGCGGTGGGGCTATAGGAATCAGTTGGGCTTGGTGATCGCGTACCTGGCTCCTTGCTGCGTGACCACAGCCCTGCCTGAGCTGTTGGAGGTACTTGCTGCTGTGGCGGTCGAGACCCCCAGACTTATAGTCATGGGGGATTTTAACCTGCCATCAGTTGGCTTGTCATCGACGGCAGCTCGGGAGTTCCAGGCTTCCATGACGGCCTTGGACCTGATTCGAGTAAATGATGGCCCTACGCACACGGGGGGAGGCACGCTGGATCTGATTTATATCTCTGGACAGTGGCTTAATGATCTGGTGTTAGATGATTTAGTAACAGAACCAATGTCATGGTCGGATCATTTTCTCCTTCGCCTAGACTTCCGAACCGCCATTCACCACCGCAGGGAGGCGGAACCTATACGGTGGTTCCGTCCCAGGCGCCTGATGGACCCCGAGAGGTTCCTGACGGAGCTTGGGCCATTCCCTGAGGAACTGGCCCACGGCACGACTGAGGAACTGGTCGTGGCCTGGGAACAGGCCGCGGCTGGGGCCTTGGACCGTGTCGTGCCTTTGCGGCCTCTGACCCAGCGCAGGTCTCAACCAGCTCCCTGGTACTCCGGGGAGCTGAGGGAGATGAAACGCCGGAGAAGACGCCTTGAGAGTTCCTGGAGGTCTAGTCGCCCGGTTGATCGGACACTAGTTAGGTCCTATTCTAGGCCCTCCCTAGTGGCAATGAGGGAAGCGAGGCGTTCCTACGCCTCCACCCTCATTGCGTCGGCAGATAACCGCCCGGCCGCCCTGTTTCGGGTGACCCGCTCTCTCCTACATCAGGAGGTGCGGGATGACCCTTTGCAGGGACGAGCCGAGGAGTTTAGTGGTTATCTATACGATAAAATCGCTCAGCTGAGGGACGGTCTGGACCGAATTTGGGATGATCCAAGCGAGGGAGAGGAGGCACGTCTTGTTGAGTCCATTTGGGATGAGTTTGACCCTGTGGCTCCGAGGACGCCGACAGGTTGTTGGGGAGGGTGCACGGCACGACATGTTTACTGGACCCGTGCCCTTCCTGGCTGGTACTGGCCACTCAGGCGGTGACACGAGGCTGGCTCCAGAGGATTATCAACGCTTTATTGGAAGGGTTTTCCTGCCGCCTTGAAAGAGGCGGTGGTGAGACCCTCCTTAAGAAGCCCTCCTGGACCCAGCTATTTTGGGTAATTATCGCCCAGTCTCCAACCTTCGCTTTGTTGCGAAGGTTGTAGAGAGTGCCGTGGCGCGACAGCTACCCCAATACCTGGATGAAGATGTCTATCTAGACCTGCTCCAGTCCGGCTTCGACCCGGATACAGCACGGAGACAGCTTTGGTCGCATTGGTGGATGATCTCTGAGGGCCAGGGACAGGGGTTATTCCTCTGCCCTGGTCCTATTAGACCTCTCAGCGGCTCGATACCATCGACCATGGTATCTGCTGCGCCGGCTGGGGATTGGGAGTGGAGGCACCGATATCGGTGGTTCTCCTCCTATCTCTCCGACCGGATGCAGACGGTGTTGACAGGGGGCAGAGGTCGACCGCGAGGGGCCTCACTTGTGGGGTCCCACAGGGGTCGATTCTCTCGCCTGCTGTTCAACATCTACATGAAGCCGCTGGGTGAGATCATCAGTGGTTTCGGGTGAGATACCAGCAGTACGCTGATGATACCCAGCTGTACTTTTCCACCCCGGCCACCCCAATGAAGTTGTTGAAGTGCTGTCCCGTGTTTGGAAGCCGACGGGTCTGGATGGGGAGAAACAGGCTCAAGCTTAATCCTCCAAGACGGAGTGGCTGTGGATGCCGGCATCCCGATTCAGTCAGCTGCAGCCGCAGCTGGCTGTCGGAGGCGAGTTATTGGCCCCAAAGGATAGGGTGCGCAACTTAGCGTCCTCCTGGATGATCGGCTGTCGTTTGAAGATCATTTGACGGCCGCTCCAGGAGGGCCTTCCACCAGGTTCGCCTGGTTCGCAGTTGCGCCTTCCTTGATCGGGATGCCTTATGCACAGTCACTCATGCGCTCGTTACCTCTCGCTTGGATTACTGTAATGCTCTCACATGGGGCTCCCTTGAGTGCACTCGGAGGCTTCAGTTAGTCCAGAATGCAGCTGCGCTGGTGATAGAGGAGCTACGCGTAGCTCCCATGTAACACCGCCTCCCGCGCAGACTGCACTGGCTGCCTGTGGCCTTCGAGTGCACTTTAAGGTGTTGGTTACGACCTTTAAAGCGCCCATGGCTTAGGACCTGGGTACTTACGGGACCGCCTGCTGTTACCACATGCCTCCCACCGACCCGCACGCTCCCATAGAGAGGGACTTCTCAGGGTGCCGTCCGCCAAACAATGTCGGCTGGCGGCCCCAGGAAGGGCCTTCTGTGGGGCTCCCACACTCTGGAACGAGCTTCCCCGGTTTACGCCAAATACCTGACCTTCGGACATTCCGTCGAACTGAAGACACATCTTTTTATTCGCGCGGGGCTGGCTTAAATTGGATTTTAAAAGTGAATTTTAGCAATTTTAAATGGGGTTTTAATTGATGGTAATTTTTAACTTCAGGCTAATTTTAAATAAGTTTTTTAAAGGTATTTTAACGTGTATATTTGTATTGTTGGTTTTATCTTGCCTGTACACCGCCCTGAGTCCTTCGGGAGAAGGGCGGTATAAAAATCAAATAAAATAAATAAATAAATAATAAATAAATAAATAACTGATTGGGTGGGAGCTTGGCTGTGCTCTGATTGGCTGGGGTTTTTCTGTGCTCTGATTGGCTGGGGGTGTGTCCTGTTTGGGTGGGGGCTTGGTTGTGTTCAGATTAGTCTGAGTTGCAGGGGGATTTGAGCTAGTGAGCTGCATGTATGGATTGTGTTTGGCTTCGTGGTCGTGCTACATCTTCATAGTGGGTGTCAGTCTGCTGCATGTATGGATTGCAGCTGCGGTCTGGCTTCCGGTCCTTGGTCGTGTTTCATGATCAGTGTGGGTTTGGGTCTGCTTTCTGGGTGGATGTGTGGTGGTGACATCCTGTGTGGACCTCGTGAGTGTGGGTCTGGTGTCATTCCTCGTGTTAGAGACTCGTTTGTCAATAAGGGCGGGTTTCCAAATGGCTGGTAGGTGGGAGGTATCATCTCGTTTGTTCATGCTGTATGAGCATTTTTCTATCTCGATGGCTTCTCTGATTATTCTGTTGTTAAAGTGTTCAGTTTTGGCAATAGTTCTGGTCTTTTTAAAGTCAATATTGTGTCCTGTGGCTTTAAGGTGTTGGACCAGGGAAGAAGTTGGTTCCTCTTTTTTGACTGAGTTCTTGTGTTCTTCAATGTGTGCACTTATTCTTCTGTTGGTTTGTCCAATGTATGTGGTGGGGCAGGCAGTGCATGGGATTTCATATACTCCTTGGTTTTCTAACTCAGTTTTGTCTTTGGGGTTTCCTAGGATGGTGGATATTTTTCGGTTTTTTGCAGAATGCTGTCTTGATGTTGTGTTTGTGAAGGATCTTGCTGATTCTGTCTGTGGTGCCTTTTATATATGGGAGGAGGGCTGTGCCGTTTTCTTGTTCTCTGTCTTGGATTTTAGTGGGGGGTTCTTTTTGGATTAGTTTGGTAATCTTATTTCTCTGGAATCCATTCACTGCCCCATTAGCAGTTAAAAAGGAAGAAAAAGCTGCAATCACACATTGCTCCCAGAAGCACAAAGCTGAAGCCTGAAGATGACGAATGAGACTTTGTCGAAATGTCGCCAATACACTTCCAATTTTACGCAGGAGAAAACCCGAATAACCAAAGACCTACATACAAACACCTGCGAAAACCTCAGAAAACAAATATTGCACCTCTATGGGGAGGAAATCCACCATCTGACCAGGACCTATGAAAAACTAGAAGTCCAAAGAGCTTCCATTTTATGTGACCTTGCATTCCTACGAAACTGCCGAGATCAAAATTTAATCCCCACATGCTTCCAATTGAAATTCCACTCCAACTCTGCAGCCGCCAAATGCATCCTAAAAAGAACAGAATTGGCCCTAATCAGAAATGAACTTCACATAAAAAGATTCCCCCTAGATCAAATCAACAAAGATCTCCTCACACTTCACCTCAAACTCAGTTACTACTATTGAGCAAGGTACCACATATATGGTACCTGTGCATTTTTTTTTTGCCTAAATGTAGAACCTTACTTTTTTCACTGTTGAATTTCATTTTGTTAGATAGCGCCCAATGTTCAAGTCGGTCAAGATCTTTATGTAACTTGAGCCTGTCTTCTGGAGTTTTGGCTATTCCTGCCAGCTTGGTGTCATCTGCAAATTTGATGAGTTCCCCATCTATCCCCTCGTCCAAGTCATTGATGAAGATGTTGAAGAGTACTGGGCCTAAAACAGAGCCTTGGGGTACTCCACTGCATACTTCCCTCCATCTGGATGTAGTTCCGTTGAGGACTACACATTGAGTGCGGTTGGCCAGCCAATTACGAATCCATCTGGTGGTGGTGCTGTCTAACCCACATTTTTCTACTTTATCTAGTAGTGGGTTATGGTCTACTTTATCAAATGCTTTACTGAAGTCCAAGTAAATTATATCGACAGCATTCCTCTGGTCTACTAATTTTGTCATTTTGTCAAAGAATGCAATAAGATTAGTCTGGCATGATCATTTTTTGACAAACCCATGTTGGCTTTTGGTTATTACTTTGTTTGTTCTAGGTGTTCGGTGATTCGTTGCTTGATTATCTTTTCCAGAATCTTCTCCGGTATTGAGGTCAGGCTGATAGGTCTGTAGTTTCCTGGATCTGTTTTTTTTTCCTTTTTTGAAGATGGGAACTACATCAGTTCTTTTCCAGTCCTCTGGCAGCTCCCCTGTGTTCCAGGATCTTTGAAAGATATAGTCAGTGGTTCTGAGATCACGTCTGCCAGTTCCTTCAGAACCTTGGTGTGTAATCCATCCAGTCCTGGTGATTTGAACTCGTCTAGGGTAGACAGGTGTTCACTTACCATTTTCTTCCCTATTTTAACTTGTGTTCCTAATCTGTTTTTTGTGGTGCTGTTTTTGATAGGTTGGATTGTTTTTTCCTTTTGTGTAAAGACAGGTGCAAAAAATGAGTTAAGTAGATCTGCTTTCTCCCTGTTGCTTGTCATCTTCTTGCCACTTTCTCCCAGCAATGGGCCAATTGTTTCCTTGACTTTTTTCTTGTTTTTAACATGTTGGAAGAAGCTTTTTGTTATTTTTACTTTTGTCGCTAGCCTTTGTTCATTGTGAGCCTTAGCTTTCCTCACTTCATCTTTACAGGCTCGGCTATTTGCTGATATTCTGCCTTAGTTATTTGCCCTCTTTCCACTTTTTATATTTGTCATTTTGTCAAAGAATGCAATAAGATTAGTCTGGCATGATCTGTTTTGACAAACCCATGTTGGCTTTTGGTTATTACTTTGTTTGCTTCTAGGTGTTCGGTGATTCGTTGCTTGATTATCTTTCCAGAATCTTCCCGGTATTGAGGTCAGGCTGATAGGTCTGTAGTTTCCTGGATCTGTTTTTTTCCTTTTTGAAGATGGGAACTACATCAGCTCTTTTCCAGTCCTCTGGCAGCTCCTGTGCTCCAGGATCTTTGAAAGATATAGTCAGTGGTTCTGAGATCACGTCTGCCAGTTCCTTCAGAACCTTGGTGTGTAATCCATCCAGTCCTGGTGATTTGAACTCGTCTAGGGTAGACAGGTGTTCACTTACCATTTTCTTCCCTATTTTAACTTGTGTTCCTAATCTGTTTTTTGTGGTGCTGTTTTTGATAGGTTGGATTGTTTTTTCCTTTTGTGTAAAGACAGATGCAAAAAATGAGTTAAGTAGATCTGCTTTCTCCCTGTTGCTTGTCATCTTCTTGCCACTTTCTCCCAGCAATGGGCCAATTGTTTCCTTGACTTTTTTCTTGTTTTTAACATGTTGGAAGAAGCTTTTTTTGTTATTTTTTACTTTTGTCGCTAGCCTTTGTTCATTGTGAGCTTAGCTTTCCTCACTTCATCTTTACAGGCTCAGGCTATTTGCTGATATTCTGCCTTAGTTATTTGTCCCTCTTTCAACTTTTTATATTTGTCCTTTTTGTCTTTCAATTTGTCAGATAGTTCTTTATGCATCCATGCTGGTTTCTTTTGAGATCTATTATTTTTCTTCTTCATTGGTATTGTGCTAGACTGCGCTTTTATAATCTCACTTTTCAAAATTTTCCAAGCTTCTTGAGTTGTTTTTTCCCCCTGAGGATTCTCATCCATTGAATCCTTCTCAAGCTCTCTCTAAGTTTATTGAAATTAGCTCTCTTAAAGTCCAAGACTCTAGTTTGACTTTGTTCTACTACTTGTATTTGCTTAATGTCAAATTCTAATATTGTGTGGTCACTTGCCCCCAAGGTTCCTGTAGCTTCAACATCTTCTATCATTTCATCTCTGTTAGTGAGAATTAAGTCCAGTATGGCTGATCCCCTTGTTGCCTTCTCTATTTTTTGGGAAACAAAGTTGTCTGCTAGGTTTGTTAGGAACCTGTTGGATCTTCCACTTGGTGCAAATGGAAATTTCTCTTAAATTATTGATGAAAGATATATAAGGAGAAGGAAAACATGATTGATCATGGGAAAATTAACATTGAAAACAGTTGAGAAAAAAAATCTGAAGTTTGTCTTTGTGCCTAGTAACACTGTCTTCTGTTTTTTTCAGAAATATGGTCTGTTGTTTAGATTATGCAGTAGTTTGAGTGTACAGAAGATGAAATATTTAAAGAAAAATGGTATCTTATTTAAAGTAGACATCTGGAAGGTACTGTGGTGTTTTCAAGCCTATGTAATCAAATGTTATGATTAGCAGAAACACATAGACTTTTTTTCCTCTAACAAATGAATTAACACTTCTTTCCTGAGTTAATTAAAACACACAAATTATCTTTTGCTTGTGTAAACTTTTTTCAGATGAGTGTTGAACTGATTACTTCATTACAAAACATGGAACATAATATGAAGAATGACTGCAATCCTCATTGTTTATGATTGCAGAAAAGTGTATTAAAATCATACAATATGAATATATATACAATATATATAATATTTGACTATACTTCTTATATCTTTACAACAGTTATCTTTCCAATAATTTCAAATGAGATCTTTACCCATGAATCCATGACTGAATTAATAGACACATTAAATATTCTTTTAAAATATAGATAAAAAATACCCCTATTGCTTAGTTTCATCCCAGGATCTTAAAATCAACAAAGTAAAATGGATTTCCAATGCCTTTGAAAAATTCTGGTGCCATGTCTTTCATAAACATGAACCTTATCCCAAAGCAGTATGCACTGAACATTAGAATCAATGTTAACAGTATTCCACTTGCATTTCCTTATCTCCTGAGAACAGGAAGGCAATATTCCTTTATGGAATTAATGACAAAATGAGGCACCACCAGTCTCCAAAGGGATACAAGATACTAGCAGGAGAAACAGTTCCTCTTTAGAATTCATGGATTGAAGCAGTGACATGTTGATGTAAATGTAGGTAGGTGATGTGAAGGAGGTTACTATCTAGCAACGTTTAATATCAGTTTTGCGATTAAGAAAACTGGGAATGTTGAACACTGACCTCTATGAATTGTAGCTCAAAGAATCCTGCAAATTCCCATTTCAATTTATTCTTAGTCAGTAGGCAATAAATAAATCTGTCTCTCAAAGAAATGCACTTCAACTATATTATCCTCTGCTGATAAGAAACCGGTGGGTTTTAGCAGAGAGTTAAGCAATGCACTGGAAACTACTGAATTCCACCCAACCTGAGATTGCAAAGCCATTTTCAACTAAAGACTGAGTTCTGTACATTTGCCTGCTATGCACATGGGATAGCATTTGAGTTAATAAAAAAAAAATGGAGTTCTCGAAGTCATTTTAAATTTTATACTATATCAAAATAGGTAAATATTGTAACTTCCTACATGCTAGGTTTAATTTGTAAGTGCCTGGTATTTGCACTTTGGTTTTGAGTTTTTAGTCTGTTAGGTCTACATTGCAGTCATAGGACAGACATAGGATTCTGAGAAGACTAAATAAGGTGTTCCTTCCCCCCATCCTACCATTAAAATGTCTGAGAGCCGTCTTGTTGAGATTGTTTGGGATGAGTTTGACCCTGTGGCTCCCGAGGACATGGACAGGTTACTGGGTAGGTTGAATGCCACCACATGTTTACTGGACCCGTGTCTCTCCTGGTTGGTGCTGGCCGCACAGGATGTGACACGAGGCTGGCTCCAGGGGCTTACAAATGCTTTTTTGTTGGAGGGGGTCTTTCCGGCCGCCTTGAAAGAGGCGGTGGTGAGGCCTCTCCTCAAGAAGCCTTCTCTGGACCCAGCTGTGTTAGGTAATTATCGTCCGGTCTCCAACCTTCACTTCGCGGCGAAGGTTGTAGAGAGTGTGGTGGCATGTCAGCTACCTCGGTACCTGGAGGAAACTGTCTATCTAGACCCGTTCCAGTCCGGTTTCCGGCCCGGTTACAGCACTGAGATGGCTTTGGTTGCGTTGGTGGATGATCTCTGGAGGGCCAGGGATAAGGGTTATTCCTCTCCCTTGGTCCTATTAGACCTCTCAGCGGCTTTTGATACCATCGACCATGGTATCCTGCTGCACCGGTTGGGGGGATTGGGAGTGGGAGGCACCGTTTATCGGTGGTTTTCCTCCTATCTCTCCGATCGGTCGCAGACGGTGTTGACGGGGGGGCAGAGGTCGGCCCCGAGACGCCTCACTTGTGGGGTGCCTCAGGGGTCGATTCTCTCGCCCCTCTTGTTCAACATCTATATGAAGCCGCTGGGTGAGATCATCAGTGGTTTCGGTGTGAGGTACCAGCTGTACGCTGATGACACTCAGCTGTACTTTTCCACACTGGACCACCCCATGATAATAATGACCATTTATTGTCATCAGGCATATTGCTATATTGCTATACAAATATTGCTATACAAAGACTTTAAGCACCTGTTGATAATGTAATGGCAGTTTCATGATGCTTTTTCCTCATAGACATATTTAAAAAATGAAATAACAATGGGTCAAATGTTATACAGTGAACTCAATGGAACTTAATTAATGTAGCCAGCTTCTATTATGTTTATTTCTATAAATAAATGAGGGCCTGGGAAAGACTCTGCTAACCTCCTTTTTGCCTCTTTGAACCTTTAAATACATTTACATCATCAATGACACCTAAGGTCAGGTAATTCTCTGCAGGCTATTCCTTGACAGTCTTTCAAACAGTTTTGACAGCTGAGAGTAGAGCAGAGAGACTCACACCTAGAAGCATAATTTGAAATGTTAATTGAGAAACACCTCATTGACCTTGGCAGCTTTCATCTTCTACTAGTGACAGAAGAAACCTGAAGATGAGCTGATAGAAGAAGGCAAAGGATGAATGTGATGAACCTAGACGCATTTTTTTTAAAGAAAATGTATTTAAATGATCTGGGTTTATCCATTTCTTAAAATATGAAGAAGTTAGATTAACATCAGAGGAACCAAGTGCTCCAAGCTATCAGAACCTGGAATCTTAAAAGTAGTTCTATAATAATTAATCAAAATTTATCTATTTTTAATTGCCTGATTCTTACTGATTCTTACTTTTTAACATTTTTTTGTTTTATATGATATTTTAATTGCATCACATCATAAACTACCTAAAGCCACAGTAATCCCTAGTGCCACGTAACAGGGTGAGCTCCCGTTACTTGTCCCAGCTTCTGTCAACCTAGCAGTTTGAAAGCACATAAAAAATGCAAGTAGAAAAATAGGGACCACCTTTGGTGGGAAGGTAACAGAGTTCCATGTGCCTTTGGTATTTAGTCATGCCGGCCACATAACCATGGAGACGTCTTTGGACAATGCTGGCTCCTCTGCTTTGAAACAGAAATGAGCACCACCCCTAGAGTTGGAAACAACTAGCACATATATGCGAGGGGAAACCTTTACCTTTATCTTTAAGCTAGCTAGAGTTGTCTTGGTGAGAAAACAATATAGAAATCTAATTACCAAACAAATAAACAAACAAAATAAAATCTTGTTCATTCTGACTCTCCATAAAGTTCCATTACTAAGCTATTTCTTCAGAGTTCAGGAAAGTTATATTAGACAGTGACTGGCAGAAGGATGAGAAGAAGAAATAAAACAGTATTTAGCAAGATTAATACTAAAGAGTTTAGTCTAGTGGTTAAGGCACCAGGCTAGAAACTAAGAGACTCTGAATTCTAATCCCACTTTAGCCGTGAAATCCAGCTGGGTGGCTTTAAGCAGTTACTCTCTTTCAGTCCAACTCACTTCATAGGACTGTGTTGGGGAGAATAAGAGGAAAAACATTTTACATTTACATTAGACATTTTATCATCTTGAGTTGTTTACTAAAAAAATTAAGTTGGGATATAAGTAAATAAAAATAAAGGCTGGTAGAAATTGTTTTTCATCTTTGGTGAGAAATAGGAGGAAAATATTGTCTTGTGTGACTGATACATCTGTCCCAAATCATCATGATCCTGGTGAAATATTGGTTACATCAGTCATATCATCTTAGATCATAGTGAGATTTGGAAGTGAAATGGCATTCTTACCTGATTAAGCAACAGAATTATTTTATGGAGGAAATAAGTGAATAATTCTTTTGAAATAATAGAAAATACTTGTAGCTCAGGTTTTAGATTTTGGCAGTGATTTGCTCTCCAAGCTTGCTCTCCAAATGTCAAATCCTGACATTTAGCTCCATGTCATCCAGATCAGGGGTCTCCAACCTTGGTCCCTTTAAGACTTGTGGACTTCAACTCCCAGAGTTCCTCAGTCAGCTTTGCTGGCTGAGGGACTCTGGGAGTTGAAGTCCACAAGTCTTAAAGGGACCAAGGTTGGAAACCCCTGATCCAGATGAGATGATGATGATGATTCCCCATCACCTCATGGCCATTCTGCATGAAATTTCTTATGATTTTTTTCCACATATGGATTTTACAATCAAACATTTCATTACATTTGTCCCAAATCAGTGCAATTAGGAGCATATAAAAAAAATAAATAAAAGGATATAATTAAAAATGCCCTGTATGGATTTGTATGGGTTTTTTTCCCCCTGATGTATTCACTCAAAGGTCTAATCAGCAAATTTTACAGCTAGTCCTCACTTACTGACTGTGTTTTGACCTAGGCTTATTGAGTCATTAAAACACACGAGCAGTCCCAAAAACCTTTTTTATTGCAACAGCTGTGAATTACTTTCATTTACAGCTGAGTCCAATTTAGTTGCAAAAAGTCCTTTGGGAGAAGTCCTTTGGGATAATCACCAATCTTTATCTCCATTGATACACTGCCAAAGACCTACTTGGCAAAGCCATATGGAGTCCCGAATCAAACAGAGATGCCTACTGGAAACAGAATTAACAATGCTGCTTTCCTGCAAAGGGCTCACATGCCTTTGCTCCTCTTTTAAGCCTTATGGGAGAGGCCAATCATCTCCAGGCCTTACTCCCAAGTCGTCCCTTTTGTTTTAACTGTTCTTGCCTTCTGGCAGCTCTTTGCATGTGTGCACTAGGAACAGGTTCCTCCTGTTCCTCTGCCCCTCTGATGTCCGACTCTGGAGGCTCTGGAGTCCACGCATAACTCCCAGATGGCCCTGGCCCTATTTCTGCCTCCAATGCAGAGCCCTCATCCGAGCCTTCCCCAGACTCCAGGACTGGCCCATGTTCCTCCCCAGCCTCCTCAATGTCTGACTCCACTGCCAGCTCTGCAGGTTGCTGGCAGACCACAACAGACTGCTCATTCATGAATGTTTAAAGTTACAACAGGACTGGAAAAGAAGATTTAACTCCATCTTCAAAATTGTAGCTATTGTAGAATCCCCATGGTCATTCAGTCATGATTCAGGTATTTGGCAACCCTTACATACTTACAAGTCTCATCATCCTGCAGTCCCATGATTGCTATTTCTAATCTTCACAGCCAGTTTCTGACAAGCAAAGTCAAGTCAGCAGGAAATCACATGTTGCAGTCAGAGGATGTTGTACTTAATGATCTGCAATGATTTGATTAATATGCACAGATAGAACTGACATTGTAATGTGATGCAGTCACATACTATTTCACTGTACAACTGCATCACTTAGCAACAGAGTTTCCATCCCATCTCTAGCTGGTAAGCAAGAACTACTTGTATATCACTATGGGGAAACAAAAGAATTGTTTGCATTTTTCTATGCTTTATTATGGTATAAGAAATCCATGTTTTTCTGATTCTTACTCCAGATTAGAGAACCATCATGATACACAATTGATGTCTCTGGGCCATTAATTAGTCTGTGACTAATTAATGCAGTTTTTCAACCATGAGTTGAAATTGGGCAAAGAGCAATCCCTAGCATTCCTAACATTCCTTACCTCTTAATTTTTGTGCAGCAAAAATTGTAACATTATTTTGTACTATTTCTCTCCTGGTAATGTTTTTCCCATGCACCATGATTTTCAGTATATTTGCGTTGTTGATAGTCATCTGACTCAGGATACATTTGAAGTTCCAGATTAGATGTCTGAAAAGATCAGATAATTTCTACCCATACACAAACACACACACACACACACACCCCACAGATCTGCATACATATTACTCTCATTCCCATACAAATCACAAAAAATAGTTTTTTTATCACTCTCGCTTCAATGCCATGCCAAATCATTTCATCCCCTTTTATTCTTATTTCTAGTCCCTCTGCTAAAGGCTCTTTATTTAGCCTTCTTTATCCACTTCCATTATTTTTGTCCAATCAAAATTGGTCTGCCATTTTCATTTTTGCAGCAATCAATCTCTTAAATACATTTTACCTTACCCACAGATCTTTTCATTTCCTAATTCCACCAACTATTTATTTTCATACTGTCTATTAGCATAATTCCACATACTTCTGTGGCACTCTGTGACGTAATACTTTTCATATCTTGCTCTAAATAGTTTCCACATTCTCCTTCCTTATGCTCACTTTCCAGTCATTGGATTGAGAGAGTAATCTATCTTTTAATACTTTTTTCATACAGGACTCATATTTTCTTTTTCTGCATTCAATCAGTTTTCATTCTGATTTCTTTCACTTCATGTTTTCCAATGCCCACACTGTTTAAGGTACACTCTTAACATAACCAAAAGTTTGGTTGGTCTCACATTCAGAACCTCATTTTCCTCTTGTATTCTTTACTAGTTGTCACAGTCTGACTGTGTGTAGCATGAATAAATCTACAGTATGTTTAAACTAATCTTTGAAGCAAGAGACCTTTTAAAGCAGATACTTACCAAACTATTATAGTTCTCATTCATTATTTATTATCTATCTATGTCTGTCTGTCCGTCTGTGTGTGTGTGTGTGTCTGTCTGTCTGTCTGTCTGTTTATCTATCTATCTATCTATCTATCTATCTATCTATCTATCTATCTATCTATCTATCTATCTATCTGTAATGTATCTTTAAATGTTTTGGCGGGAAACAAGCACGTTGCTGATTGGTTAAAGCCGCCGGTTGAACTGTATATAAGGAGAGGTTTTTCCCCAGCCTGGTCGCTGGGTTCACCATGTATTAAAGAGCTGTTGTCACTACCCTGGTCTCCAGCCTCGTTACTTCCCGAACATAACACTGGCGACGAAGGTGGGATTCCGAGGCTAAAGAGCACCAGGAACGAGCTGAAGCACGGAAGAACCGAACCCAGCAAACTCAGGGCAGAAACGCGGAGATGGCCAGCTACACTCCGCCCGCGCCGTTTGACCCAGCCAGGGAGAAATGGGGAACGTACATGACCCGTTTCGAAAGCTTCCTAGAGGCAAACGAACTGCAATGAGTTCCAGACAACCGCAAAAGGGCATATTTCCTGAGCCATTGCGGTCCCGAGGTCATCGACATCGCGGAAGCCCTGGCAGAGCCAACGCCGGTACAATCGGTATCGTGGCAAACTCTGCAAAATCTATTGAAGAACCATTTCGAGCCAACACCGTCCAAATAAATGTCGCGTTTTGAATTTGGAGAGCGCAGACAGCAAGAGGCGAATCCATCAGCGATTACATGGCCGCCCTGAGAAAAGCCTCCAAGGACTGTGGGTACCGAGACTTGGATGAGGAGCTGTTAGAGCAACTCATCCGTGGGGTCAGAGACATTCGTTTGCGGGCGGCTGCTATCAAAAAGCAATCTAACGCTGGCAAACGCTCTGGACGAAGCCAGAGCTCATGAGATGTCCACCCAAGCGGCGGAAACCCTACAAAGCCACTCACGCCAACGGGCACGAAATCAACCCGGTCCACAATGAAGAAATCCAGACCGAATCAGACGGCGAGGATGAGGAAGGAGTTTGCCTCACCGAGAGAAGGGCAAAGAAGACCGGGATGAATGCGGAAGTTGCCGAGGGGAACACCAGCGTCAACGATGCAAGTTCAAGGACGCTACATGTCGGCGGTGCGAGAAGAAGGGGCACCTGGCTCAAGTCTGTCGAGCACCCCAACCTTCCCGCCGAAAATTCAAACCAACCAATCAGAGCGCAGGATCGGCAAGGCGACCCGCGATTGGTCAAAACAAAAAGGGCGCGAATTCAAATCGAACGACCGTGATAATAGGCCGTGCCGCAACCCGCGTCGAGAAGAAAATCTTCACTAAACCGAAAATCGAAGGAGTGCCGTGCCGACTAGAAGTGGACACCGGGTCAGCGATCACAATCATGTCCTGGGACACTTTTGCAAAAGCTTTGCCGAGAATCGCCAAACGCAAACTGCAAACACAGCGGCTACGAGTGCACGACTACCAAGGGAATCGCATCCCTGTTCGAGGGACCACCTCCGTCCGCGTCGAGTACGGACCACACAAGAAGACCCTGCCCATCACGATAGTCGAAGGGACCCTGCCAAGTCTGTTGGGACTAGACTGGTTCCGTGCATTGGGCATGGGAGTGACTGGCATCTACAGAAGTGACTTTAACCTAAAGACACACTCATGAACGAGTTCGAAGATGTCTTCAAGGACTGCCTGGGCAAGTACAAGGGGACCCCTATTTCCTTCAATTTAGACCCCCAGGTAGCCCCCATTAGGTTAAAGGCAAGGAGAGTCCCTTTTGCCCTTAAACCCAAGATTGACAAGGAGATAGACAAGCTCATCAGTCAGGGGATTCTGGTGCCAGTCGATCACGCAAAGTGGGAGACGCCAATCGTCACCCCAGTGAAACCAGATGGGTCAGTTAGAATCTGCGCTGACTACAAGGCGACGTTAAACAAAGCCTTGCAGAAAAGCGCTTACCCGGTCCCCGTGGTGCAACACTTGCTGCACTCGCTGGGGCAAGGGCACGTTTTTGCCAAGTTAGATTTGGCTCAAGCCTATCAACAACTGCCCGTGAGACGCCAACACAGCGAAGCCCAGACGATTGTGACTCACAGAGGTGCTTTCAAGTGTACCCGGTTACAGTTTGGGGTGAGTGTGGCACCTGGTCTATTCAAAATTTAATGGGCGACTTCTGCAAGGGCTCCGGGGTAGTCCCTATTTCGATGATGTATTGATATCAGCGAAAATTTAGAAGAATTGGGGAGCGTTGAGAAAAGTTCTGGGCATTTTCCGGTCAGCGGTCTAAAGGTTAAAGTGAACAAATGCCAGATAGGGGTAGAATCCGTAGAGTTCTTGGGCTACAGAATAGACAAGGAGAATTCACCCCACTGAAAGCAAGGTCAAGGCAATAAGAAAGGCTCCAGCGCCCAAAAACAAAACAGAGCTACAGGCATTCCTGGGTCTAGTGAATTTTCTGCGGTCTTTTTAAAAATAAGGCAACCGTTGCCGAGCCGCTACATAAGTTACTGGGAAAGAATACTGCTTGGTCTTGGGGAAAGTCGGAAGCTAGGGCTTTCAAGCAGTAAAAACCTACTCTCGGCGATAGCTTACTGATTCAGTATCATAGCTCATTGCCATTGGTATTAGTTTGCGATGCTTCCCCTTACGGGTGGGGCTGTGCTCAGCCACAGGCTTCCAAATGGCACAGAAGCCCCAATAGCCTTCTACTCCAGAACGATGTCCTCGACAGAGAGGAACTATAGCCAGTTGGATAAGGAAGCGCAAGCCATTGTGTCAGGGTAAAAGTTTCACGAATCGTTTTGGTAGAGACTTTGAAATTGTTACAGACCATAGACCACTGTTAGGGATACTGGCTGGCGATCACCAACGCCTGTGGCACTTTCGCCACGATTGACCCGATGGACTATCTTCTTAGCCGCCTATTCCTACAAACTGCAGCATCGGCCGGAAAAGAGTTGGGGCATGCGGACGATTAAGCAGATGCCCACTACCAGGGCGATCGAGACCCCACTCCGGGACGCCCATACTGTTAATTGACTCTCTGGACTCTGGCCCAGTCACATCTAAGGAGGTGGCTCGGGCGTCATACCGGACATTATTTTGAGAACTGTACTCGGTTGGGTACAAGAGGGTGGCCCACTGCGCCGGGCGGCGTTTTAAAGAATTTGTAAAAACGTGGGAACTGTCGGCTCAAGGGGTGCCTGCTATGGGGGATAGAGTGGTGATCCCAGAAAAATTGAGGAAAAGGGTGTTGGACCTCCTCCACGAGGGTCACCCAGGAATCGTTAGGATGAAGGGGCTAGCGAGAAGCTATGTGTGGTGGCCTTTAATGGACTCAGAAATTGCTGAAAGGGTAGGGAAATGTCAGGCCTGCCAGGAGTCCAGACCTCTACCCCCAACGGCCCCGGTTCGGGAATGGGAAAGACCCCAAGGGCCCTGGTCTAGAATCCACATTGATTTTGCCGGCCCCTTCCACGGCCAAACCTTCCTGGTAGTAGTAGATGCCTACTCCAAATGGCTGGAAATCATTCTCATGAGATCCATGACAGCCGAGGCCGTGATCTCAGTCCTACGGCACCTATTTGTAACCCATGGGTTGCCCGACATGCTGGTTTCCGATAACGGCCCGCAATTCACGGCAACCCAATTTGAGGAGTACTTGGCAGAAGAGGGCATCCGACATGCCCTCTCGGCGCCTTTCCACCCTGCGACGAATGGCCTTGCAGAGCGTTCCGTCCGGAGCGCAAAAGAGGCATTGTCCAGACTTAAGCCAGGCGACTGGCAAACAAAAATCGATGTTTTCCTGGCCGTCCAACACAGAACCCCCTGTGTCACAACCGGCAGAAGCCCAGCCGAATTATTAATGGGCCGAAAGCTCAGGTGCCCCCTAGACCGTTTAAATCCAAACTATACGCCGGAGGGTTACAAGGGGGAAATCGGAAAAACAAGAGAAATGGACATAGGAGACCGAGTGTGGGCACACAACTATGGTGAAGGCCCAACCTGGATAGCAGGACAAATCCTAAACAGAACAGGTCCAAAATCATACTTGGTGGAGTTAAAGGACGGCCGAGTATGGAGGCGCCACATAGACCAAATACGAAAACGAATAGCCGAACAATCCGAATTAGTCGAAACAGGCCCTGACTATACAATGTTTGATTCCACAGCTGAATCAAACCCGGAAAAAATCGCAGGACTTATCTGAGTTTCCGGAGGTCCAGCGACGCCCACAGGTTCCAGTAGAAAACAGCAGGGATGACTCTGCTAATAATCCAGGGCCGGATGGCCTAGAGAAGGAGCTGAGAGGAGCAAACAGCCCCTCCGGTCAGCTCGACCCACTCCCAGGGAATGTACTGCGCAGGTCCGAAAGAGTCAGGAGACGCCCAGTCTATTTGCGTGATTACGTTGAAAAATAATATGTAAATATCATGTAAATATGGGTAAAGTGTTTTCTGGGAGGGAAGGAGTGTAATGTATCTTTAAATGTTTTGGCGGGAAACAAGCACGTTGCTGATTGGTTAAAGCCGCCGGTTGAACTGTATATAAGGAGAGGTTTTTCCCCAGCCTGGTCGCTGGGTTCACCATATATTAAAGAGCTGTTGTCACTACCCTGGTCTCCAGCCTCGTTACTTCCCGAACATAACACTATCTATCTATCTATCTATCTATCTATCTATCTATCTATCTATCTATCTATCTATCTAATCTCATTTATCTTTTTCTTGCATTCTTGCATCTCAATCTCATCTAGCCATTTATGTGAGCTTAGTAGAGTCTATATTTTTCCTTTGGGGTTCATTCATTCATAGTGCTGGGTATTTTTCCTCTAAATCTAGCACTGTTGTTACAATTCTCAAGAACATAAAGTTATCATCAACCTATAAATTTCTGGTTCCTTATACACCCGTAGCAATTTGTAATTTCTAGTGTATATTTTAGACCTTTCATTTCTAATTAAATCTATAAATCGGTAATATTATTCAGTCAATAAGCATCAAAGTTTAGATGAACAAAAACAGAATAAATAATTAGATACAATAGTATAAATGTGTATAGAGATTCTCAGTCATCTAGGTCATGGTTGTCCCAAAGATGCTTTTTCAAGAAGCAACTGGACTTTCTTTATTTTTCCTAGAAGACATTTTGCTTCTCATCCAAGAACTGAAGAAGCTTTTTGAATGAGAAGCAAAACAGCTTCAAGAATAGGAAAGAAAGTCCAATTGCCTCTTGAAAAAGCACATTTGGGCCATACTGAAAACTAGCAAAATCTTGTCTCAAGTGTTAACTGGACATTTGAGGCTCCATTTTGTGCAGCTAGAAATGATTGCAGGAATTTTCTTTAAATTCTCTAAAAGAGACTCTAAAAGCATCTTTTTTATGATTCTTTTTTCCACATAAATCCCTGTCCATTTCTCATAAACAATTTGAGCTAATGTTTTGGTTTCAAAAAGTTTTGAAGCCATGGGGAGTAATTGTCGTCCACCAATGTAAAAGAAACATTTGATAGCATTCATTGACCTAAGGGTTGATTGTACTACATAATTCTGGCTTGTGTTCCTAGTACCGTTTGAGTGGAAACCCACCCTGAGGTATTGAAATGTGTTAGACCGCTCTAATTATGCCTTTCTACTCTCCAGGAATATTGCTTAATTTTTCTTAGCAAAGACCAAAATTTTTGATGTATAAATACAAAGCTGAAAACAGGGTAAAAAACTCTACCCACTGAAACTATTGTACCATCAGGGTTTCATAAAGCTTGATCAGATTTTGTTTCCTAAGGAGTGAAAAGATCAAAGAAACAGAATATATTTAGGTTCATCAGGGAGTGGATCATAACTGAGGAAAATAAATCCAGTAAATGTCCAACAAGATATATATCATAATGCCTGAATAGGATGAAGCACTGTGTTTGTGTGGGCTTTTTTATGATATAGAACAAGTACAAAATACTTGTCCTGAACTTGTACTACCTATCACAAATGATGGACATTCAAAAGAGATTTGCAAACAGGCACTTCTGCAAAAAACTATTGTAGAAGAGAGAGAAGGATATGCGTGTTTTTTTTTTAAAAAAGCTACTTCTGATAATAAATGAGATGGGATTACGTATGACATGTGCATCTACAAAATAAAAACCAAAAAGGAATTGATTTGGAAAATTAGACATCTAGAAAATGAAAACCAAATAGGAATCAATCTGGAAATTTGGAGAGAGATGACATATTGAATGAGTAACAGGGGTTTGGACTAGATGACCTCCAAGGTCCCTTCCAACTCTGTTAATTTTTGAGAAAAAAATAATTAAGTAATTTTTACCATTTTTTCTACAATTTGTATTGGAAAATCATTTTCTGGAAAATATTAGTAGAGTATACTACATATGCATGCTATGTTGTTTCCATTATGATGCTTAGTATTTTTATTTGATAATAATAAGTGGTTGGAATGATCCAGAATCCCCCTAAACTAGAACTTTGTTCTGCCTATGCCAAGCACAAAAGACCAGGTTCACCTGTGAAGGTTCACTTAAACTGATTTAAACTGAGCCTAGGCACAGGAATTTTGTCAAGCACCTGTTTGAAGTTAGATAAAAGTCAATGGAATTTAGGAGGGGTTGAACATAGTCTGCTTATGGCTACATAGAGGTTCTAGGCTGATCTCTCTTTTAACTGCACAGGTTAATAAAGTAGATCTGACATTTCTCCTCCTACAGCCTTTTTCAAATACTTTATCCACTCTTTCACACAGGTTCTCTCATAACTTATAGGTAGGGAAGTTAATGATGTATATGTCTGTATTCTATCATTACTCCCATAGAACATAAAATCTCCAACTCTGCCCTCTTTTGTGTGTCAGATCTACTTTATTTTCAATCATACCAACATAAAATTAATACAACCTGAATCTGAACCTTCTGTAATGTGTAATTACTAGTGCCCAGTAGCAGTAGCAGTAAATTTCCAAATGTCTATTATAGAACTCAGAACTATTCCCCATATTTTTGTTTTGCTTAATAAGTCCACGATCCTACCATTTCATTGTTTCCCCAGTTACCTCAAATCAGTGGACCAGTTAATGTGCATTGGCCAACTTGTTTCTTTCAAATTGCATGTTGGACAAGACGCTTGGGAGTCCCTTGGGTATCAGGGAGGTCAAATCAGTCAATCCTAAAGGAAATCAATCTCGAATGTTCTTTGAAATGACAGATACTGAAGCTGAAGCTCAAATAGATTGACCACCTAATGGGAAGAGTGGAGTCATTGGAAGAACCCTAATGTTGGAAAGGATTGAAGGCAAAAGGAGAAGGGGATGGCAGAAGATGAGTTGATTAGATAGTGTCATTGACACAATGAACATAAAGGAGACAGAAGAGGGGTCGTGAAGAGATGGACAGAACTTGGCAAACTGAACAACTTAGCAACAACAACAGCCAGCTTGTTAAAAAAAATTCTGCTGAGTTGGAAGAAGAAAATTCTGTGTGTCAAGTATATGTTGCAACTCAAAAATATCTGTAAGGAAAGCTTCGGAGAGTTTCTAGAAAGCGTGGAGTAATGGGATAAGGGGAAAACCCTATCTTCTCAATAATCAATCAAGCTGCAGGAATTATCTAGAACAAATCAAACTCAGCAGGAAGGCTGTATAGTGACACTTTTCTTTTTATTTGCATTTATATCCCGCCCTTCTCCGAAGACTCAGGGTGGCTTACACTATGTCAAGCAATCGTCTTCATCCATTTGTATATTATATACAAAGTCAACTTATTGCCCCCAACAATCTGGGTCCTCATTTTACCTACCTTATAAAGGATGGAAGGCTGAGTCAACCTTGGGCCTGGTGGGACTTGAACCTGCAGTAATTGCAAGCAGCTGCTGTTAATAACAGACTGCATTAGTCTGTTGAGCCACCACAGGTTTGAACTGACACAAATGAGAAATCATTACTTGCAACTTGGAATAGAAAAATATGGGCAGGATTTCCTATTCCTGGTGGGCTGCAGTGAATAGAAGATAATGTCCTCTGTTATTGGCTCCATGGATCATTCAGAGCCAGAGTTCATGAGGCAAATGAATATTTGAATAGAGGGGTGTGAATATGCCCTAAGGCAGGGGTCTCCAACCTTGGCAATTTGTGGACTTGAAGCAAAGCTGGCTGAGGAACTCTGGGAGTTGAAGTCCACAAGTCTTAAAGTTGCCAAGGTTGCACAATTTAAATAAAATTGTTACTTCTATATATTTGCAAAGTGTACTATTAGCTCTTCTATGTTCAGGCTAAACAGTGGTGGAAGCTAATATTAGTGATATCTTATGAAACATGTTACATGTGTTACTAGTATTAGCCCTCCTCTCTTCCCCAGTAGCATATTGGACACCTTCCGACCTGAGGGGCTCATCTTCCGGCGTCATATCTTTTTTCCTTTTTGTACTGTCCATGGGGTTTTCATGGCAAAGATACTGGAGTGGGTTGCCATTTCCTTCTCCAGTGGATTACGTTTTGTCAGAACTCTCTGCTATGACCTGTCCGTCTTTGGTGTCCCCGCACGGCATAGCTTCATTGAGCTACGCAAGCCTCTTCGCCATAACAAGGCAGTAATCCATGAAAGGGCTTTCTCTTCATATCTTTGTGTTTTTGTGTGTATGTGTTTGCACATTAATATAATTAGCTAAAAGTCTATGGAGATTCTCATTTACTGAGATCATGGCTGTCCTAAAGGTACTTTTTCAAGAGGCAATTGGACTTTATGGTTTTTCTTTGAAGACATTTTGTTTCTCATCCAAGAAGCTTCTTCAGCTCAAACTGGATGGTCAGAGGAGTGGAATGGAAGGATAAAAAGAAAAATGTCTTCAAAGAAATACAAGAAAGTCTGCTTGCCTCTTGAAAAAGTATCTTTGGGATATGAATATACTTGTTCCATTATTATTTTTTTGTTTGCTTCTCAAACTTGGCAGAATTTGGTCTAACTGTGAGAAGTACGAAAAAATTTACAGCCGTATGCAAGAACCCAAATGTTTGTCCAACACCAGTTGTATGCATTTTTATCTGATTTGTTTTAAATTGTGCAACAAGCAAATGATTTGGTTGAGCACAGCTGGTGACTTTTTTGCTTAGTGTTACACTTCAAGTTAAAGACTTCATTTTTTCTGTGCTAAGCTGTTGAAAGCTGGAGTTTATAAAACAAATTAAGTAAATTTTGCAGACAGAAGAGGTTTTCAAACACCCATTACCATTCAGCAGAAATGAATCTGAGGTTTTGTAAAATCCTCCCAGACCAATCATGGTTTGCATTCTCTTTCTTTCTTTTCTTTCTTTCTTTTCCTTTCTTTCTTTCTTTCTTTCTTTCTTTCTTTCTTTCTTTCTTTCTTTCTTTCTTTCTTTCTTTCTCTCTCTCTCCCTCCCTCCCTCTCTCTCTCTCTCTCCCTCTCCCTCCCTCTCTCTCTCTCCCTCTCCCTCCCTCCCTCTCTCTCTCTCTCCTATCCACTCCCATCCCATAACTTTTTAGTACCTGTTTGCATTTAAATTATTGAAGTTGCAAATTTATGTAGAAGTTAGTTGCAATTGGCACCCGCAACTTCACCCTCTGTTTTTTTATAAATAATTGTACAAAATTGACTATGCCATTTCTTTTGTAGTTAAAAACTGTGATTTATGTCCCAAAATAGTTGAGGAGTATGTCTCCTCCTACCCCTCCTTTTCATTATGCAAAAGTCACTGGAAGTCCCCCCATCTTCTGCAGTAAAGCAATAGAGAAAACGTAGACTTGACTTTCTTTCCGGATTTCTTCTAAAAATGAAAGTATGTGGTGTTGAGAGTTTTATTTATCTCTACTTCCTACCATCTTTTTTATTCTATCATTTTTAATTGATGTGGCAGTTTGTTACTGTTCACCCTGTGATTTATCATTCTTTATTTTATATTAAAATTGCAATTTTGGGCATCTCTTTGCTCTATGTTTAATTTTTTTTTTCTATTTCCTCTATTTTACTGCATTTAAATAAAAACATAGTTGCATTTTTGAATAGGTTCTTCCTTTTCATTATCTTATAAATTGCCCAAATAATTTATCTTAAAGAACTTAAGAGAAATAGTATATTCATTAATACATATATTACGCGTTGCACAAAAATAAAACACTGTTTTCAGAAGAGAGTACAAAGGCATCTTTGTATCTGCTTCTTGACTTTAGTCTGATTTACCCGATAGGGCTGATATCAGTCTTAAATAGTCTGATTGTCTCATTCTTTTATCTTCAGGGAAATGGGAGTTGGGCATCATTTGACTCATTTTCGCAAATTACTTTCTTGGCTTTGACTCAAGTTTCATTTCTTTGATTGTTGCCTTATAGGCTGACCTTTAAGGACAGAAAAAAGATCCACTTTTTATTCTGTTTATAAATTGGATGATTCCAACCAGGATTGGTTCCCCTTTTTAAAAAAATAATAATGATATGGGACTCGCATTATCCTATTACTTGGTCAATACTGATAGACTTCCCACATCTGACACTGTTGCTCTCAAATTTTAACTATAGTTGCAACAAGTGTCATATGATGAATATGATTTGATTCAATTGTTCAGCCACCAATATCTTTGAACATTTTGCTACATGGAGCCATGGTACTGAGAAGGTGTTATATATTTCTATTTATTGAAACTAAATTTATGTGTGTAGTAGCTTCTTGTAAATCTGGGCATTCTCATCTAAATAAATCATGCGATGATATTAGACACTAGTAGTAACAATCATAAATTAATGTTCCTCTCCTCATCCAATGTTCGACTTTTAAATGTATGGGCAGAAACATAGCAGTGTTGAAATCCACATTGACTTTGTTGGAAGAGGCAAAGTTATCTATTTTTTTGTATGTTTACGTTTTTTCATTTATTTGTCACTTTTCTAACTATCTAGTCAAAATTACTAATTATTTTCTTTACAATCACAAAAGTTTTTTTAAAAAATAAAATTAGAAGATTTCTTGAATATAGTATGCATTATTATTGTTGACTGAATGTTGGATTACAAAAAAGATTCTGCATCAAACTTGCTATTGCTGTCAATTGTGCATAAACACACAGGCACGCCTACACACACACACACACACACACACACACACCATTACTAATTATGTAAAAAGACTATTTATAAAGTCTTGAGCTATTTGACCAAGGCTAAAGTCTATATGAGGTTTGTTTGTTTTTTAGTAGCTTTTAATGGTGTGGGTTTTTTTACCAAGACTGAACGATATGGCTTTAAAGATTTGTTGTAGATAAGATATAAGAAAAGGTTTTTTGTGTATTTTTAGAGAAAGGGATAAGCTATGGTGTTAAAACTGAAGGAAAGTGTTAAAGTTGCAAACAGGTATCTGAGAAGAGATAAAGAAAACATGATAAGTAATTAATTTGTGGAATATTATTAGAGGGGATTAAATTTCAGTATGTTTCTGTTAATGGAATTTTTTGTGATTAACTTTGAATGATGTATGATTTGTTTATACATATGAGTTAAAATAAGGAAAAATATTTTATTTTGTATATTTAGAGAAATTGATAAGTCACTGTGTGCAGTAAATGAAACGATGTGAAATTGACTTGTTCAAGATAGAGAAGTGCACCTATATATCTTTATAACTTTTAATTGACTTTGCTGATTAAGATTAAATGATGATGTTTCATTATTTACTAATAGATAAAAGATGAGATATGAGATTAGGAGATTTTAAGATGAAATGTTAGAGAAAGTGGTACTGTAAATCACTGAAATTGTTTGTAGTTGTCTTGATGAAAGGGAAGTCTCCCTCTCCCCCCTCCCTCTCTTTTCCTTGTTTCCTTTTGTTTTTCTTCTTTTTCCCCTTTTCTCTTCTAATTTGTTTTTTTGTAGTTTTTTTAGGTATATTAGTTTTTTATCTTAGTATTTCTATATTTTTTTTAAAAAAGGTCAATGAAAGCATTAATATTGTTTAAAACACAACCCAACTACAATAGAATAGAATAGAATAGAATAGAATAGAATAGAATAGAATAGAATAGAATAGAATAGAATAGAATAGAATAGAATAGAATTTTTTATTGGCCAAGTGTGATTGGACACACAAGGAATTTGTCTTGGTGCATATGCTCTCAGTGTACATAAAAGAAAAGATACGTTCATCAAGGTACAACATTTACAACACAAATGATGGTCAATATATCAATATAAATCATAAGAATTGCCAGCAACAAAGTTACAGTCATACAGTCATAAGTGGAAAGAGATTGGTGATGGGAACGAATAGAATCATCTTGTCATGACCATAATTTGTTCCATAACTTTGGTCGCAACCAGATTTGGTCATCACCTGAAATTTGGCACTTACCAAGAAAAAAATGGCATGGAAAGGGAAATTGGCCGCAGCCATATTTGATCGCCACCCAAGTATGTGTTCGTGACCAGATTCAAAAATTTTGTGAATTTTTTGGTTGGAACCTAATTTGATCATGGCCAGAAGTGTTCATGACCAGAGGCTTTACTGTATTATCTTAGCTTTAATTGTAAGAGTTGTAGACTCTCCTTAGTAAGCAATCATGCTTTACTTACATTTCTCCATGATAATGCTGGCTTTTAAAAAAAAAAAAAATTTTCTATCCATCACTAAAACTGAATTTTAAGCCATTATCTTCGTCATCAGCATTCAGTCACACACAAAAAGAAAAACCTCTTCAAATACATATAAAGTGATCTTTACTTGGTATCCTGGAGATTGCAAATCACTATTTTAAAGTACATGATGATGTTTTCAAACAAAGATTATATTATATAAAAATGCTGGTGGGATTTAGTTGAGCACCAAAGAGCTTTAGATAAATCTTTGGATAATTAATGCAAAGGACTGCAATGTACCATTACACACAGTTACATATTCATTATTCTGAAAATAAATATAGTTTAATATCACTAAAATATATTCCTTTGCCTTGGATTTGTTATTCATTTAATAAACTTGAACACATCAACTTAATTCGACTGTAATGTTACTGAAAAGCAATTATTTGCAGGAGTTTGTTCATATTAGAACTTTCAGGGGGCTTAAATAAATATAATATAATTTGGCTAATATATTTCAGCCAAATATCTGGATCTATGTTCATGGAAGAGAAAACAAAACCAAAAGATTTCATTAGCATTCTGACATAGAACTGAAGACAACCAGCTTGAAATCTCTATTCATTTGTTGGTTGATGTCTTCCAATAATCTTGATTCATGCCATTCCATAATACTCAGATAAAGCTGGCTTTTATAAGTCTGCCAAGTGTCACTGTGGAATGTTCTTCTCAGGAAGTTTATGAGATCTCTTCCCTCATCTTCTACAAAAGAAAAAAAAATCCAAAGCAAGTGACTGTAGAAGGAGGAAGGGCAGAACTGCAGGTAAAGTCAAGAGAGGAATCAGCCTGGAGTCATTATGTTCCCACAAACAATCTAGGTCCAGCCTCTTTTGAATAACACTTATCTTATTTAGTTCTGACTGTTAGTTAACTAGATTCTTGTGTAAGCAGTGGTGAAATCCATTTTTTTTAACTATCGTTTCTGTGGGGGTGGCTTGGTGGGCATGATGTGGCTTGGTGGGCATAGTGGGAAAGGATACTGCAAAATCCCCATTCCCTCCCCACTCCTGGGGGAAGGATATTGCAAAATCTCCATTCCCACCCCAGGTGGTATTTGCCAGTTCTCAAAATTTCCGCTATCGGTTCTCCAGAACCTGTCAGAACCTGCTGGATTTCACCCCTGGCTGTAAGCAATAAGTGTTCTTGACTAGTACTTAACC
The DNA here is from genome assembly GCF_028640845.1 of Ahaetulla prasina. Classification (NCBI taxonomy): domain Eukaryota; kingdom Metazoa; phylum Chordata; class Lepidosauria; order Squamata; family Colubridae; genus Ahaetulla; species Ahaetulla prasina. The sequence goes on along the minus strand of NC_080539.1, from coordinate 288,963,237 downwards.
TATTTTAAATTGTTTTGGGATTATTGTCGTTTTACTTGCTGTACACCGCCCTGCATCTTCGGAGAAGGGTGGTATAAAAATGTGAATGAATGAATGAATGAATGAATGAATGAATGAATAAATAAATAAATAAATAAATAAACCTGTAATCCTGATTAGTTGTGCCTTACAGTGACTGGACTTTATGCTACCTGTTCTAGGTTTATTTCTTATTGTTGGGTTCCACTGTATAGTTTTATTACCTTCAGATTAATTGTTGATTTTAAATTATTTTGTCATGATATGAGCCATTTTGTTAATTGTTAATATCTGATATGTGGGTGTAACTCCTCCTTATGTAATCTAAATACAGAGCCACTGGAATAAATTGGATTGCCTTGATTATAAATAGTGTAATAATTGAAGTAGCATAAACAGCAGAGAATGGGGTAGATCCAGCAAAAGCCTCCTGAGCAGTGGTGGGATTCAAATAATTTAACAACCGGTTCTCTGCCCTAATGATTTCTTCCAACAACCAGTTCACCAAACTGCTCAGAAAGTTAACAACTGGTTCTTCTGAAGTGGTGCGAACTGGCTGAATCCCACCACTGCTCCTGAGAAATCAGGGGCACCTTCCATCAACAGGACTTTTTCAAACCAGTGGAGCTTTTCTGTTGACTGAAAAGAAGAAGGAACATTTTTTTCTTTCATATGCCCACAAAGTATGATCTCTAAAACAAAGGGACTTCTAGGGATAATAGTCCGGAGGCAGTAATTCCATCAGTATTGAAATCAGTAAGTCCACTCTGGCTGAGGGATACTCTGAAATTCACCCAGTCAGTTCCATGCAGTAAAGACAAAACTACAGAGGTCAAACAGATCAGCCATGAAGTCAGCTGAAAGAAGGGAAGACTTCAGTGAGTAATGGGTTTCAGTTACGCATTTGGTAGAAGCTCAGCATGGCTTCAGTTCCTGAAAGGAAAGTGTGAGAGCAATTTTTCAAGCCTTAACTTTCTAGTGTTTACGTTGTTGTGCCATGCTTTGAATTCCATCTCACTTTGTCTTAGCTTATGCCAAGCCTGTGACTATACTTAGGCTTACTGCTAAAGATACTGGTAAAAAGATTTTTCTGCTTCCAAAAATTCTGCCAGAGTGTATATAACTCTGGACTATAGCTGGCATCCAGCTTACTAGCTCGTTGACTGGCAACCATCAGTGCCAACATAGAACAGAAGAGATCCGCCTATCCTTCTCAGCCAGAGAATCATTCAGAATGGAATTTCACTTGAGGAACTTATATCCATCATCTAAACCACAGCAGATGTTCTCTTGGAAAAATCATGGGAAATCATATTGGTAAACTCCTTGGCGAACTTTCTGCTGCTATGGGATGCTAAACGCTTATATATCTCAACATATGGCAGCAAATAGAACAATAGTTATATTTATGTAATAGTATATGGCACTCTGTTTTGCAATCGATGGGCTCATGATCCAGTAGGTAATGTAATAAGGTAAAAAAAGAGAGGTTAAGTTGAACAGGGAGAAAGAAGACAAAAAAACAAAAGAATATTCAGAATAGATTAGATCAGCTGGCTCTATTCAGAGCTAAAATTACTGAGCGAAAGAAAGAAAGGTTCGATTCTTTTCAATAATTTTTGATATTTTTTACCTTAATGATCAAATAAGAAAAAATGACTTTTTCTTTAAAAGGTGTTTATGTTCTCTCCCCCCCCCCCAAACAATTAACTAGTTACTATAAGGGTAATTGCATTGAGAATCTTTTCTTTCTTTCTTTTTAGTGACAACCACAAAAAAGCTCAACTAACTTGTCAGAAACTTTTTCCTATCGTCTATCTATCATTGGACAATAAACCAATAAAAATAGGAAATGGCAATAAAAAGGAAAATATTAAGAGCATAAAATGACTGTGTGTATATTTAGCTGATCTGAGCTCCAGTAAATGGCATTTGTTGTAAAAGAAATTGATGTTACAAAGTAACATAACCAGTGGTGGGATTCTACCATTTTAACAACTGGTTTGCTGGCCGCACGCGTCGGATGTGTGCTGCGTGCACGTGCACAGTTTGCAGAAAATTGAACTTCCATTTTGCTGAGAGCAAGGAAAACAGCTGAGGAGCGGCAATCCACTCTGCCACCCGAATCGGCTGGGCTTCAGAAGCAGAACTATAGAGGAGTATAATGCAAGGTTGGAGAGGTGGGTGGGCCCACTTCACAGAAAGAGAGAACCGGTTAACTCACGTCTGAAAGTTGGAGCTAACAGTTTGCCCAAACCAGTCTGAACCGGTAGAATCCCAACACTGCACATAACTAGGTAACATTATTGTAAGTGTTGTGACTGAGGCCCAAATAGTGATTACCAAACACAATTCAGTCCTGAACAAACTTATTTTATTAAAACAAATCCACAAATTCTTAATAACCAGTCCATCGGCCTTATCACCAACCTTTTATGTCTTTGGCAACCTGCCAAAGGCTTTTCTTGGCAAAAGCCCCACAAAGTTCAAGAGATGCTGACAAGAAGCAATGGAATCAATGTTGCTTTTCTACAAAGAACCCAACGGCTCATTGCTGCTCTTTTAAACCTTATGGGAGTGATCAATCATCTTCTGGCCTTACTCCCGAATCATCCTTTTTGCTTCAGCTGCTTTTGCCTTCTGGCAGCTCTTCTCATCCATGCACTAGAAACAGGCTCCTCCTGTTCCTCTGCCTCTCTGATGTCTGTCTCTGGAGACTCTGGACAGAGACTCGCTCCCAGACAGCCCTGGCCCCGTCTCTGCCTTTGATGCAAAGCCCTCATCTGGGCCCTCATCTGACTCCAGAACTGGCCCATTGTACTCCCCAGCCACTGTCCGACTCCGCTGCCAGGTTCACAGGTTGTTGGCGGACCACAACAGTAAGTAATTAAAGGTATTCAGCATAAGAATATTTCATTTTTCAGCAACAAAAATGGTCATATCTAAAATTATCTGATCATAAATTTATGAAAAACTTAAGACATTAATTACTAACTAAGCAAGTTGATTAAAACATTATAAAAGAAAAATGAAAGAGTAATATCTCAGCTTCTGAAAAGGAAAGCTCAAGTTCCTACTGTGCCTCATATAGCTTTGCAAGCAATCTGTTCATGACTCTTGATATAAAAAATACCTATGGACATGGGCAGAAGTCAAAATCTGGTATCACAAGAAAATGTCTTCTCCTTTTGTGCCATGTCGATGTATATGCAACAGGCGTCAGGCTTCAATTATGTTATGCCTGTCATGTTGCAGATTTTGACAAACAGATCTTTCAAACGCCATTATCTCTGTTTGAACACGTCAGTCAATAATTGCATATTATTTATTGGTCTTTTTAAAATCTAAAATAGGTATTTATTTTGAGAAAAAAAGAGGAAAAAATGCATTTCAACAAAAGAAATAAATCTCAAAAAAAGTTAGAAAATATACTTCAAAATATTCCAAATGGTCCATAGACTTGCCACTAGTATAATGACTTAATTAATATAAAGACTTATGAAGAAATTATTTGAATGTAGGGCAATTTTTCATTGTTCCTTGCTTCTTTTCAGGAATGTTTTGAAGCAGTTCTTAAAAGAAAAACAACTGGAAGATTTATACTGTAAATGTCCAAATATATTTCCAGAGGGAGAGTTGCCCAACTTTGATTTTAATTCCAGTGTCATCTGCTGCAAGTAGTCATATTATAAAGCTGTGGTAGTTTTTGATGGTTTTATTGTATATCACCCAGAGTCACAATGAATGAGATGGATGGCCATGTAAATTTGTTAGATAAATAAATAAAATTTTGTTCCATCGCTCCTTAATAAAAAGAACCCAAAGTCCCATCCAGAATTGCCTTGAACAATGAGATGGGTGGTACAATGAAGGTAGGTAGGTAGGAAGGAAGGAAGGAACAAATGAATGAACGAACAAACAAACTGCATTGTCCAAAGTTGTAGATTCATAGATTGGATAAAGAAAGCAGATGGCAGACCCTACCTAAAATTGAAATAACTTAAGCAGAGCCAGACTGAGTTAATAATGTCTGAATTTCATAGGCAGCTGAACATCCACTTATCTTCAATTTGGAAAAGATGAAGGGAGAAAGTGAAATCAAATGAGCCCTCCATCAAGAAAATAGCAAGCTGGATTCAGTACTGCATCAAATCCTTTTAATGCAGAACTGTTACAAAGTTATGGCATTTTCTGCCCCCCAGAAAAGACCCCTATAATGTAGGAAAGATCTAGTTTTTTTAAAAAAAAAATTAATATAATACCTGTCATTTTTCCTTCACTAACTGATATCTCATTTCTGTAGTCTTTGTAATTTACAAAATTGCTTCCACAAATGATATGCACTGTAATATGGACTGTGCAGAGAGTTGGATTCAAAGGGGAAAATATAATTTGGAGGACCCATGGGCTGAGACCATCTTAAAGTATCTGCCTCTTTTCCTAAAATCATGATGTTGCCCTTCCAATTCCCCAAAATGACATGTTTGGTTTCAGTGATGAATACACATTTATTCATGCTCCAATCTCTTTGTACTCTTCAGAGCTTCGTGTAGCCCAATATTTTAGGCACTTCACATATCTTCTCAACACTCAGATGATTATTATTTTTAAAAGAATACTTTTCTTGTCCTCTGTCTATATTTCTTAAGTCAAATAAATAAATAGTCTCATGTGTGCAACACTTATTGAGCTGAGCTGAGCTGATTAGTACTTAAGTAACCCTATAGTGGAAGGCAGGGAAACATTTCAGAAGGTAGAATATAACAGAATAACAGAGTTGGAAGGGATCTTAGAGGTTTTCTTGTCCAATCCCCTACTCTGGCAAGAAACCCTATATTATTTCAGACAGAGCCAAGGTGACACAATGGTTAGAGTACAGCACTGCAGGCTACTTTAGCTGACTGTTGGCTTCAGTTCAGCAGTTCAGATCTCATCGGATCAAGATTGACTCAGATTTCCATCCTTCCGAGGTCAATAAAATGAGGACCCAGATTGTAGGGGGCAATCTGGGTCCTCATTTTATCCTAAACTGCTTAGAGAGGGCTGTAAAAGCACTATGTAGCAGTATATAAATCTAAGTGCTAGTGCTATTGTTAAGTGGCTGTTAGTCTCTTCATAAAAACATGCCATTCCATTCCATTTCACTCCATTCCATTATTTTATTATTTAAATTTATTATAGCCTCCCCTTTCCCATAGACTTTTGGTAGCTTGTAAATGCAAACTTACATTTCTGGCTAGGGAAACTATAAAAATATGTCCATAAAATAATCAGGAATCAAGCCAGACTTGAAAAAGACTATTTCTTCACCCAGCTCTCATTTGGGGATTTTGAGCTTCAATCTCTATTAGGTCTAATGTTTACTGCATCTGGCAGAAGAAAAATAGTTCATCAGCTCCTTAAGTGCATTAATCTGAATTTGTTATAGTAAGCAACAAGGAAAACAATTGAGGAATGGTATTTCACACTTAATCTCTGATAGGTTTTAACATCTAGAATGGGTATTGAAAGTAAAAGTACTGCCAATGCTTATACAGTGTACAAAAATGTCTAGACTGAAGTATGACTGATTAGACTGATTGCTCCGGACCCACATAATTATTTATTTATGATTTATGTACTTATGATTATATAATTATACTTTATATAATTATGATTAACTCATGCATATTCAAACCATAAGTCAGCTGAAGGGGAAATGAGGATTTGGGAAAAGAGGAGGTAAACAGGATTAATTACTGTCAAGTCACTGACTGAAGCCTTTGTGCAAATAAATGAAATCAGCATATTCTGCCTCTAAAATGCTTTCAGACAGAGCCAAGGTGACACAATGGTTAGAGTACAGCACTGCAGGCTACTTTAGCTGACTGTTGGCTTCAGTTCAGCAGTTCAGATCTCATCGGATCAAGATTGACTCAGATTTCCATCCTTCCGAGGTCAATAAAATGAGGACCCAGATTGTTGGGGGCAATCTGGGTCCTCATTTTATCCTAAACTGCTTAGAGAGGGCTGTAAAAGCACTATGTAGCAGTATATAAATCTAAGTGCTAGTGCTATTGTTAAGTGGCTGTTAGTCTCTTCATAAAAACATGCCATTCCATTCCATTTCACTCCATTTCATTATTTTATTATTTAAATTTATTATAGCCTCCCCTTTCCCATAGACTTTTGGTAGCTTGTAAATGCAAACTTACATTTCTGGCTAGGGAAACTATAAAAATATGTCCATAAAATAATCAGGAATCAAGCCAGACTTGAAAAAGACTATTTCTTCACCCAGCTCTCATTTGGGGATTTTGAGCTTCTATCTCTATTAGGTCTAATGTTTACTGCATCTGGCAGAAGAAAAATAGTTCATCAGCTCCTTAAGTGCATTAATCTGAATTTGTTATAGTAAGCAACAAGGAAAACAATTGAGGAATGGTATTTCACACTTAATCTCTGATAGGTTTTAACATCTAGAATGGGTATTGAAAGTAAAAGTACTGCCAATGCTTATACAGTGTACAAAAATGTCTAGACTGAAGTATGACTGATTAGACTGATTGCTCCGGACCCACATAATTATTTATTTATGATTTATGTACTTATGATTATATAATTATACTTTATATAATTATGATTAACTCATGCATATTCAAACCATAAGTCAGCTGAAGGGGAAATGAGGATTTGGGAAAAGAGGAGGTAAACAGGATTAATTACTGTCAAGTCACTGACTGAAGCCTTTGTGCAAATAAATGAAACCAGCATATTCTGCCTCTAAAATGCTTTGAGAGAGAGAGAGAGAGAGAGAGCATAAAATGAATAAATTCTACTCTAGCCAAGCACTCAGTTGGATTGTACATTTGAAAGTGTACTATTATGTCACTCAGGAAATTTTTGAAGACCTGATTGTTCTCTCAATCTTTCAGAAAAGAGTGTGTAGAACACACTCTCTCCAATGTTTATTTCTTTCTTTATTGGTTTGTTTGTTTCATGTTTTTGGTCTTAAAATGGTTTGATTTGATTTGTTTTGGTTTTGATCTGTTTGTTTGTTTTGTAATTTGCGCTTTCAGTCTATTCTACTTATCTTTTAATAATAGATTTTTAGTTGTAAACTTCTCAGAACAGTTTGGAAATTGGACAGGCTATAAGTAAAATAACATAAATAAATAAATAATGCACAAACCACTTGCTTTTAGGCTTGTTAGGGTAAATATAAGTGAGGCTTTTGGTAGGCTGATTATTGTTCTATTATTAGGGCAGATCCTAAAACAGTTCATATAATACTAATTATATGAGATTAGTGTGGATTTGTTTGATTTACTGTGTGTTTTATTATGCATAGTTTTTCAAATTTATATACGTTGGTAAGCAGCGTTTTAATACCTTTTTAAAGAGGCGTAACTGCATATGCAAACATGCATGTTAAGTACTCTGAACACAAAATGTCAAGATTAGAACAAATATCGTGGACTTGTGCATTGTAGCTGCAATTATTAGAGGAAGGAATGAACTATATTCTTCAGACCAAGCTTGTTTCAAGTGAAATAATTTCTGTTGCAATTGGAAAAGTTTGGATGACACTATGGTTAAATAACTCTGATGCCTGTTCTTTGACTCCAGTGCTTTTGCTATCCATCTGTGAGAAGATTTTGCAAAGCAATTCTAAGGAAATTGACAAATAGGACTTTTGTCCTCTGTACATTCAATTGACCTTGCACGTAGAGGTGAATTTTAAAATTGCTTGAAAGTTTCTTATGATCGGAGTATGGACTTGGGTCCAGTCTATGTTGATTAATGTATTGTTATACAGAACAAATCATATCCCTGAAAGAAAAACTTTCAACAGTTCTCAAAGAGACAAAAGAAAATGTATTACAATCATTGTGTTGTTTCTAATAGAGTTTGTGTTACAACCTATGCTTGCTTTGCTGTATAGATGAAAGGAGACAATAAATAAAAGTATAAATTGCACTTCTTGCTACCATGTTTCCCTGAAAATAAGCCCTCCCCAAAAATATTTAAACACATGTGTAGCCGGTCCCCGCCATTTCCTCTGGTTAGGGAGACAGAGCTGGAAATCAGGTAAGACGGCAAGAAGATCCCCGTCTCGCTCCATGTGCCCCAAAATAATAAGATCTCCCTGCACTTATTTTGGGGTTCAAAAAATATAAGACAGGGTCTTATTTTCAGGAAAACACAGTATGTCAATTGAAAGAAGTAACTGTACAATATCAGTCAATATATTAATAACTTTTAATATACTTTTAATATTTGCAATACAATGAATTAACAATGAAATATGAATTTAATTTCTATTATTGTACAGTTTGATGATTTTTGCAGTAGTTTTCATTGACTATATATTTATGATTCAGAGATACTGTGAAAAAATAATAATAGTTGCCAATCAGGAAAAATGCAACAATCATCGTTTACATACACATTAAATACAATATGTCTGCAGGTGGAATTACCTGTTCCTGAAGCCATCTAGAAAGCTTTCATTTTATCAAGCTTCCTTCCCAATAAAGAGAAGACACTACCAAAAAAATGAAAAGAAATAAAAGTTTTATTCTGTTTCTTACCGTAAGAATATAAAAACTTTATTTCAGACTTTATTTCTTTTACATAGAAATGATTAGCAAAAACTAAATTAGTGGGTTTTTTTTCCTCCAAAAACTGAAGATTAATTTATGAAATTGGACTTCCCTGATCTCACAGAGGAAATCCAATAGTAACATAATTTATCAGTGCCATTCAAATCCAAATATCACGTCGGCATGTCCGTTTATTTAGTCTTCTCAAATTTGGTTTCCTATTTGGTATTCTGTCTCCTTTGTTGACTGAAAATGCATGACAGGAAAATAAAGAGCATGTGTTGAAATTTGGTTTGGACTTTGTGTTCACGACTCTTCTAATAAGTACTTTCTTCACATAGCATTTCATGCATCACTGATGTTATAAGGCAGTATTTCTCAAAGTGTAATTTAAGGATCCCTGGGGTCCCCCAAAACCCTTTCAGGAGTTCACGAAATCACAATTATTTGCCAGATATTGAAAATATTTCCAAAAACTTAAAATATTATTCTCATTATTTTTTATTTGTTAAAAAGGGGAGATTTTCATGAAAAATGTTTTATCTTAATATCTAAAGAGCTTAGCACTGTAGTTCTAGGAATTCATCAATTTTAAATTTAACATGGTAAATATTGATGATTCAGGCAGACAAAAGCTTTTGTGAGGTTTTCCATAATTTTTAAAAATGGGAAGAGACTTAAGAGCACCCAGTTTAAGAAATATGGTTCTAAGCAACATAGGAAGCCTACATGTATTAAGTAAGATCTCTAGTTGATATGATTAATTTCTCATATAATTGGAGAATATTTTTCCTAACTTTACATAAAGGCTAGGAAAACACGAAGAGCTATTAACGTATAACTAAATATTTGCTGATTTTTTTCTCTCTGCATCTTTTGGCTGGATCTGCTCATTTCTATCACAAACTTTCTTTTTCTGGCGTCAGTTTTCAGAAAGTTATTTTGCTGGTAGGCAAAAGTTCCGAAATCCGTTCCATTATTTCATTTCAACTTCTTGTTGGATGGTACAGAATAAAAAGTCACCATGAGAACAACAATTTTCTCCTTACCTTGAGTCAAACTTCTCAACATTTTCTTTTGATTAATAGACTGTGACAACCTTGGTTTAATGATAACTGAATCCTTTAACAACTCATGGATGTTGGTAGTTTCATAGTATACTTTCTTTTATATTGCGTTGCAAATAAATATGGATAAAACGCAGCCCAGTATTGTTGAAAGCTAGGCTAATGTTCCAAAAATTAACATTCTGTCCTCATTTTAAGTGCCCTGTAAAATAATTTTATTTTATGAAAACTGGATCCAGGAAACCCTAATAATGGAATGTAACATCTGAGAGATTGGGGAAGGAGAAGCTGTAATCTCAAATTAACTGTTTTAAATTCTACTTATTTCTGAGTTAATCTAATCTTTAAAACTGTTCCTAAAATGACAGCAGCTCCAGTTCTGTTGATGTTAGTTTAATATCCCCCCTGACAGTTATGAATGGATTTGGGCAATGGGCTATGTCACTTGCCTGTGAATTAGATAAATCTTAGATTTTATTTTACCTCTCTACACTTAGCTCTTGCAGTTACCCCTTAGCCATTAATCTATCAAAAAGGAGAAGATATCATCTTTCAGGACAAATGTGTCATAAATATTTTGATAAAATATTTTTAATCCTTGGAAACAGATGGCTGTTTCATAAAGGTTGTCAGCTGAGCACGTTTTGGTGACAGAAACATACTAAACAACTGTAGTTGAAGGAGGTTTTTTCCCCATCATTATTAGATGGATTCCACTATTAATCAATCACAGCTGGTTAGCCCTTGACAGCTAGAATGTCCTGGACCTAATTTGATTGTCTTGCACTATTTCTAACTAAGAAATCTTGTATAAGGTATGATTTGATCAAAAAGAAATCGGTTCACTAAGCAGGAAATAGGGAGAGATAATCTGAGTATTTCTTGCTCACATATGAATGTGCACACCACCATTTGTGTGGTATTCTGCTTACCAGTTTTTTCAGGTAGTAGAGCAATACTATCAAAGGACTTACAAATCCATTTACAAGAGCGAATTGATGCCTCAGCTTATATTACTCCCTTTTTGTCCAGATGGTCAATGGGGGCAAGTATGGGCTATGTAATGATAACCTAGAGATTTCTAATTATGTATGAAAGTTGCCAGCCATTCTGAGAGAAGCTGCCATCTGGAAAGACCTAACTTTTAATGTCAACATTTCATTATCTTGGAACAGATAAAAGAGTAGGAAAAATTGACTTTGATAATGTCATTCAAAATAAGACAAAACTAATGTCCCCAACAGCTGGGAAATTCCAGAGTTCTTATTAATAGATCACATTTTCTTTAGTAACTATGGAAACTATATAATGTATTTATCACATATCATATCTATTGCTGGTTGAAGCTTCTATTCTACTTGTTTAATCTCAAAAGAAACTTGGCAGGCACTGACTTGGCTAGTATTTGGGTAGAAGACTATCAAGATGTTTCAGAGCTGAAAACTATTTCAGAAAATAATTCAAAAGAAAAAAGCACCTCCCTACTGCTACCAAGAAAAATAATATGGTTTTATTCATGCAGTCACCAGAAGTTAAGCTTGAATAATGGATGACTTTATTCTTTCAATGGGGTAGACCCCACATGTTTAGAAAGCTGAGGCCTGATGCAGGGGTGAAATGCTACCACATTGGACTGGATCGCATGATTCGGTAGCGATCACGGCTGGTAGTTTGGCGATCCGGTAACAATGGTGGAGCGAAGCTGCACCCACCCACCCAGGTGTCATTACTTCCTGGTTTTAACCTGGAAGTAATATGTATTTTACCTTCTGCGCATGTGCAGAAGGTTTTGCGGATGCACAGAAGGTCTGCATGAGCATGTGACGCACACATGGCACATGCACTCCTGAGCCAGTAAGGAAGGTAAGTAGATTTCATCCCTGGCTTGATGGAAATTTGACTAGCTTACATTTAATATGAAATGGTTGCAAAAGCTTTAATGTCTTATCATTCTCTTTTTACAGGCGTGTCTTTCTTCCTATTTTTTTAGTAAAGCACAAGTTTGTGGCTTTAAGAGGTTGCAGTGGCATTGGATGATAACAAAAACTTAATCAAATCACCAATATAGTTCTACATCAAAGTATAAGTCATTGCTTACTAAATCTGTCACAGTCACAAACACGAGTCAATAAGTCCCTAAGGTGTTTTTTCAAGAGGCAATGGGACTTTCTGGTTTTTCTTTGAAGATGTTTCACTTCTCAGAGTTCAAGAAGCTTCTTGGATGAGAAAAACTAGAAAGTCCAGTTGCCTCTTGAAAAAGTACCTTTGTGACAACCAGAACCTGGATGACTAAGAATCTCTATAGATAAGAGACAATAAGGCTTCCTTTCTAGACTGCTAAAAAAGGTTTGGCATCATTTATTTAATAATGCACATGGACAGAGACGCCAGAATAATATCATATGCTTTCCCTAAAAACAAAACATCTTTCTTTCCAGCATTTGTATTGATATAAACATTGAATAGATTAATATAGGTAAAGCTTCTTTCTGAAACATTCATATACTTCTGCATTGTTTTGCGTCATTTTTTCTCTCTACATTCTAAGAATCACAAAATGAATTAAGGTTATCTGATATTTTATTTTTTTATATAATCATCCTGTGTTTTTATTTATTAACACATAATCATTGAGTGTCAAAAAAACAACAACAGGATTTTTTCTGTCAAATTCAGTTTTACAATTTTGCTAGGAAATTTTCCTGCATCTCTTTGGTTTATATGACAAAACACTATTTTCTTGGGAATTATGCGTATTTCATTCACAAATATACTCATCTAATAGACAATCCTGTCTCTGTAACTCCTAAACTTGGCTACACTTAGTACTGTAATTTCTGGGGATATTCCTATATGGTGACATAGAGTTATTCTAGTCACATTTTCACATTACACAGCAGCTGGACTAGACTATTAAGCATGTAGCCAAGCAATAGCTTGACTTTTTGGAATGGAAACTGGAGGAAAGATTTAAAATTGACCTATCAATTGATATTTCAATCTCTCTGACTGAAAAGCTAAAGGACTTATAGATATTCCCCAATTCCATTCTCCTTTTTTGGGAACAAGATTTGATAGAGTTGAATACGGCATTATGTGATGTCATAATATTATGTGATGGGCAATTGAACTGGTATTAAGATATTGGCCCAACTTTCTGAATGTCAGAAGTCAACCTCTTTTGCCAGCCTTTAGGCTCTTCTAAATTATTTTACTCTAGGACTTTTCAGTTTGTAATATTCTTTATATGGGTTATAATATTTAACTTTTGCCATGTTATACAACAGTGTATTCATAATTCTTTGGAGTCTCAATAAAGGACATAGTCTGAAAGTGAGGAGGCAAGCTTTTCAACAGATTGATAGTGAAGGCTGCCATTCTAACTTTTTTGACCTGCCTACAGACAATCTTTTTGTTTACTCCAAAGGAAACTTGTGAAAAAATTATTCTTAGTTCTACTAAAATGGATTGCAAAAATTTGGATGGCAGCATGTTTATTTATTCGATTCATAAAACTGTCCCAACTCAAAATTGAATATAGGAACAATTTTGACCTTTTAAAATGAAACATCTCTAAATAGAAATGGTAAGAGAACATTTACATTTCTAAGTAGAAATGAAACCTCACCCCAAAGGAAAAAATTTTTGGTCTACCACCTTTGGTTCTTATCGTGATGGTTCTTTCAATTCTTGGAAAGAAAAGAATAATTGCAAGTCCGGGTTCAAAATGTTATTGTTCTCTGCTTTAGGGGAGTCATTTGTATATAGGATTGTTTCATTTCATATATCTTATTTGTCAGACCACCCTGGTGGGACATTTACCCCAAACATGTGCGTGTTAGTTTAATATTAATAATTCTGTTTCTTTAGCATTCAGCTCAGGGTAGCATTGTGTGTGTACCACCCATGGGATCTATTAATAAAATGGATTCTACTTGCTGCTGTTAGTTCACTTGGTGACATGCTTTCTTAATTTAATTTTCAACTATGTTAATTTGTGTCTCATATGATGGTGTTGCACCAATATCCAAATGAAGGAGGACACTTCATAAAAATATGTTTTATCTGTCTCTCAACTGAAACCAACTCCCTACTATACAAGCAGTGGATAGCCCAATCATTTGCAGTTTGTAATACAACAAGCAATAAATCTTACTTTAAGATTCAGAGGTTTATTTCATGAGCAATTTGGAACATGACTAGCCAGCATAGCAGTGCAATTCCACAACAAAATTTACATTATTAAACCATTGCAATGGGGTCCAATGACACCAGGACTGCTATTGAGTGAAGGACATCATTCTCATCTCAAGTCACATTTCTTATACCTTCTTTTTTACTAACATACACATTCCACAGTTTCACTTCCCTGTTCTTTCTTACATTTTTACTGACCATCACTCTCTGCAAACACCCGTGTACATCTCAAACCTCTATCCATCGGCTACTTTCATTTCCCTATTTCTCACAGTGTCAACGTTCTGATTCCAAATATATCTCAAAACTACGTACTTTGAAAATCACATTTCACAGCAACAGCTCAGCAGGATTACGAATAGTTCTGATAAACATTGGTTCATGTAGCTTTTTCAGGGCCTGCTATCCTTCTGAGACCTATGGAATCTGGTAGTACAATACGTTATTTGTCCATTTCTCACAATGTGAATACCAAAATTATATGGAATGTTTTTCATAATGGTAAAAGCAGCTGTACTACAAGCTGATTAAGAAAGAAATAGAATCCTATTTAGAATAGAATAGAATAGAATTTTTTATTGGCCAAGTGTGATTGGACACACAAGGAATTTGTCTTGGTGCATATGCTCTCAGTGTACATAAAAGAAAAGATACGTTCATCAAGGTACAACATTTACAACACAATTGATGATCAATATACCAATATAAATCATAAGGATTGCCAGCAACAAGTTATAGTCATACAGTCATAAGTGGAAAGAGATTGGCGATGGGAACTATGAAACGATTAATAGTAGTGCAGATTCAGTAAATAGTCTGACAGTGTTGAGGGAATTATTTGTTTAGCAGAGTGATGACCTTCGGGGAAAAACTGTTCTTGTGTCTAGTTGTTCTGGTGTGCAGTGCTCTATAGCGTCGTTTTGAGGGTAGGAGTTGAAACAGTTTATGTCCAGGATGCGAGGGATCTGCAAATATTTTCACGGCCCTCTTCTTGATTCGTGCAGTATACAGGTCCTCGATGGAAGGCAAGTTGGTAGCAATTATTTTTTCTGCAGTTCTAATTAGACCCTTGCATAGGTCTTTGGAGACTCAAGATGTTGTAGGATGTAGTGCAGAGCCATATTAACAGCATCATCTGTTGATCTATTTGCTCGGTATGCAAATTGCAAGGGGTCTAACAGCGGATCCGTGATGGTTTTCAGGTAGGAAAGCACTAGCCTTTCAAAGGTTTTCATGACTACAGATGTTAAAGCAACTGGTCTGTAGTCATTCAGTTCCTTAATGGTGGGCTTCTTCGGCACTGGGATGATGGTAGAGCGTTTGAAGCAAGAAGGAACATAACACATCTCTAGTGATTTATTGAAAATATGGGTGAAGATGGGGGCCAATTGGTCAGCACAGACTTTTAAGCAAGAAGGAGTTATCTTGTCTGGGCCTGGAGCTTTTCCTGGCTTTTGTCTGTGAAATAGGTCCTGCACTTCCTTTTCTGTGATCACTAGGGGTTGTGAACCCAATGAAATGGGGTCAGTTGTAGGAGGCTTGGCTGTTGTTGGTGTGTCTGAGATGGGGGTTGTGGAGATAGGTGGCTGTAGTTTCCTTTCAAACCTGCAGTAAAACTCATTCAGGTCATCTGCCAGTTGTTGATTACCTTCAGCCTGGGAAGGAGGTTTGCCATAGCCGGTGATATTTTTAAGAGTTTTCCACATGTTTGCTGGTTCATTTGCTGAAAACTGATTCTTTAGCTTTTCAGAGTAGCTTCTTTTTGCTGCTCTTATCTCCCTTGTTAGTGCATTTCTGGCCTGATTGTACAGCATTTTATCACCTTTTCTGTAGGCTTCCTCTTTGGAATGTCATAGCTGCTTAAGTTTAGGTGTAAACCAAGGTTTGTTGTTACTGTGTATTCGCAAGTTCCTTGTAGGTACACATAGGTCTTCACAGAAGCTGACATATGATGTTACAGTATCTGTGAGTTCATCCAGGTCTGCAGAGGTATCTTTATTTACTGCTCTTTAATCCTGTTTTTATTGTTTTTATAAATCACTCAAGATGACATGCATGCATAATACTTTTTCGAAAGGTGCTTTTTCCAGCAGGCAACTGGACTTTCTTGTTTTTCTTTTTGAAGATGTTTCGCTTCTCATCCAAGAAGCTTCTTCAGCTCTGACAGGATAGTGGGAAATGGAAGGATTTATATTCCTTGCAGACAGCTGGTCACTTGCATCCTTTTAGAGGGTCCTTGAATAATACTTTTTCCTTCTATTTCCCCACAACAACAATCCTGTGAAGTGGGTTGGACTGACAGAGAGTGACTGGCCAAGGTCACCACTTGGCTTTCATGCCTAAGGCAGGACTAGAATTCACAGCCCTATTTTTCTAGCCTAACACTAGAGAAAACTATACTTCAGATAAATTTATTGTGTGATAAATCTTCTTATACCTTTGCAGAAATACAAGAAATTTGCAATTTTTGTACTAGTTGACTCTAAATTATAATTTAGTTTAACCAGGAACTTTCAAATGTTTTATTAAATATCCAAATTCAGCATACTCAATTCAGGGAGCTGTGCAACCTTTGCTACATCAGTCTGTGCTCTACTCTTTATCGTACCATGAATTTTATGTGAGCCCTGTGCAGCTAGGGATAATACAAGGGCTATACCCATACATGTAAATTGTTATCTGCTCATCCCTGAATCGGTCAAAAACCGCAGTGGTATGAAATTTGCAATCTTGCAGCTGAACCCAATCTTGTTTGTTACTCTGTTCCAGGGGTGAAATTCAGCAGATCTGACAGGTTCTGGAGAACCAGTAGCGGAAATTTTGAGTAGTTCAGAGAACTGGCAAATACCACCTCTGGCTGGCCTCAGAGTGGGGTGGGATGGAGATTTTGCAATAACCTTCCCCCAGGAGTGGGGAGGGAATGGGGATTTTGCAGTATCCTTCCCCTGGACTGGTGTGGGAATGGAGATTTTGCAATATCCTTCCCCTGCCATGCCCACCAAGCCCACCAAGCCATGCCCACAGAACCGGTGGGGGGAAATTTTGAATTTCACTCCTGCCCTGTCCTAAATCATTGTCAAATGATGAAGTACCTACAAAATCTTAAAGCTTAAATAAAACGTTTCTCTCTCCTTCCTTTTCTTTCTTTACATTAACACCAAAAGTCAGCTTTCAAACTTACTAATACTCTTTTGGGAGGCAACAGACCAGGAGCCTAGGCTAGAGCTGGAAGTGTAGCCATTTTCATCTGAGATACTTGGATGGTGTGGGTGGGGGTGAGGGATGGGCTTCAGAAGCACAGCTCCAGAGATCACCATGTATGAAATCTTATTTGTTAAATCGAGGTCTAAGGTTCAGTTGGGATTGTTGCTATTATACCTTTCAGTGCTTGAAATAGTATACTACGTAGTCGAGTGGGATAACTGTGGAACAGAGCAATCTCAAAATGACATGCTATCCCCAGCCAAAATAACATCATACTAGCCTGATGGGAGCAACCTATGGAACTTGATGGTAAATTTATAGCCTTTCTCACATACCTCAAGTTGGGTTCCAGAAAATATATTTTCCTCTTTTGAATCCCCTTATAAACCATAACATAAATTTGAAACTGTCTGTCTTATCTCTTTATGGCAGAGACAAGCACTATATTGTAGAATGCCTGGAACATATATTTTTCTCCTTTGCTTATCTAAGTTACTGACTGGTAAAAGTATGTGTGTGTGTGGTTGTTTTTTTTTCCAATGCACTGAGAATGAGAATCACTAGTAACACCACAAAGAAGGTGAGAGCCCTTTTATCTTCCTGGAGTGGAAGCCAGGTAAAGCCTAGTAGTTAGGTGGAAGCAGTAACCCTGAAACAGAAGGCAGGGTAGGATGTGAAGATCCAGAAGGCTTGTAAGAAAGGAAGGTTTAAACCTCCAACTTTGTATATTGAGTTTAGCCATGCTCTATGGCAGTGTTTCTCAGCCATGGCAACTTTAAGATGTACAGACTTTAATTCTCAGAATTTCCCCAGCCATCCTTTCTATCTGGGGGATTCTGGGAATTGAAGTCCACTTTTCTTACAATTGCCAAGGTTGAGCATACTATTCTGTAGGGAGGGAAGGAGAACTAATGCTCTAAAAATGATCCACATGCTCCTTTAATATATGGAAGGAGGTTTCAAAGTATTTCTACCAGGACTACCAGATTCTGTAAGATTTTTCTCCCCATATAGATGTATACATCCAAATTAGACTGGGTTGTTTCTCTGTGTCATATAATAATAGAATAGAATAGAATTTTATTGGCCAAGTGTGATTGGACACACAAGGAATTTGTCTTGGTGCATATGCTCTCAGTGTACATAAAAGAAAAGATATGTTCATCATGGTACAACATTTACAACACAAATGATGGTCAATATATCAATATAAATCATAAGGATTGCCAGCAACAAAGTTACAGTCATACAGTCATAAGTGGAAAGAGATTGGTGATGGGAACGATGAGAAGATTAATAGTAGTGCAGATTTAGTAAATAGTTTGACAGTGTTGAGGGAATTATTTGTTTAGCAGAGTGATGGCTTTCGGGAAAAAACTGTTCTTGTGTCTAGTTTTTCTGGTGTGCAGTGCTCTATAGCGTCGTTTTGAGGGTAGGAGTTGAAAGTATAGGCATAGTTTTGTTTTTCTTTCTTTCTTTCTTTTTATTTAGTCATGTTTATTTAGTGTATATTGGAGGTGGTGACCCTTTGAGAGCTGTATGCAACAAAATTTCATTTTAATGTATGCTGATTAGTATACATTCAATGTATGCTGATTAGTATACATTCAAAGTGACAATAAAGTTATTCTAAGTTTAAGTCTAAGTTCTAAATATATGCTAGTGGTTCATGTAAAAAGGGGTTTTTATTTTAATTTTTAATTTAGTGCAAATTTATTTTATTTTATTAATTTATTTTAATTTAGTGCAAATATGACAAATTTCTCCAGTTTCTGAGGTAAGGATGAGTAGTCTCCAATTGAGACTTATAGGAGAGTTAAGTCCTATTTGTCATTTTATTGGGCAATAAAATGCTTTAGTAAATTTGAAGTAGATACATTGTTTTCCATTAGTTGATTATGGTCTTTCTTTTGTACATTCTCTAGTCACATGGGTAGCTATAAGCAGCCATTCTTCATTTAGCAATCTCATTTCATGAGTGTTTGCAAATATGATGGTAATAAATACAATGAAACATTCTTTTTTCTTATGAATAAGCCATTTTGTTGTCTGACCTGACAGCAAAAGCCTTCAATATGAAACTGATTTAAGGTCAGACCAGTTTCCAGCAGCAGCAATGAGGTTTCTAATCAACTAATTAAGCTGAAGGAGTTGAACTTGTTAACTTGCAGTTAGCACTTGACACTTGCAGTTAGCACTTGCAAGAACTGCATTGTGGAGAACAAAGAAATAACTTATTCAAGCAATCCATTTGCCCTGGAAGCAGGAAAAAGGGTGGGATGGGTCAGGCACAGGACACTGTACAAAAGATGTTTGAGAGGCAGTAACCCGTGATTTTTGCAGCATCTCTTCTCTCTGTTTATCACATGTTCACTTAGCGATCATTTTGCTCAATGACAATGATTTTAGTTCTGATTTAAGGAACGGATTGCAGTCAGTAAATAAGAAGAGGGTGTAAATGCTTAAGTAGATATATAATACAGAGCTTAGTTCATAAAGTAATGATAAAATTGGTTCTTACGGGCACTTAAGGAGTACATGAATAGTCAGCATCAGCCTTTTCCATGTGCATCCCTATTTAGAGGACATCGCTTTCAAGACAAATGAAGTGAGTTTTAGAGGGTGCTGAAGGACTACTTCAGTTCAGTGAAACTTCATTCAAATAACTCCATCAAATTGATTTAAGATTCAAAGTGGGAATCTGCTTTGAAGAGCAAATTGGATCAGGTAGCTTCAAAGTGTTTCATAGCTTTTCAAAGTGCTTCTCAGTTTGAAGCCTTTTCTACTGCTTTTGGGATTGTTACTGATAATATAAAATGTTGTGACTTCAATTCAATATACAGAAAATGCTGTTGGGGGTTTAAGGGTGTGATGGGGTCTCTAATATTGACGTAAGTAGGCATCCAATCATTTCAGTAAAGGTATTAAACTCTGTCACATTTTTGAGCTAGAAAGTCTGATTTTGTTCAAGCTTCATTCATTTCCTTAGTTCACAGGTTTTCCAACATAAGCAACCTCAAACTTTAATTTTTATTTCATTGTGCTAATTGATAGTTCATTTCTGTGCTGGTTCTGTCAGACTGAAGCAAAACCTTGGAGCAAAATCTAGTTGCCAACCATTTATGACAATCTTCCTGGCACTCCAGAAATCCCAGTAATTGGGACCAGCAAAACTAGACCTTAGAGTGGAAGTCAGCAGATTGTTTTTGTTTTTGTTTTCTGTCCCAGAATATTTTATCCAGACTTACACCCTATAAAAATCAGCAATAAAGGCCCAATTTGCCAAAGAGATATGCTACACCTCCCAATATCCAAAAATTAGCCAAGGAAATTTCAGATGGAGGTACCTTTAAGTTATTGTCCATCTAAAATTCTAAATCATGGAGATACATATACCAGTCTGCTTTCAGTTTATGGAGCATCAAGATCTGAGTATCATTACTTTGCATACATCTCCAGGCCATCAACAGCTCATTTCCAACCTGGCCACTAGACTGAGATTTGCCATTAGATTATATTCTTTTCATATGCTATATTTTAGTCTTTCTGTGACCTCCACCTTCCAAATCTTGTCTTCCTTTCCATTTCTCTTCTCTCTTCCATGTTGTTCTAGCTTCTATGTTCATCACTCCATTCCTGCTCATGCTTACCTTGTCTACCCCCTCTATCTATTTTTACTTTTCTTCTCTTTTTTCTCATAACACTTATAAAGCTTTCCATTTCACCTCTTCCTAATTCCATTTCTTCTTTTATCTATTCTGTTCCATACTCTCCACTATAGAAACAGAATATACTATTTCACAGCTATCCTTCTTGGACCACTTCCTGTATTGTTTTGCGAGATTACTATTCCTTTATTTTTTTCTGTAATAGGATCCAAGCCTCCATTCACTACAAGCTTTTCATTAATCTTGCAGAAAAACAAATGATACTAGTGTCAAGTCCGAAAAGAGCTTAAAGATGGCTATTTCACCAACATGATGCAGAAAAAAATCCAGTGAACATAGCAAGATATATTTTTTTTCTCATTATTGAGGGTTTTTGTTTTTGAAACTTCATTTCCTGGAAATTCTTTGTGAGGCAAACCTGTCCATTGACTAATACGAAAATTGCAGCCATTTTGGGGTTACTTTGTATAGGCTCTTAAGTTTGGGAGGGACATTTTGTGACTAAAATAACATCTAATGTCTGTGGGGAAAAAATCATTATATTACTATCGGTAGGCATTTTATTTAGAACTAAATTCATTTGGGAGTTGCTGACACCAGAAATCTATTAAATTAAAGTAAAACAAAATTAGGTAGAACATGTTTGTATAGCTTGACTATCATCCAGCAGAATAATAAAGCAACATTTTTAAACTTGTATAAACCCAGATGAAACCCAGCAGTGGATGAAAGAAGATTTTGATTTTCAGGAGCAGACCAAGTGGCTTATGGGTTTGACAAAGGTAGAAAGGATAAGGAAGAAAATAAGGAGAGTGATGTTTTTTGAAAGAGGGATTGCTTTCTGAATATTCATTTATGAGGGTAGAGGAATTTCAATCAATTTATTATTGAATTTGGCCAGCAAAGGAATTAGAGGAATCAAAATACCTACGAGAGGAAGAGGTATTTTGTTCTTCCAGCTGCATTTATGTCTAAGATTTTGGAAAAAATGACAAGTCACACTCTTGATTCTGGAGTGAAATATATTACTCTGAGCCTCCAAGTTGTGCCAATCTGCTGTATGAAACAATGAAAAATAGTGGCTTTTACAGCTAGAGATGGTTGAAGAAATTATCATTATCTAATTTAGATCTGTGAGAAATACACATGCACACAATATGTGTATGTATGTGTGTGCTATTTTTATTTATATAAATATCTACAGACCCCCTCACATTCTAGACAAAACTGTTTCAACTCCTTCCCGCAAGATACTGCTATAGGTCATCATATACCAAAACAACTAGATACAGAGAGCTTTTCCCCTCATGCTATCAGTCTGCTGAATACCTAATTCTTCTAGTGTTGTCTAATGTCTATGTATAGTTACCCATGTAGTATGGCTGTAATAGCCTTATTATCTTCTTTCCTACCTTATTGTCTTCTTTATTATTTCCTCTTATTGTTATTGTTATTGTTATTCTGTTGCTTTGCATGTACACTGAGAACTTCACTGGAGACAAATTCCTTGTGTTCACACACAAAGTTCTGTTCTGGTCTGTTCTGTTCTGTTCTGTTCTGTTCTGTTCTGTTCTGTTCTGTTCTGTTCTGTTCTATTCTACTCTACTCTACTCTACTCTATTCTATTCTTTTCCTTTTTTTCTTTATTAAACTTCTATGCTGTTGTGACTCCAGCTCCCGAACCTGGCCCCATGCCTGAAAGTGACTCTGAAAGTGAGGGGGAAGGGCCAGTAAGGCTTACCTCAGGAGCACCGATTCCTTTGGCTCTGCTCCAGGAGCCAGAACCAGACCAGTCGGAGGACGTAATGAGGCCATCATTCACTGACTCCTCCCCTCCCCAGGCTATGTCTTCAGACCCAGCTGATAATAATAATCAAGCTTGGCTTGACCCGTGCTTCAGAAGATTAGAGAGGCGGCGTCATCAAAAGGAAGGGTAGGGCAGGAGCACAGGATATATAAGGAGCTTTGGTACTGCGGGAAGCAAAGTTTAGCTGATCCATTTCAAAAAGAGATGAAAATCTTGCTAAGTGAGTCATTTGTTTGAACTTTGGCAGGCAGCTGTGATTTCTCTGCCAGGGCTGATAAGAGCCATGAATTCACTGGCTGAAGGCCAGCTCGTGGGTCTGAAGTGGGGAAGGAGACAGAACAGCTGTCCATTTCACCAAAGCAACACTAGGTAGCTCTGTAGATATAGTTAAACATCACTATTAATTTGCTCTGGGACATCATTAAATAATGCAATATAATTCTCACAAAAAGACATTGTAAAATTTGAAATTAAATATATTTGCTTATGTACAAACACATATACATATAGGGCTCAAGATCCAGAACTTTGTCATCTTTGACTCTGAATGGGTCGCACTGGCCTAGAAAGACCTTTGGGTTTCTCCTGGACTCATGACTTCTATGCAAGAAACAAGTAATCAGTTTTGGCTAGGAGACGCTTTGCAGAACTTTATGTTGTGTGCCAGTTGCAGACTTTCGTGAACCAGGATTCCCTGCACTCAGTGGATCAATTCCTAGTCATCTCTCAACTGGACTATTGTAATGCACTCTACATGGGGTTATCCATGAAGAGAATTCGAAAGCTACAGCTGGTGCAGAGTGCACCAGGGCTGGTAATTTTGTTGGTCCCAAGATTGGCTCCTACAATACCATCAGTCTGCAAGTTGCACTGGCTACAGTCTGCTTCCAGGTGCAATTCAAGGTGTTGGTGATCACCTTTAAGGCATTCATGGCATGGGTTCATGGTACTTGAGGGACCATCTTATCCAACTAGGATTGGCCTGTACCATTTGTGCCAGCAGAAGAGTAGGTCCTGTCAGCCTGATTATTCTGGCTGGTGAGATCCAGAAGAAGGGCCTTCTCTGCTATTGCTCCTGCCCTTTGGAACATCTTGCCCCCCCAACACTCCTATCTTTTCATAAGGGCCTAAAGACATGGCTATGCCAGTCAGCTTGGGGTCCTAGTGAGGAAACAACACAACTAAGTGGTTGATTGAGTAATAACATAATCTACCTCTATTCTAGCTCTCAATAAAGCCAATCTTCTATTAAACAGCATTCCCTTTCTAACCATCATCTCTTGCCCACTTTAGTATTTCAATTCTTATTCATTTTTTGACTTCCCTCCCAAACTCCACCTTTGAGTCTTTGTCTCTGCCTACATCTTTCCTATTTAACCCAAATATTTCTTCCATCTCTACTATCTTTTGCTGCTGTACCTCCAGAGGATCTGCCCAACCCCCTATCTTCTCTTCAAAAATATATTTTTTTAATCCAATCCCATTTTTTGATCTCTTAATATATATTGTCCCTTATTTGATTGATAAGTCTTCATTGTCTTCTCCTTTTTCTCTCCTTGTTTTATTTGTTGATTTATCTGTTCTGTCTTTTTCCTCTGGTCTTTCTATTCTATTCTATCCTCTATTTCCTGTGTTTTATGATCTTTATTCATTGTCCCTTGTTGAGCATTTTCTGATTTCCCCACAATGTCATGCATTATCTCCCTGTGGTTCTTTATCAACATAACATAAGTTCTTTGGAGCATCAACACCATTTCTTTTTGAAATCCACGTATCTCCCTCTGATACAACATCTTTTCTTATTTTGATAGGTCCAAATATTGCTCAATAGCCTTTCAGTAGTCTGTCACCACCTCAAAGTCTCAATCGTCTATGGCCTCAGAAAGCCAGCTTAGAAACCATTTGCTCAATCCTAGTGTTGCTCCTCAGGGGAATGCAATAGTTATAGTTCTTTGTATCCCACAATTAGTCAATTAGTTCCATTTGGGTAATCCAGGAAGATTTCCAAATGCTTTTCCATTTGCTATTTGTGATCGTGTCCTTTAAAGTAGTTAACTGTGTATGAGCCAATCTTTTCCAAACCTAGCAGTTATATTTTATCTTTACTTTTTAAAAAAATGGATGCAATGATGATATGCATGAATTTTGGTGAGTATTTATCTATAATTGTATAAATAGAATTGTCATGTAACCATATAGGGAAAATTCAATATATAAGAAAAGCTAGGCACAACATGATGAAGACTGCATTTTAACTACCCAAAGAACAGGAAAATTACTATTATATACTAAAACAAACTTGATCAAATAGCCCATAGATTTAAAGCCTGACACTTAAATTCTTTTGTATGAATATTAAACATGTTCATGTTGTTTCTCTTTTCTTCAAATTATTTCAGTTTTAAATATTTCTTCTTCTTTAAGAATTATTTTGCATATACTAGAAACTTCTTATCTATGATCTGAAGGGCATTATTTTCCGTAGTCTCTATAATATGCTTACAAAAGCACAAATTATCTTATATTTTCTTCTTGGGTACTTAACTGACCATTTTTGGGGAAAAGAATCATTGTGCTGTTCTACAACTCATTTTCAAAATCTAAATATAGTTCTGTATGTTTCCCCCAAACCTGAACATTCATTTATATTAAATATTTAGATATTTAAAAGTATAAAGTTAGCCATTTATTTTTAATAAACAGCTATTTTTGGCACCATATGCAAATAAACTTATTGGAATTTAAAGAGGAAGGGAATGTTTAAAAAGGAAAGAACACCAAAAGACAACTCCACATTATTTATATAAAGATAGATCTGACTTTTCTATCTGAAATATGCATAATTCATATCCTAAACACACATTCAGATGTACTCTATACTTTGTGCTGTTCTGGTCTACTGCAGGCTATAATTAACATACAATTTCTTTGCTGAATGACTTTTAGTGCCTTCAGAGGATAATGGAAAAAACCCTCTAACTCTGTAACCTTAACCCAAATTTTTGACATAACTCTTTTAGCTAAATGATTGGTCCTAAGATGACCAATGCAACAACAGATGAAGTCTTTTTCAATCTTTGGACTCTGGATGATGTTACTCTATAAGCCCTGTTGTTATCATTATAACTAATTGGTAATTCTGCCAATTTTTGTTTCCCCTGTATTTTTATTCTTGCCTATTTATAAATTTTCAAGTAGGAATTTCCTTAAATATTTTAAATATACAATTTTTGAATATTTATCATAATGAGTGCGTTGGTATGTATACTTTTCTCCGGACACACATTTGCAATTTTCCATAGAGACTTTTGCATATTTTAAAACATATTTTGAAACTTTCCTAATGTGTACATAGTGGTGTATTTTTCTTTATTAGGAGAAAGCCATATCACACAATTCTCAAAATAGATATTTCTGCCAAAATTTGTATACCCTGGGATTATATAGAGTCATTTCAAGGTTAATAAATATTCAGATGAAACATATTTTTCATCTATCCCTAATAACTACCTGACATAGCTAGAGAACAGGGATCATAAGAGCTATAATCCAGAAAGTGACATCTTGGGATAACTATCTTAAAAATGGATTTCAGGTTTTGCAGCTTTCATTTAGACTTTCTCTATACTATAAGTAAATCATTCTGGAAATTTGCTGAGCCCCAAAATAATCCTAGGTATTCTATTCCTCTGCCTCTCCTTCATCTATAACTGAATGTAAATCTTACTGTGCATCTGATGAATTGAATATGATCCATGAAGTCTTATGTAAAAAGCAATTTGTTAAGTTCTAGGGTGCCAGAAGCACTACTGTTTTTAATATAATAAACTGACATAGCAACTTCTTTTAGAACATGTTCTTGTTGCTTTCTTCAACACAAACAATTCTGAGTAATGATTCTCTCTCTCTCTCTCTCTCTCTCTCTCTCTCTCCCTCCCTCTCCCTCTCTCCCTCTCCCTCTCTCCCTCTCCCTCCCTCTTCTGAATATTTATTGGGAAAGAAATTCTGCCAAGCATGAGCCTTAGAATTTCCTATGAAACTTTGCCCCTCAGGAGATTGAGAAAGGCACCAGAAACAACAACTATTCTTGCCTTGATATCAAGTATAATAATCTAGGAAAGGAAGACAAAATAACTGAAAAAAATGGCAAAAAATCATGTTTTATACTAAAATTTCTAAAGTTAAGGAAACTAGAATTCATCTGGACTACTGCAATGCTCTCTACATGGGGCTCCCCTTGAAGAGCACCCGGAGACTTCAGCTAGTCCAGAATGCGGCTGCGCGGGTTATTGAGGGAGCGGTTCGGAGCTCCCACGTAACACCTGCGCAGACTGCACTGGCTACCTGTTGTTTTCCAAGTGCGCTTCAAGGTATTGGTTACCACCTTTAAAGCGCTCCATGGCTTAGGACCAGGCTACTTACGGGACCGTCTACTGCCGGCCTCTATCTCCCAGCGTCCGGTGCGTTCCCACAGAGAGGAACACCTCAGGGTGCCGTCAGCCAAACAGTGTCGACTGGCGGCCCCCAGGGGGAGGGCCTTCTCTGTGGGGGCTCCTACCCTGTGGAACGAGCTTCCCCTTGGGCTTCGACAACTACCTGACCTTAGGACCTTTCGCCGCAAACTTAAAACCTATTTATTTCGTATGGCTGGACTAGCCTGATTTTAAATTCTAAATTTTAAATTTTAATTGAATTTTGATGGGTTTTAAATTTCTGTAATTTTATGGGGTGTAATGTTATTTTAAATTTTCTGGCAAATTTGAATCAGTTTTTTAAGGATTGTTTTAATTATTGTGTATGTTTCTGTTTGTATTTTATTTGCCTGTTCACCGCCCTGAGTCCTTAGTCCTTCGGGAGAAGGGCGGTATACAAATTAAAACATCATCATCATCATCATTATTATTATTATTAATAATAATAATAATACATTTTATGTTTCAATAAATAAATAGATAAAGGGATAGGAATTCAAGATGTGTGGGAGTTTCTGAAAAAGAAGATATGAAAAAGAGAAGAGTAGAAGATGACCATATTATTGCACAAAGGACAAGACAAAACAATTATGCCTATCCAATCAGATCACCAAGTGCCAAGAAAAATATGTGTACATTGTGTGGAATACTGCAGAAAAGATTGGAAAGGCTAAACATCAGGCTGTATAGAGGTTGGGAAAGGTAGTCCCTAACAGCTAAAAGTTGGACCATAAGAAAGGCTGAGTGCCAAAGAATTGAGGCTTTTGAACTCTGATGCTGGAGAAGACTCCTGCGAGTCCCTTGGACTGCAAGGCGAACAAACAAGTCAGTCGTAGAGGAGATTAACCCTGACTGCTCTTTAGAAGGCCAGATCCTGAAGATGAAACTGAAATACTTTGACCACCTAATGAGAAGGAAGGACTCATTGGAGAAGAGCCTAATGCTGGGAAAGATTGAGGGCAAAAGAAGAACAGGACAACAGAGAACGAGGTGTCTGGATGGAGTCACTGAAGCAGTCGGCGTGAGCTTCAATGGACTCCAGAGGATGGTAGAGGACAAGAAGGCCTGGAGGAACGTTGTCCATGGGGTTGCAATGGGTCGGACACGACTTCGCAACTAACAACAACAACAAACAGCTAAAAAAAGCCTACTTTGGTTTCTTCAAAAAAAAAGAGAACACCTCCTCACTACCATCACACCATTATAGGTAGTCCTCAATTTATGACCATAACTGAGCCCAAACTTTAGGTTGCTAACTGAGAAATTTGTTAAGTGAGTTTTGCTCCATTTTAGGGCTTTTATTGCCACATTTTTAAAGTGAATCACTGCAGTTGTTAAGATAATACAGTTGTTAAGTGAATCTGGCTTCCCCATTGACTTTGCTTGTCAGAAAGTTACAAAAGGGGATTTTATGACCCCAGGACACTGCAACTGTCATAAATATGAACCAGTTGTCAAACACCCGAATGTAAATCACATGACCATGGGTATGCTGCAATGGTCATAAGTGTGAAAAATGTTCTTAAGTCACTTTTTTCAGTGCAGCTGTCAATAAACAAATTGTTGTAAGTCAATAATTACCAGTATATTCAATGAAAAAAGGAAAAATCAATTTCTTTTGCTTTATCTGGAATCCTGAAGCATTCGGGGTCATAGCAATAGAGGGGAATATCTACAAAAAATGTCTAAAAATATTGGAGAGAAGCTGGATAGTTTTAAGACCAGTGAATTTTCTTTGGAAATGTCCAGATTTCAAATGAGGATAGGCAGATATTCAATTAGCAGGCTTAATTTTAAGATTCAACTGAACTTCCAAACTAGGTCAGTTTGAGGGATCAAAATGTTGTTAAAATATGATACAGTTCCACATACATACTATAATTATTGTTTGCAATTGTCATCCAATTTTTATTTACAGTAAGTGCCTAGTAACATAAATTATCTGGCTACCCCAGAAGACATATCTTGAAGCTATTTACAGTAAATAAGTGTTACAATGGAATGTGGATAATTAACTAGTTTGAGGAAACAGGGAAAAATGCCTCAAAGATGGCTTCAAGGAAAATCAAGCAGATTATTCCCATGTTGTGGGTCATTATCAAAAAGACCATTTTCTTAAAAGTTATCTGATTCACTTTATTTAGAAGAGTTACTGTTTTGCAGTACATAAGAGGATATGCCTTAGATTTCTTGAGAACATTTGAAAAGTCCAGCAGGTAATATGTAGAAATTCCTCTGGGCTGTGACTTGCAAGACGAGTGAAGATGATATTTGAGGTTATAAAGATATCATCAAGCTCAGATAGCAATTCCTCTACAAAAACAAGTTTCGTGACTTCACCCTTTGATTCACTTTAGAGAGAATTCTGTATACTTTTACTGCATACCACAACTGGGGCTGTTGAAATATCACAAGCTGAAACTTTGATGCAAGGTTTCAGAGTGTCAAAGCAAAATAATTTGTGGCAGTAAAAATATTGAAAGAGACCATTTGTTTGTTTCTTCAAACAGGAAGAGGCAAAATTCACCTAGTTGGAGGACTTCTGGAACCGAATCTCATGTACATTTGTTTGACAATCCTTTTATTTCCAGCATAGACCATAATTGCAGAATTTAAGAGTTTCAGCCAGATTGCCCTGTGGCTGTATTCATCAAAAATTATAGCTTTCTGTGTGATGAAAAAATAGCCACTGAATAATGTCTCCCCATGCTGAACTACTAATTAAAGAAAGGGTTCTACACCCCCTGGCGAATTCAAAAAGATTTATGTTCATTATATTCCTCGTGACTCTTTAACATCAAAAATCATTTCAAACTGTTTAGAACATTAGAATGCCAGCATGTACTCTGTTTTTTTTTCAATCTTATACATTTAAAAACATCAACCTCCTGTTTGGAATACTGTAACACACTCCATATGGGGCTGGCATGGAAGAACATTCAGGACTTATAGCTGGTGCAGAATGGGGCAGCCCAGATAGTGATGGGCATATCCCAATATACTTAGGTGATCGTGACATTTTAGGAGTTGTTTCAGTTACCAGGTAGCTTCTGGGTATAAGTATGAATCTGCCTCTCCAACTGGATCAAATGCAATTAACCTCCTCCATTCCTCCCTTATGGGGGGATGGGTAAGAGTTAGACATTTTTGTTGATTGCTCCTACCCTTTGGAACTCCCTCCCAGCAAAAATATAGTTTTTTGTTTTTTTTTTGTTTACATTTATACCCCGCCCTTCTCCGAAGACTCAGGGCGGCTTACAGTGTATAAGGCAATAGTCTCATTCTATTTGTATATTTTTACAAAGTCAACTTATTGCCCCCCCAACAATCTGGGTCCTCATTTTACCTACCTTATAAAGGATGGAAGGCTGAGTCAACCTTGGGCCGGGCTCGAACCTGCAGTAATTGCAGGCTACTGTGTTCTTAATAACAGGCTTTACCAGCGTGAGCTAAACCGGCCCTAGTCAACCTCTCCATCCTATATTTCAGGAAAATCATGTAGACCTGTTACTCTTTGAACAGGAGAAGTGGGTTTTGTGATTTGAAGCTGGGTTTGCAGACACATATACTTATTGGTGAGGGTTTTTTTTTTTAATGATGCTTATACATAACTGGGGCTTTCTGAAACATTGTAATGCTTTCATTGTTAGTGCTTAAAGCCTGGGAGAATGGATTGCTAAATCAATCAATAAGCTGTGGAGCCCCCGAGATATGATATTATATATGGATTTTCAGAGGTAAGCCTCATTATGTTAACCTTTCACTCATCCAGTTCAATATATTTTATTCCCAGTGAGGATATAGATGACAGCAGGCAGACCTTACTATCACATGCTAATAAATCCTACATCCAAGTAGGAAAGAAAAGTGTACGGTTTCTCCATGTGTCCTTACCTTTATTTTCCTTACCACTTCTGTTAATCTCACCACTCAAGAATTCTGAAAATTTTCAGGGCAGGAATCGCTTCTGCACTGCAGAACGCTGTGCACCCTCAACAATTTGTTATTAGCATTAATCTTTGTTGCCTCAATGAAAACCTCTGTCATGTAAGAACAAGTTTAAAAGACATTAGTGAAAATAGAGTACTACAGTAGAGTTCCCTGAGGGAATCGATTATTTATATTTTCCATTGCTAGAATTGTGCATTTATTCTTCATCTTTGGAAAAAACAAATAGGTCACTGAATGCCCATTTATAGGAATACACTTAAATGACTCCAGAAAAAAGGTGCCAGGCTTTGTACCACGTCAACAATGGCAATCCTGAATAGGATTTGCACTTCACATGGCATCTGCCAGGACTCTCTGTATAAATGAGGCATAGTATACTCCCCTCAGTGGATGCTATGCCACTGATACTATGCTATACTATACACTGTATACAGTACTATATATATACATACATACATTGCTCCCAGAAGCACGAAGCTGAAGCCTGAAGATGACGAATGAGACTTCGTCGAAACGTCGCCAAGACACTTCCAATTTTATGCAGGAGAAAACCCGAATAACCAAAGACCTACATATATACATACATACATACATATATATATATATACTATATTTGTTTTCTGAGATTTTTGCAGGTGTTTGTATGTAGGTCTTTGGTTATTTGAGTTTTCTCCCACGTAAAATTGGAAGTGTCTTACGACGCAAGTCTCGTCGTCATCTTCACCAGCTCAAATCTGCAACTCAGACTAATCTAAGCACAACCAAGCCCCCACCCAAACAGGACACACCCCCAGCCAATCAGAGCACAAAAAAACCCCATCCAATCAGAGCACAGCCAAGCTCCCACCCAATCAGTTAAAACCCCCACTAGCAGTTAAAAAGAAAGAAACAGCTGCAATCACACATTGCTCCCAGAAGCACGAAGCTGAAGCCTGAAGATGACAAATGAAACTTCATCGAAACGTCGCCGAGACACTTCCAATTTTATGCAGGAGAAAACCCGAATAACCAAAGACCTACATATATACATACATACATACATATATATATATATACTATATTTGTTTTCTGAGATTTTTGCAGGTGTTTGTATGTAGGTCTTTGGTTATTTGAGTTTTCTCCCACGTAAAATTGGAAGTGTCTTGGCGACGTTTCGACGAAGTCTCATTCGTCATCTTCACCAGCTCAAATCCCCCTGCAACTCAGACTAATCTAAGCACAACCAAGCCCCCACCCAAACAGGACACACCCCCAGCCAATCAGAGCACAAAAAAACCCCATCCAATCAGAGCACAGCCAAGCTCCCACCCAATCAGTTAAAACCCCCACTAGCAGTTAAAAAGAAAGAAACAGCTGCAATCACACATTGCTCCCAGAAGCACGAAGCTGAAGCCTGAAGATGACAAATGAAACTTCATCGAAACGTCGCCAAGACACTTCCAATTTTATGCAGGAGAAAACCCGAATAACCAAAGACCTACATATATACTATATACTATACACTGATACTATGCCCACTGCAACTACATTGCAAAAAAGGCATTAAGAGTTGTTAACCTAATCTTACGTAGCTTCTTCTCCAGAAACACTACACTACTAACCAGAGCTTATAAAACATTTGCTAGACCAATTCTTGAATACAGCTCACTTGTCTGGAACCCATACCACATTTCAGACATCAATACAATTGAACGTGTCCAGAAATATTTTACAAGAAGAGTTCTTCACTCCTCTGAATATAACAAAATACCTTATACCACCAGACTTGAAATCTTGGGTTTAGAAAACTTAGAACTCCGCCGCCTTCAATAGGACCTATGTTTAACTGATAGAATCATCTATTGCAATGTCCTTCCTATTGAGGATTACTTCAGCTTCAATCACAACAATACAAGGGCAAACAATAGATTTAAACTTAATGTTAACCGCTTCAATCTTGATTGCGGAAAATATGACTGCAGTAACAGAGTTATTAATGCTTGGAACACACTACCAGACTCTGTGGTATCTATTCAAAATCCCCAAAACTTTAACCAAAAACTGTCTATGTTGATCTCACACCATTCCTAAGAGATCTTTAAGGGGCCTCTTAAACGTGCCTACCATTCCTGCCCTACTGTTTCCTTTCATTATATCCAATTTATATAGTTATTTCATATTTATACTCATATATATGCTTATATATTATATAGTTACTTCATGCTTATGCTTATATAGATAGATAGATAGATTAAATAAATAAATAAATAAATAAATAAATAAATAAATAAATAAATAAATAAATAAATAAATAAATAAATAAATAAATAAATAAATAAAGGATACTATGCAGGGACCCACATTGTAGATCATGTCATGACCAGGGGTGAAATGCTCCCGGTTCGGACTGATCGGGCGATCTGATAGCGATGGGGGTGGGTAGTTCAGAGAACTGGTAACAAAAATCCCTTCCTCCCCCGCCACCCATGTCCACCCAATCGCCCGGACTCCATTTGCCTACTTGCTGCTTCTTTCGGGCTCGCTAAGCCTTGCTTCGGCTGCTGCAATCAGTTGCATCAGTTAGCAACTCAATCTGCCTGCCTTGAATTGGGTAAGTATGTGGGGAGAGCTTTAAAAAAATAGTTAATTGGGGATTTTTTTAGGAGGTTTTTTTTTTTTTTTAGACATAGCAATTTAAAGTTAAGGAAGTTTTAAAGTTAAGGAAGTTTTAAATTTAGCTGCTTTTATCTAAAAATATAAATTAAATAAAATGATAAAATAAAATATTGTGCAGCTTTCTGAGATTTGGTGTGTTTCTATAGAGTTTCACTCTAACTACACAAACACACAAAATCTCACAAAGCTGTATGTGGCATTTTGTGTGTGTGTGTGTGAGTCAGTTGTGTTGTGTTGTGTGTGTGTAAAGTGTGAAAGTTGATTTTTGGGCTTTTTGTGGCTGTATGAGGTTTCTGCTTGTTGCGGGGACCATTTTGGGTGAAGTGCAGCTGCTTTTACATTGTGTGTGAGTCAGTTGTGTTGTGTTGTGTGTGTGTAAAGTGTGAAAGTTGGTTTTGGGGTTTTTTGTGGTTGTGTGAGGTTCCTGCTTGTTGCAGGGGCCATTTTGGGTGAGGTGCAGCTACTTTCACATTGCGTGTGTCAGTTGTGTTGTGTTATGTGTGTGTAAAGTGTGAAAGTTGGTTTTTGGTACCTCTTATTGTTTTGTGTACTTTGTTTATTATTTTTATTATTTATTGTTATTGGCCACGCCCACCCGTTCATCTGACCACCAATCCATGCCCACCAATTAAGCCACACCCACAGAACCGCTAGGGAACATTTTTAGATTTCACCCCTGGTCATGACCAGCTATAAGATGAGGGCATATACTGGTCCAGTATCTGATTTTTTAAAAAAAATATGAACAGTGCTATACTTTAGATAGCTGTCAGCTTTGAAAGCCGTACTAGGCCGAAGGCTTCCATACGCTGCCACAATTCTCCTCTGTGGGAAAGGAGGGGAGGAGGGTGCTAGTGCAACAGATGATTAGACATAACAACAAATTTTTCCTGCCGGTCAAGGTCAGGCTGGGTTCACATCTGGAGAAGGAGTGGTTGGAGTGATGCGTTGACATGGGACAGTTGGGGATTGGAGAATGTGACCAGCAGAGGGGTCATGAGGCTGGAGATCTTGGGGTTTGTATTACTGAAGGATGAACCGGAAACCCCAGTTTCGGTTTTCATCCAACTGTGCCAGTTTACCTATGCTAGTAAAAGAACTTTGAAAGATGCTGGTTTCGGAGTCTTTTCTGCAGGAGGGGTTTTCTGGAATGCTGACAATAGCCTAGAGTCTAGACTATGATATTTGAACAAAGTTCTTTTTGACATTTATATTTTGTTGTGTTCTATCAATCTAGTTGAAATGTTAACTTATATTGCTAGTCCATATATGATATTAAATCTTCATGTCTAATTTCCAGGTTTTTTTTGGGGGGGGGGGCGGGTTGCTACTTATTTTATTTGTTCAACTTTCAATTTTAGGCAATGGGCAGAAATGTATTAGTATCTACGTACCATGTTTCCCCCCAAAAAAGACCAGGTCTTATATTAATTTTTGCTACAAAAGATGCATTAGGGATTATTTTCTAGTTAGGCCTCATTCTTGGGGAAATATGGTACTAAACGCATCCATCTGGCTGGCAATCTTAACTGGGCTTATTTTGGGGAGTAGGGCTTATATTACGAGCATCCTGAAAAATCATGTTAGGACTTATTTCTCGGTTGGGTCTTATTTTCGGGAAAACAGGATAGTCTCTGGAGGTTGTTTCTAAGGAACATCTATAGTGCAGTTTTATTCCCATATACAGCGATTTATACTTTTTTCATGTCAGAAATTCAAGTTCCTTTGAGTGAATGCCGACAACAAATTGGCATCTTTAGTATAGAACCTTTAGAAAGCTTTCATATGACTTCCCATATTTATATAACCTTTTTGCCTCATATGAGTGGCTCACAGAATTGTCCACAATATCATGTTCTGATTCCTTAAGGCAAGTGAAGCAGAAAAGCATGAGAAAGAAATATGTCCTGCCTGTCAAATGGCAAATGACTGCCTGCCCCTTGTACTGTAAATGTTCTCTGATTGTAACCAAACTTTAAATTGTTTGTTCAGAGGAATATCTCATCTGAATGGCATGCAAATTATATTTGGGATGTTACTCAGTCACTTACATTGTCACTTTTAGATGCTAGAATTAAGTAGCAATTGCAATTTCAGATGCCACATATCTACAACACAGATGGTGTGGGTTTGTGATGATTAATCTTATTTTTGTTTCTATGATTTTTCCCCCAGTCTAGCCCATCTTGAGAGGGCTGTACAAGCACTTACAGATGGCATAGAGATATGTAAAATAGCTAAATAAATAACATACTATTACAAAGACTGTCAACAATGATTGAGTTTGACTGTTGTTATTGCTGTTATTGCTGCTGCTGTTGTTATATATCTTCTTTTTATGCTGATACAGAAGTTAAAAACAGTCAAGCTGTATGCCTTAATTCCTACACATTAGCCACAAACCCTGCTGGGTAAGACCTAATAATAGAAGATGAGATTATGGTTTTGTTCAATGTCACAGCATTCTTTACATCCATAGACCCAGAACTAATGAAACAATCCATGACAACAATACTAAACAACACAAGCAACCAAGCAAGCCAAATACATTAAGATCAAAACACCCAGAATCATGGACCTTATCAACCTCTGCCTTACCGCCTACTTTCAGTTTGATGGACAAATATACCAACAAACCCTAACCCTAATTTATTCTTCAGTCTCAAATGAAAGTGGCAGGGATATAGCTTTGAAATGCATTTAAGATGTTTTCCCTATTTTTCTGCCTGCATCCCAATTGGCAGATAGGGTTGAAATCATCCATTCTCCATTCTTAAGATGGTTTCTTTTTTCCCCCTTTTCATCTTCTCCTTTCCTCGTCTCTCTCTGTCTCTGCTAATTTCTTTTCTTTTTTTGCTTTCTCTTCTAGTACAACAAACATGCAAAGGCATATCCATTTTGTTTAAAATCTACACACACACACACATACACACACACACACACACACACACACATACACACACACACACACACATCCATTTGAAATTAAATACCACAACATCCTTTGAGAATATAATAGAAGAGGGCATTCCCAGAGATGTTGATCAAATTTACTGGGTAAATAAGTTTCCATGTGCTACTGCTACATCTATCCCCTGGTAATTTTCTTGACATGTATTCCTTTCATGTGTCTAAAAAAAGAAAGAAAAGGATATGCCATCCTGCTATTCAAATACTTCTCCCCTGACAGTTGCCTCTTTCTTATCTCTAGTGAAAGATCAGATTTAGAGAAAGTATTTATTATATATCTCATTAGCTTTTATATTGGTTTAACAATATTACTAACAACATGTTTTCTCATTGGGTGGCGAGCAGAAAGAGTTTACTGAAATTGCTAGTCTCTTCTACAGTATATTGTGCACCGTGTTAGTTTCACTGTAATTCATTGAAAAGGTGGTAGGAATAAAGAGGTTTGCTACACTGTAGGTGACAATGGCTGTGAAAAATTCAAAAAAAGGTAATAAAGATTTACATTGCATAAAATAATATACAAAATATAAAATACTTCAGAAAGAGCACAATATATAGAATTTCTTTCACACTTGGTCAGGCTTGAAACTGGTTTAAAAGTGACCAATAAAAATGTACACTTTATCACACTAAGTTCAGTATAGCTGTAATAAAGCATAGGAACTTAGCAGTTACTTGTAAGATTCAATAAAATATATTCATTTGACCAAAAGAAAGGCAGGATATTATAATCTAAATAATTATGCAGATAAAAATCATGTGTGTTTATCAGGCAGCCTTCTGAAGTTGTTCTCACAATTTTTTTTTTATTTTGTCACAACAGTATATACAATCATCAACATAAAAATAACCCATCATGAGAGAAAAAGTATATATAAGTAAAAGTATGCATATAATACTATAATGAAGAGAACAATAGGACAGGAATGGTAGGCACTTTTGTGCTCTTATGCACACCCCTTATAATCCTCTTAGGAATGGGGTGAGGTCAATAGTAGACAGTTTTTGGTTGAAGATTTTGGGGTTTTGAGTAGAGACTATAGAGTCTTATCAAATTATCTTTGCTTTCTTCCTAATTTATGAAGTGTGCCATTAAAGACATGCATCTTTCTCCTTTCAGTTCTGAAAAAAGCAGTATATAATGTTTTGTGCAACTACATGTTCAACTTATTAAGGCTTCAGCCTTGGATGCTAACAACACAAATCATTTGGTCAGTGAAAGAAAGAATAGCTTTAATATCAATCAGCCTTGCTGTCTGGTGACTAGATAACCTCCAAGAAGTTACTATTTTATGTATAGCTTTCTTTGAGAGCTGTATGCAACAAATTTTCATTTTAATGTATGCGGATTAGTGTACTTTCAAAGTGACAATAAAGTTATTCTATTCTGTTCTGTTCCGTTCCGTTCCATTCATTATTTTATAAGGAAATCAAATGTGCAAGTATGTTTTTATAAACTTCTGAGCATTTTCTTAAGTAGTAGAAAATATCCTTTTAGCTTTCCAGAGGTAATTGGCACCATCTTATAACGTATTAGTGAGAGAAGAAATATATTCTCTTTACACAGCTCCAACAAAGATGTGCAGGTACTGGATTCAATTGCTCATCATAATTATATCATGCTCTACAAGATAGAGAAAAGGAAATGTACACAATAGCATCTCACACAAGTAGACACACAACCTGTCTACTTTAGACGAGTTCAAATCACCAGGACCGGATGGATTACACCCCAAGGTTCTGAAGGAACTGGCAGACGTGATCTCAGAACCACTGAACTATATCTTTCAAAGATCCTGGAGCACAGGGGAGCTGCCAGAGGACTGGAAAAGAGCTGATGTACTTCCCATCTTCAAAAAAGGAAAAAAAAAACCAGATCCAGGAAACTACAGACCTATCAGCCTAACCTCAATACCAGGGAAAATTCTGGAAAAGATAATCAAGCAACGAATCACCGAACACCTAGAAGCAAACAAAGTAATAACCAAAAGCCAACATGGGTTTGTCAAAAACAGATCATGCCAGACTAATCTTATTGCATTCTTTGACAAAATGACAAAATTAGTAGACCAGAGGAATGCTGTCGATATAATTTACTTGGACTTCAGTAAAGCATTTGATAAAATAGACCATAACCTACTACTAGATAAAGTAGAAAAATATGGCTTAGACAGCACCACCACCAGATGGATTAGTAATTGGCTGACCAACCACACTCAACATGTAGTCCTCAATGGAACTACATCCACATGGAGGGAAGTATGCAGTGGAGTACCCCAAGGCTCTGTTTTAGGCCCAGTACTCTTCAACATCTTCATCAATGACTTGGACGAGGGGATAGATGGGGAACTCATCAAATTTGCAGATGACACCAAGCTGGCAGGAATAGCCAACACTCCAGAAGATAGGCTCAAGTTGCAGAAAGATCTTGACCGACTTGAACATTGGGTGCTATCTACAAAATGAAATTCAACAGTGAAAAAAGTAAGGTTCTACATTTAGGGGAAAAAAAATGCACAGGTACCGTATATGTGGTACCTTGCTCAATAGTAGTACCTGTGAGAGGGATCTTGGAGTCCTAGTGGATAACCATTTAGATATGAGCCAGCAGTGTGCAGCAGCTGCTAAAAAAGCCAACACAGTTCTGGGCTGCATAAACAGAGGGATAGAATCAAGATCACGTGAAGTGTTAATACCACTTTATAATGCCTTGGTAAGGCCACACTTGGAATATTGCATCCAGTTTTGGTCGCCACGATGTAAAAAAGATGTTGAGACTCTAGAAAGAGTGCATAGAAGAGCAACAAAGATGATTAGGGGACTGGAGGCTAAAACATATGAAGAACGGTTGCAGGAACTGGGTATGCCTAGTTTAATGAAAAGAAGGACTAGGGGAGACATGATAGCAGTGTTCCAATATCTCAGGGGTTGCCACAAAGAAGAGGGAGTCGGGCTGTTCTCCAAAGCACTTGAGGGTAGAACAAGAACCAATGGGTGGAAACTGATCAAGGAAAGAAGCAACTTAGAACTAAGGAGAAATTTCCTGACATTTAGAACAATCAATAAGTGGAACGACTTGCCTGCAGAAGTTGTGAATGCTCCAAAACTGGAAATTTTTAAGAAAATGTTGGATAACCATCTGACTGAGATGGTGTAGGGTTTCCTGCCTGGGCAGGGGGTTGGACTAGAAGGCCTCCAAGGTCCCTTCCAACTCTGTTGTTATATTATATTATATTATATTAAATGATATTGCTGCATGCAATATCACACAAATTGACTTTTTCTTATGTCAAGAAGGCAACTCTTTGTACACTTGTTAAATTTGTTCTAGTGCATCTCTCACCTCTCTAGAGGAAACCTGGAAGGTGCATAGTCAAAGTCTGAGTGAAAATGCCAACGATGTCCGTTTTGCTGACCAATACTGGGACAATATTGATTGTACTATCAAAAGGTAGCATTATGAAAAATCAGTAGTTGACAAAAAATACAACAAACCTTTGCATTTTTACTTTAATAAAACATCAATTAAGAATAACATCTATAAATAATATATTAACCAAGGCAATAACAAAAAGTTGCTAGCTTTTTGGCACTTCAGCTCATTTCTGCATTTATGCTGAAGTAACAAAAAAAGCAATTAATTTACAGATGAATATGTGTTTATTCATACTGAATAAACGTAATTCAAGGCAAACATATTTATATTACAAGCCTGCTTTTAAAAAATGCAGATAAGTTCAATGTTTTTGAATTGAATACAAGCACTGTCCTATTGTTCCCTTTATTACCGTATATACTCGAGTATAAGCCGAGTTTTTCAGCACATTTTTTGTGCTGAAAAACGTCCCCTCGGCTTATACTCGGGTCTATACGGCTTATACTCGAGGTTTTTTTTTTTTTAAGCCCCTCGGCTTATACTCGAGTATATACGGCTTATACTCGAGTTTTTTTTTTCTTTTTTTCACATTTTACCGGACGGAAGCCCTGCCGGTGCAGTGAGAGGGCGGGGCGGGGGAGCCGCCAGCCTTCTCAGCTGAGGGAGGGAGGGTTTCCCCAACCGGTAGGTGCCTCATTTCCCACCCTCGGCTTATACTCGAGTCCCCAGTTTACCCCAGTTTTTGGGGTAAAATTGGGGACCTCGGCTTATACTCGGATCGGCTTATATTCGAGTATATACGGTATATCAAATTAATATAGTTGATGCATATTTTTTACTTATATATTTTCTTCAAGACATGTTGTTTTATCTATGACAATTGTTTGTGTATACTGCTGTGACAAAAGAAATAAAAAAAAAGAAACGCTGCATACTTAAATTAGGTATGTGTTTCCCAGATAGACTTCCATATTTTTGTTAACTCAATATATTTAGCAATGTTTATTCCCACTTCTGTAACCTGGTACAGTAAGAATAACTGCAACCTTTATCAGATACAATTTGCATGCATTAATAGTTTTTATTTATTTTTATGTTTTGGAGTGAATACCAAGAGAGAGACAGAGACAGAGAGGTTGGGGGGGGGAGGGAGAGAGAGAGAGAGAGAGAGACTGAGAGAGAGAGAGATCATGACGGTCAAGTTATCAGAAAGTTGGCCCAGTACCCAACAAAACTCAAAAGTTTGCCTTTTTAATGAAGTTGCTCCATGCAACTTCAAATACCTGAAGGCATTTTCCATTAACTCTCTTGTCCTATTTTTTTTCTCCAAATTTTATTTAAATCTCTATTGTATGTTGTTGCAGGGCCACAATGATCAAACAGCAGGAGCAGCAGCAACAACAATTACAATTCACTGAGACTAAACTCTCTGCAAACCGATTTCATTTTATTGGGGGAAGGACGTTCTAAAGACATTTATTATGGCACTGAAGGCAATGGAAACATATTCAGGATTAATTATAATAAAATACCATCTGGTTTCTGATTAACTATGGCAGCCAATGGAAACATATTTATTTCTTAGTGTGGTATCACAGCTGGGTGTTGTTGACTTATAGTTCCTAACTGGGAAAAGCAGGTCAAAAGAAAAAGCTTCTAACAAAACAATATTGTGGTTTGGTACGGGTCATACAGTTATCTATGTAAGGAAATGGAACGCTATAACTTTGAATCACAATAACATTCAATTTCATATAGTTCAGTATAGAATCTATACGTCTGAATGCAAGTGGAGAATAACAGATTATGGCTAATGAAAGAGAGTATACCACCTCCCAAAACAGTTGTTCCTTTCTTAATGATAATGAAAATCTGCTTTTCTAAATATCTATGATTGGTGCTAGACCTCCTTTATGGAGCAATAATCTTGTCTAAATATCACTTTACATAATTAATGACTGCCACTAAAACTTTCATTTTTATTTTATTTTATTTTGCTTCTTTGGGTTGAATATGCATAGCTATTTCAACCAATCCTCATAGGATTTGCTATACTACTTATCTGTTGTTTCTCTCTTCACACACTCAATTCACTGATCTTTGGAACTTGATGCAGAACGCCAGATGTACGTAGTTTGAGTAGCAGTATCTGTGTGGTTGTGGAAAGGAGGAGAAAATAGTGACAACATCCCTGCACTGATACAACACAAGCTCTATTCCTTTGGTACAAACCCAGTGGTATCACATATGCACCAAATAGCCAAAGCTTGCTTCACAATGGTAAGATGCTAAACTTCATTCTCTTGGTTAGATTATAACAGTTGATAACACTTTAGATCCTGAATCTGTTTTTTATGTTAATTTGTCTTTTCAGCTTTATTCCCTCTGCAATTTTATAAGCAGCCACTGGATAATCACATTGCAGCATTTCACTATGGCTGTGTAACGCTGCTCTCTTTACTTCCCAGCGATTAGGCAATGCAATCCAATGTAATACAGTTAGTTTTCAGCGAAATACTACCTCCTTCCACCAAAATAATATGTACATAACATTGATTTACACTGACAAAATAATGTTAGAATACTGTTCACAGTCTTGTAATTTCTGCTTCAGTGCTGGGGATTCAGTGTAATACTAATTCTTAAGCACTGTTATATTTCTCATTTTTATCCCCACTGCTTTTGGAGAATAAACCAATACTTGGGTGCACATGGGTTAAGTATGGTACTTTACATTTATCACTCTAGTTCAGTGGTCCCCAACCTTGGCAACTTTAAGACTTGTGGACTTCAACTCCCAGAATTGAGAGTTGAAGTCCACAAATCTTAAAGTTGCCAAGGTTGGAGACCCCTGCTCTAGTTAATACTGTATGCCTAGAAATTGGCAAGCACAGAAGAAACTAAATGCTCTAAAGGTAAAACTCAACATCTTGTTTCCAAAATGGTTCTGTTCAGCATCTTGGGTACCACAAGGCAAGAATGGATCCCATATGATGGTAGCTACAAGAAGTCAGGGAAGTAAACACCATTTACCTATTGGATAATCCAGGACTAAACTTGATACAATGCACTTTTTTTTTTATTCAGGAAAAAGAAAAAGAGAAAGAAGTGCTTAAGCAACTTTTTCTTTAAAGTTCAACTTTTAAAAGAATGCTCTGTCCAATATACATAGCAGCAGAAGTTGATGTTTCTAAAAAAAATATGAGCAAAAAGGTAATTGTCCTTGAGCCTTGAGATCTATTTTTAATTTTGAGATGATTTCTCTAAATCTGGACTTCTTTCCAAAGTCGTGCCAATTGCTTGTGGCTGTATTTCATTGTCCCACATTCTCCCTTATTTTTTATTATTTTTTATTTACATTTATATCCCACCCTTTTCCGAAGACTCAGGACGGCTTACAGTGTATAAGGCAATAGTCTCATTCTATTTGTATATTACAAAGTCAACTTATTGCCCCCCCAACAATCTGGGTCCTCATTTTACCTACCTTATAAAGGATGGAAGGCTGAGTCAACCTTGGGCCGGGCTTGAACCTGCAGTAATTGCAGGCTACTGTGTTCTAATAACAGGCTCCTAACAGCCTGAGCTATCCTTACCTATATGAATAGAATAGAATAGAATTTTTTATTGGCCAAGTGTGATTGGACATACAAGGAATTTGTTTTGGTGCATATGCTCTCAGTGTACATAAAAGAAAAGATACCTTCATCAAGGTACAACACTTACAACTTAATGATAGTCATAGGGTACAAATTTAACACTTAATGATACAACGCTTAATGATAAGTCATAGGATACAAATAAGCAATCAGGGAACAATAAATCAATATATATACCCATAGTTATTCCTATACCTATACCATCTATAATTCATCATATACAAGGAGACATTCTTGTGTTTACGTCAACTCCCTGACCCGGACCTTTAAATGTGAGCTTAAGATCTTTTTGTTCTATCGTGCGGGGCTGGCCTAATGTAATTTTAAATGTGGGGGTTTTATTAGGGTTTTATGACAGTTTTAACCTATTTTGTCCAAATTAGAATCAGATTTTTAAAATGTTTTAATTTTTGTCTATGTTGTTTTATTCTGGCTGTAAACCGCCCTGAGTCCTTCAGGAGAAGGGCAGTATAGAAATTAAATAAATAAATAAATAAATTTCAGGAAAGCCCCAATTTCTTCTCTGAATCTCATTGACCTAATCTAGAAGTGGGCATTATCTTAATGTGAATTGTCCTTCTCTTTTTCTCTCCTTTACCTTAAGTAGGTTTATCTGTCCATGGATCTGGAGAGGTAATTGTAATTGAAGTGTGCATTACTCCCAAAGCAGCTGCGTCATTTTCTTGGACAAAGCTGCCTCCAATATGAGAATTCTAATTTAATAAAGAGATTCTTGTCCTAGGCACTATTTCTCCAATCAGCTTTTCCAAATATATTTACTGCAACAGTGCAAATGTGTGTCTGTGTACAAAAACATCTCATTCTAAACAGAAGACAGAAATGCCAACGGAAGAGTAATGAAATAAGATGTTCATGTTTCTAATATCTTGCCAAGCATGACATATCAGTGAAACCAATTTTATTTTTCTGTCTGTGCTTTTCTGCACAATTTCCTCAGAATCCCAAGAAGGTGATCTCTGTAGCAGAGGCAGATGGAGCTTGAAAATTAGTCTTCAACACATGGCTCACAGCACAGACCAAGGGACTAGAGTCACTTTTTGTTAAACTACTCAGTCCCATGAGTCACTATCAGCTG
The DNA here is from genome assembly GCF_028640845.1 of Ahaetulla prasina. Lineage (NCBI taxonomy): Eukaryota > Metazoa > Chordata > Lepidosauria > Squamata > Colubridae > Ahaetulla > Ahaetulla prasina. The sequence continues at coordinate 288,918,512 of NC_080539.1, read as the reverse complement.
GGTCTTTTTTTCCATCATACTAAAGAGTTCAAATATTCAGACATTGACAGCTTTAAGAAATCAGATGAAAGCAAAGATGGATGACATGCCTTCATTTCTCTTCATATAAAATGAAAATAAAGCTTCCCACTGTCACCAAAATTTATCTAATTGTTAGGAAGGGAAGAAGGAAGGAAGGAAGGAAGGAAGGAAGGAAGGAAGGAAGGAAGGAAGGAAGGAAGGAAGGAAGGAAGGAAGGAAGGAAGGAAGGAAGGAAGGAAGGAAGGATTTTACTGTCTTTTACTTTTGTAAAATAAACATCCAGATATTAATAATATTTAAGTGGGCAAATATTTTAAGTAAGACTTAGTTACCATCTTCTGATGCCCAGCTTCTCACTGACAGAGTACTCTTTAGGCTCTGGAATGGCTAAGATGTTCATGACCTCCATGACAATCCTGGGCTAGTCTTAGCTGATATCATTCAACATACTTGATCTGATTTTTACTATTCAGCAGATGGCTTGTGATACAAAGCTAGAGAACCAATATTGGTGATCAGTATTTTTTCACGGCCAAAATACTCTCTGGTCAACTTGTGGCTTATCAATACCACTGATCTCTATAATATTGGGAGATCAATTAAGATGTTTTACATCAAATGCTTAATGGACCAACTTTGTTCTCAACAGCTGTTTCAAGCCTTTTCAAGCAATATGTTGGGCAGATGTGCCATGAGACTGTTTCTTTGGAATATGGAGACAATGAGAGAATTGGAGACAATTGCCAGTAAACAGTTTTTCTTCCAGTCATTTGTAGGTTCCGTAGTATAATGAAGGGCTTCTGTACATATGTATCAGCATAGATACCTTGAGTGATAGAGATAGAAATTAGGAGTCATCATCACAATTTTATCCATTGTCTATTCACTGCAGAATGAAAGCCTCTTCTGCATGTTTCCAACCAATACAGTCCTGAGGTTTCTTTTGCTAGTTGGGACCACAATACTTGCTGATGTCATAAATCCATCTTGTTTCAAGTCTCTTTCGTGGACAATTTTTATCAAGTGGATCCATTCTATGACTGCCTTGGTCCACCTGCCCTCAGTTCTTTTTGCTATGTGACCAGCCCATTTCCATTTCCATTCTTTTACTCTCTTGATGATATTATAGTCTCTTGTTTGTTTTCTAATCAATGTGCAGGTTTTTCTATCTTGTCTTGTAATGCTGAGCTTGTATCTTTCCATGGCTCTTTGCACCACTCTCAGCTTTTGTGTTGATTGTGAAGTAAGTGTCCATGTTTCACTGGCATATGTTAGAGCAGGTAGCACACACTGAATTTTTTTCTTTTCAGGCATAGAGGAAGGTTTTTCTTGAAAATTATTCTTAGCTTGCCAAATGCCTGCCAACATTTAACATGCTGCCAGCATTTAGCATGCTGTTCAATTTTCTTTGTTGTATCACCTTCCATTGAGATCCATTGGCCAAGGTATATGTAGTGGTTTACTACATCTAGTTCTTCTACAGATTATATATATATATATATATATATATATATATATATATATATATATATATATAATCTGTAGAAGAACAGATATAATAAAACCACATATCTCCCTGGCCAATGGATCAATGGCACATATTTCAATATGTAAGATTTGCAGATGGTGTTGTTCTCTTTTCACAAGACCAGAAGAATACAAAGACACATACAAGAACTGCAAAAGCAGGAAAACCATTTGGCAAAAATAAACCTGAAAGAGCCATATTATGTTTAATAAATTCACAAAGGAAAGGATATATATATATATATATATATATATATATATATATATATATATATATATATATATATATATATATATATATATATATATATATATATATATATATATACTTTCCTTGTGAATTTATTAAACATAATATGGCTCTTTCAGGTTTATTTTAAGCCAAATGGTTTTCCTGCTTTTTGCAGTTCTTGTATGTGTCTTTGTATTCTTCTGGTCTTGTGAAAAGAGAACAACACCATCTGCAAATCTTACATATTGAAATATGTGCCATTGATTTTTATTCCGGCTCCAGTTGGTCCCGAATGCGGCTGCGTGGGTGATAGAGGGAGCCACTCATGGCTCTCATATAACACCTCTCCTGCGCAAGCTGCACTGGCTACCTGTGATCTTCCGGGTGCACTTCAAGGTGTTGGTTACCACCTTTAAAGCGCTCCATGGCTTAGGACCGGGTTATTTACGGGACCGCCTGCTGCTACCGTTTGCCTCCCACCGACTTGTGCGCTCCCATAGGGAGGGCCTCCTCAGGGTGCCATCAGCCAAACAATGTCGGCTGGTGACCCCCAGGGGGAGAGCCTTCTCTGTGGGGGCACCTACCCTCTGGAATGAGCTTCCCCCAGGACTTCGACAACTTTTGGACCTCCAGACCTTTCGCCGTGAGCTGAAGACGTATTTATTCTTCCGAACAGGACTGGCATAATACCATTAGTATTATTAATTTTAATGGGGTTTTATATGGTTTTTTTATGTATTTTTATATTATGGGCCAAATTGAATAGGTTTTTTAAAATTGGTTTTAATTGTACATTGTATTATTTACTGTTGTTTTTAGCTGGCTGTAAACCGCCCTGAGTCCTTTGGGAGAAGGGCGGTATAGAAATTAAATTATTATTATTATTATTATTATTATTATTATTATTATTATTATTATTATTATTATTATTATTATTATTATTATTATTATTATTATTATTATTATTATTATTATTATTATCTAATTCAGGGGGGCGCGGATATTATAGGCGTTACGGAGACCTGGTTGGGCAATGAAGGGGGTGTGCCCCTGGTTGAGATGTGCCCACCGGGTTTCCGTGCATTCCATCAGCCGAGGGCCCAGGGTAGGGGTGGAGGGGTGGCGGTTGTGATTAAAGAGAGTCTAGAGCCGAGGGAGACCACTGTACCTCAGATAGCCGGGTGTGAATCCCTCTTTGTGAGGTGGGGTCATAGATGTCAGATGGGCTTGCTGGTCGCGTACCTGGCTCCTTGCTGCGTGACAGCTGCCCTGCCCGAGCTCCTAGAGGTGCTTGCCGGGGTGGCGGTGGAGACCCCCAGACTTTTAGTCATGGGGGACTTTAACCTGCCATCTGCCGGCTCGTCATCGACGGTAGCTCGGGAGTTCTTGGCTTCCATGACGGCCTTGGACCTGACTCAAGTAGTGGATGGCCCCACTCACATCGGGGGTGGCACACTGGACCTGATTTTTGTCTCTGGTCAATGGTCGAGAGATCTGGACTTAAAGGAAATAGTCATTGAACCTTTGTCATGGTCAGATCACTCTCTCCTTCGCCTGGACTTTCTGACCGCTACCCAACACCGCAGGGAGACGGAACCATTACGTTGGTACCGTCCCAGGCGCCTGATGGACCCAGAGAGGTTCCGGACGGAGCTTGGGCCATTTCCTGAGGGTCTGGCTCACGGCACGGCAGAGGAACTGGCTGCAGCCTGGGAACGGGCTGCGGCCGGGGCTTTAGACCGTGTCGTGCCTTTGCGGCCTCTGACCCGGCGTAGACCCCACCCGGCCCCTTGGTTCTCCGAGGAGCTGAGGGGGATGAAACGCCGGAGAAGACGCCTAGAGAGTTCCTGGAGGTCCAGCCGTTCAGAGGCTGATCGGACACTAGTTAGATCCTATACTAGGACCTACCTAGTGGCACTGAGGGAAGCGGCGTTGCTACGCCTCCTCCCTCATTGCGTCGGCAGATAACCGCCCAGCTGCCCTGTTTCGGGTGACCCGCTCCCTCCTTCACCAGGGGGAGCGGGATGACCCGTTGCAGGGACGTGCTGAGGAGTTTAACGGTTATCTATACGATAAAATCGTTCAGCTGAAGGACGGTCTGGACCAAGATTGCAGCGATTCGGACGGGACGTCTGAGGGCGGTCTTGGTGATGTTGTGTGGGATGAGTTTGACCCGGTGACTCCCGAGGACATGGACAGGTTGCTGGGTAGATTGAA